>NC_090752.1:60283020-60585520 GCF_036898095.1 Palaemon carinicauda | reverse complement strand
AGAGAGAGAGAGAGGCATGTATCAACCTATTGCAAAGACTCTCAACGACCACAACACGTACAAACGTCACATGGTTTCAAAATCCCTATTGAAGTCACTTTTTTTTCTGTGAACTTAAATCCTTTTATAAATATTGCTAATTTCTTTTATCTGACTTTTCGATTACTCAAAGCCTTGTCTTAAATGCTTCACAACATGGGACATCACGCTCGCTTCTGATTCGAATGTTGTTTTTTCTAATTTATTATTCGTCTAAATGAGCATTCGTCATAATCAGCTGATAATAAATAGTCGTAAAAAAGGATGATTTTTTATGTAAATCTCATATTTATTTTAGTCAACATTGTATCATTTACGGTTTTATAATAGGAAGATGTATTCTGTACGTCATCTCCCTTGTATGATAAAGGCTATCGCTTAGATATATATATATATATATATATATTATACACACACACACACACACACATATATATATATATATATATATAATAAGCAATCTATCAAATAGGCAATCTATTAAATATGAAATGTATTAAATAGGCAATCTATTTGATAGGCAATCTATTAAATATGCAAATTATTAGATAGGCAGTCTATTAGATAGTTAATATATTAAATAGGTAAATTATTAAATAGACAATCTATTAGGCAGGCAATCTATACTTCACTCTCAGATTCAAGAAACCCTCTTATATAATCCAAATTTCAAACTGAAATTAGGCAATTTATTAGATAGGCAATCTATCAGATAGACAGTCTATTGGATAGGCAGTCTATCAGATAGACAATCTATTGGATAGGCAATCTATCAGATAGACAATCTATCAGATTGGCAACCTACCAGGTAGATAATCTATTAGATGGGCAATCTATCAGAGAGACCATCAATTAGATAGCCAATCGATCAGATAGACAATCTAACAGATAGGCAATGTTTCAGATAGGCAATCTATCAGAGAGTCCATCTATTAAATAGGCAATCTATCAGAGAGTCCATCTATTAAATAGGCAATCTATCAGATAGACAATCTAACAGATAGGCAATGTTTCAGATAGGCAATCTATCAGAGAGTCCATCTATTAAATAGGCAATCTATCAGAGAGTCCATCTATTGAATAGGCAATCTATCAGATAGACAATCTAACAGATAGGCAATGTATCAAATAGGCAATCTATCAGAGAGTCCATCTATTAAATAGGCAATCTATTAGAGAGTCCATCTATTAAATAGGCAATCTATCAGATAGGCAATCTATCAGAGAGTCCATCTATTAAATAGGCAATCTATCAGAGAATCCATCTATTAAATAGGCAATCTATCAGATAGACAATCTAACAGATAGGCAATGTATCAAATAGGCAATCTATCAGAGAGTCCATCTATTAAATAGGCAATCTATTAGAGAGTCCATCTATTAAATAGGCAATCTATCAGATAGGCAATCTATCAGAGAGTCCATCTATTAAATAGGCAATCTATCAGAGAATCCATCTATTAAATAGGCAATCTATCAGATAGACAATCTAACAGATAGGCAATGTATCAGATAGGCAATCTATCAGAGAGTCCATCTATTAAATAGGCAATCTATCAGATAGGCACTCTATCAGATGAGCAATGTATCAGATTGCCATCAGGAATGGTCAGTTTCAAACCGGTTACACGACATATGTTTACCTATAACACCTGTGATCCTTTTTGGACATTTTCTGTGTCACAGGTGTTCAGTGAATATATGGGCTATACACTACCATTAAGAATTTTAATAATAATAATAATAATAATAATAATAATAATAATAATAATAGCTAAGCTATAACCCTAGTTGGAAAAGCAGGATGCTACAAGCCCAAGGGCTCCAATAGGGAAAATAGCCTAGTGAGGAGAGAAAATATGGAAACAGTTGGAACAGTGTTAATGAATATACCTTCAAGTAGTAGGTTGCCCATTGCACCAGCCAACCGTTGAGATACTACCCCTAGAAAGTTATTGGGTCATTTGACTGACCAAACGGTACTTTATTGGATTCCTATCTCTGGTTACGTCTCGTTTTTCCCTTGCCTTCACATACACCGAATAATCTGGCCTATTCGTTGCACATTATCCTCTGTCCCCTCTCTCTCTCTCTCTCTCTCTCTCTCTCTCTCTCTCTCTCTCTCTAATCCGTGCATGCAGTTGGCCGACGTCGACTTTTGGCTTAATCCGACGATCTGCCTCGTAAGCACGAACACCAATCATCGGTTGGTTTGCTATTAGCTTTTTCTTTGGCGTCGTTTGGCTTCAAATTGTGGTTCAATAGTCTGTGAACTACTACTACTACTACTACTACTACTACAACTACTGCTGCTGCTACTACTACTACTACTACTACTAATAATAATAATAATAATAATAATAATAATAATAATAATAATTCGATGATCAAACGGCTAGGCCTAATCTTTTTTTTTGTTCCAATTATAAGATAATAAATTTCACCATTATAAGAACTAAAGAAATCTACTATCTATAATAATAATAATAATAATAATAATAATAATAATAATAATAATAACAATAATAATAATAATAATAATAATAATATTAATAATAATAATAATAATATTAATAATATTAATAATAATAATAATAATAATAATAATAATAATAATAATAATAAACTCGATGTATGAATTTGCGCGTAGATAAGTTTCTAATGAGTCCTGGGTTATTATTATTATTATTATTATTATTATTATTATTATTATTATTATTATTATTATTATCTAAGCTGCAACCCTAATTCGGAAAGCTGGATGCTATAGACCGAAGGGCTCCGACTGGGTAAAATAGCCAAGTGAGGAAAGGAAATTAGGAAACAAACTACAAGAGAAGTAATGAACACTAACATGAAATTATTTTAGCAGTTAATAAAGTTCTTTTATTCCACTGAAGCTTTTAATTAGAAAAAGAGGATGATTAACGGACTTCGTGTAGGCCTACTCTCATTTTGCAAGAATATATTTATAAGATAATCAGACCCGTGTTGAGCCGTTTCGTGAGTGATTAGTTGCAACCTGCAAAGTATTTGGAAGAATTAAGTTTAGGTATAAGACAAATAAGAAGAATGAACAAGGCAGAAATAAAAACGGAAACCAGAAAGTGGGATACTGAAAAGTGGAAAGAAGAAATAGAAAGTAAAGTGAGCCTAGAAATATATAGAACGTGGAAGAAAGAAAGTAAAGAAGAGTTAATTTATGACAATACATTTGCTTCAGTGATATTTTTTAGAGCAAGAACTAATACGTTAAAACTAAATATTGTAAATAGGCACAATGGAGGGAATGTAAACTGTAATTTTTGTGAAAATGAGGAGGAAGGTTTGATACATTTTTTGTTATTTTGCCAGGAATTTAGAAAAGAAAGGAATAAAGTAATTGAGCTACAACAACCATACGAGGAAGACCCAAAGAAAATAGTAGGATTATTTTTATTTAGTGAAACAAATATAGAAAAGAAAAAAGAAGTATTAAACATAATGTGGAAGAAAAGGCTATGCCTCGCCCCGGAACCTGAACCTGAACCTGAGTTGCATAAAGAAGAGGATGTCAAATCCGTGGAGAAATATAAACATTGTAGTGTGTCTTTAATTTCAGAATCGAGATAATACAGTGGCCTTTAGCTTTCACATTCGTATATGCTTAAATTCCCAATACGTAAAAGGTTTGACGTTAGACCAAGTCTTATTGGTGCTAATGGGAGGTCTCTCTCTCTCTCTCTCTCTCTCTCTCTCTCTCTCTCTCATCCAATGTTCCCTTTGCAATATGTAAATACCTTTAAAAATCACAAGTGTTCTTTAGAGAAATATGAACCACATTACTTATGGAGAGAGAGAGAGAGAGAGAGAGAGAGAGAGAGAGAGAGAGTGTGTGTGTTTCTGCTCTAGTACGTAATACGTACGAGAGAGCCATAGTATCTGCTCTACTACGCAATACGTGCGGTATGTATTCATTAAAATTCCCAAGTACCATTCAAAATCACTGACTGAATTCATCCTAATCTCTTTACAACATCAAGATAATAACTTTATCCAGAACACGGATGAAAATCGAATTGATAACCTTTGCTCACGAGTTACATAATGGTTTCCAAACTTCTCCATGAATAAATATATATAAAAATTTGCCACGTAATATCGTACATTCAAAGCAGTCAGCCATTGAGTGTTGTCATTGGCGCGAAGCATGATTTGCTGAATTACATTTTTCAAGCATGACGACATAGGTGTAGACTGTGGGTCAGTTTTTTTATTATTATTACAAGAGATTTTATATATATATATATATATATATACATATATATACATATATATATATATATATATACATATATATACATATATATATATATATATATATAAATATATATATATATATATATATGTATATATATATGTATTAATATATAAATATATATATATATATATATTTATATATTAATACATATATATATGCATATATATATATATATATATACATATTATATCAAATATATCCAATATATATATATATACATGTATATATAATGGGTGTTTTATATATATATATATATATACATATATATGTGTGTGTATATATATATATATATATAAAATGTGTGTTTATATATATATATATATATGTATATATATATATATATATAATGTGTATGTGAGTGCGTATGTGTGTACAATCACTTCATTAAGTACTACATGAAAAAAAACATGAAATATATCCATACAATTATAAAAGATCACATTTCTCATAAACTCTTGGATATAACCCACTGAATTTCGCAACGCCATTTAGGAATTCTCTCTCTACTTCTGTTTTCCCACAATATCCAAGAGATGAGACTTGACTATCAGCAATTTTCTATCTTCTTTTATTATCTATTTATTGGTTTATTTATTATTGATGTCTGCGTGTAACCGATTAAGTCTTTTTGGAGGGTTTTTAATCGGATATATCAGATAGTATTTAAGTGTTAAGATAGCGAGGTGTTAGTGTTTTATCAGCTGTTCATTATTAAAAGAAGGTTTTTACACACGCGTCCACGTCACTACACCTAAACTAACGCTGTTGTTGATGTTGTTGTTGTTCTTCTTCTTCTTTCTTCTTCTTTTTCTTCTTATTATTATTATTATTATTATTATTATCATTATTATTATTATTAACATTCCTTCTCTCCTTCCTCTTCCACTTCTTTTCTTCTTCTTCTTCTCTTCATCCTTTTTTCCATCGTCCTCTTCTTCTTCTTCTTCTTCTTCTTCTTCTTCTTCTCCTCCTCCTTATTATTATTATTATTATTATTATTATCCCTTCTCTCCTTCCTCCTCTACTTCTTTTCTTCTTCTTCTTCTTCCTTCTTTCTATCTTGCTCTTCTTCTCTTCTTCCTTCTTTCCCTCTTCTTCTTCTTCTTCTTCTTCTATCTGTCCCTTTCCCCTAAATCTCATACCATTATGAAGCTATAGGTCTATGGCTTCCACTATGATTAGACCCAAATCCCCTCTACTTTTTCTGTTTTTTCTATTTTCTCTCTTCGGGTCTGGGCAAGTAACGCATGACGATCCATCTGTTCTGATGGTCTTTGCTGTAAGAAAAAAAAAGATCTGAATAGACTACAATATCATAAGAACAAGACTCCAACAATGGAAGATTTCCCGTGATCTTCATATCATGTCTCATTCCTAAAGGTAGAAGGATTACCATTGATTATTCTAAAGCATTAGAATAACCCCATTTTTCTATCAGTGGCATTCAGGGATCCAACACAAGCCTGCATTAACATCATCTCTGGAGATTAAGTGAGACTTCGAACGGACTGTTGAAAAGGACTGAGAGAGACCAAACGTATCTCGTGAAGAGTAGAATCATCTGCATTTGAAAGCGATTATAGAGGATTTAGGAGGTTACGCATGCGCGCAGAAAATCCCCTTTTATTAGATCAAATTTGACAAAGGTGATATAAATTAATGTTGTTAGTGTTCTTAAAATACTCTATCTTAATTATTCATTACTTCTTTTACAGTTTATTTATTTCCTTTCCTCGCTAGGCTATTTTCCCTGTTGGAGCCATTGGGGTTATAGCATCCTGCTTTTCCAACTAGGGTTGTAGCGTATCTAATAATAATAATAATAATAATAATAATAATAATAATAATAAAAATAATAATAATAATAATGATAATAATAATAATAATAACAAATGTATAAGTGAGGGAGTAATATTGTATAGCTGAGCCTTTATGTTTCCTACCACAAATTTATGTAGCGAATCATGTATAAAAAAGATTATGCATATATTACACACAAATGTATATGCATACTCATACGCACACACAGACTTTCAAACACTACTGGCAGGATTCATAACACTTGAGAGGCATTGAATTTCTTCCAGTTCTATGAACTGAACATTTTTCAAATTCAACTCGATCTGCAGTATCCTGCTCGCACAAACAAATCCTCATTAACATCCTTCACATGCAGATGATTCTACTCTTTATGAAACCAGTTTCACGTGCAAATAATTCTATTCTTAACGATACCAGTTTCACGTGCAGATGATTCTACTCTTCATGAAATCAATTTTGTATACATAATTCTACTCTCCATGAACCCAGTTTCATGTGCAGATGATTCTACTCCTCGTGTTACCAGTTTCATGTGCAGTTGATTCTACTCTTCATGAAATCAATTTTGTATACATTATTCTACTCTCCATGAACCCAGTTTCATGTGCAGATGATTCAACTCTTCATGATACCAGTTTCATGTGAAGATGATTCTATTCTTCGTGAAACCAGTTTCAAGTACAGATGATTCTACTCTTCGTGAAACCAGTTTCAAGTACAGATGATTCTACTCTTCATGAACCCAGTTTCATGTACATGATTCTACTCTTCCTGAAACCAGTTTCACGTGAAAATGATCCTAGTCTTCATGAAACCAGTTTTATGTGCAGATGATTCTACTCTTCATGAAACCAGCTCTATGTCCATTCAGTCCTTTCCAGCTTCTCCCAATCTCCAACAAAAATGTATCTAGGCATGTCTCTGTCGAATCTCTGAATGCCAAAGAAAAACCATTACGTATTTATAATATTTTTGATACCAATAGAATAATCTTAGCGCTTCATCTCGCATAGTCCCTCTACCTACAGAATATTCTTTTTAGAAACTGGTGAAAATGACAATCTGTAGAGCTCTCAGCGTTTTACACTGAGAAGTATTATAATTATTATTACTGGCTAAGCTACAACCCTAGTGGGAAAAGCAAGATGCTATAAGCCCAGGGGCCCCAACAGAGAAAATAGCCCAGTGAGGAAAGGAAACAAGGAAAAATTATATATTTTAAGAGCAATGACATTTAAATAAATATTTCCTATATAAACTATGAAAATTTTAACAAAACAAGAGGAGGAGAAATGATATAGAATAGTGTGCCCGAGTGTACCCCCAAGCAAGAGAACTCTAACCCAAGACAGTGGAAGACCATGGTACAGAGGCTATGACACTACCCAAGACTAGAGAACAATGGTTTGATTTTGGATTGTCCTTCTCCTAGAAGAGCTGCTTACCATAGCTAAAAAGTCTCTTCCACCCTTACCAAGAGGAAAGTAGCCACTGAACAATCACAGTGTAGTAGTTAACCCCTTGGGTGAAGAAGAATTGTTTTGTAATCTCAGTGTTGTCAGGTGTACGAGGACAGAGGAGAATCTGTAAAGAATAGGCCAGACTATTCAGTGTATGTGTAGGCAAAGGGAAAGTGAACCGTAACTAGAGAGAAGGATCCAATGTCAAGGGACCACAAAACTCTCTAGCGGTAGTATCTCAACGGGTGGCTGGTGCCCTTTTGATAATAACTTTTGATAATGTCTCCTCGAATTTCAACTTATAGGAAGAGTTTCGTTTGGCTTTAGAAATTGCTCAGAGAGATATCTGTCACAAAACCCAAGGCTTTCGGGTGGTTTATTGAAGGTGAAACATAAACTACCGACTGTACTATTTATAGAAATGTGTTATGTTGCTCTGCCAATGTATTAATACTAATTCATTACTGTATTCTCTTACTCTGTCAAATGTATGACTACTCTAGTGATACACTAATGTATTACTCTATTAGAATATAAAAGCCAAAGTATTACTGTATTTTGTTACTCTACCAAATGAATTTATACCAGTGTGTTACTGTATTCTCTTGCTCTGCCAAATGTATGACTACTGTAGTGATATAGTAACGTAGGTGCTACTATAGCGTGAGGTCTACCACACTATAGCGTGAGATCTACCTCCCGTTAGTACTATAGTGTGAAGTCTACTGCTGAATTATTCGTCCCTCAGATAAAACACATTTCATACATTTGTTTAAGTAATAAACACTTAATTTAAACATATCTTAGAAATGACTTAAATAGATAATTGGATTTCTAATTACATTAAAAAAAAAAAAAGAATAAAGGTAAAAATAAACATGTTATATATTTCCATACCCTTTCGAGGGCAATGTAACACAGGCTTGAATTCGCCTCCTCTGTTACGCTTTCTTTTTTTCCTGCATAGAAGAACCGCATTTATGGAATGGATGATGGATCTGCTTCTTGAACTGTAACGCTCTCTCAAAAAGGCGAGTGCTGCTTCTTCTGTCAGAATGACTTCTATAAAACTCCTTCAGCAACATTTTTACTACCCCCAATCGATGATATCTCTTTTAGGCCGAGGGAAATACTGATTTAGGAGCTCCATTTGCTTCCTTTTATATGGGCAGGTCACGTTTTTGGTGGATTTGGGCAGTTCACATGTTCGATGGTTAGGTGCGGGGCTCCGGGACGCTGGTCATGTGGTAGACCTCACCCTCCACCTGGGTAGGCGACATATGGCGGTAGACCTCACACTATAGTAGCACCGTAACGTATTACTCTATCAGAATATAATAGCCAAAGTATTACTGTATTTTGTTACTGTATCAAATGTGTTAATGCCAGTCTGTTGCTGAATTCTTTTACTTTATCAAATGTCTGATTATTGTTGTGATACAGCAATCTGTTATTCTATCAAACTATAGTTGCAAAAGTTGTGCTGTATTCTACCAAATGCAGCATATTAATGTGCTACTGTATTCTCTTACTCTATCAAATTTATGACTACTGTAGTGACACAATAATATAATGTTCTATCAAAAAATAGTTGCTAAAGTTGTACTGTGTGCCATTCTGTTTACTCACTGAATGGCTATCGAAGCATTCTCTGTTTCCATAATCAAGAATCAAAATTTAATCTCCTTCTCTTGAAAATTAAATAGAAGAACTCTATTAGGCGAAGTTATATTGAAGGAATACATCTAGAAAACCTCAGGGAAAACAGAAGGACGAAAGTTCCAAAGTTTGAAATCATAACGGAAGAAAAGTTCACTGCACAGAAAAGCAAGTCGTAATGTTTACCGTCTGCTATTTAAATTATATCTTTGAAAGGGAGACGCATTTATTGAACATCTGTGAAAGGTTGTCGGTATCTGAATTAATTTTCAGTGAAATGCCACCGTAAGAGTATCCAGTAAAATATAGCTTGATACATTTAAAGGATTTAAAGGATAGTTCAAACTATCTAATTGGATGGATGTAGGCCTAGTCCAGATATCAAAACTGGCTTTTTATACCAATTTGAGCATGGGTATATGCTGACATAAGGCCCCCTTAGACATTACCACTGGGCCATTATTATAGAATCATTTCCCTATAACCAATTTTTTCCTAAAGCCATCCAAAATGGGAAAAACAAGATTTATAGACCTTGTTTTGAAACATAAATATAATTATCTTTCTTAAACCTAAACTAATACGTAGTGTGACGTCAGATGAATACTAAAACAAACTAATTACCATAGGCTGCGTAAACATATGGTTTAGAACCTCTGTCATCACAATTTCCGAAGAATGTTTTTAACAACATCACTTAAAGCAATGCAGGTCAGCCAATGACCTTGGTTGTTTGAAATAAAAGATTTTTTTCCCCGTGAAATATAATTGATAGATATTTGATGACATGGCACGAAAATACCGCGATTGCCCTTCAAATAACTAAAGAAAATATGTTGAACGGCGTACACCTGCAACTTCATCAAAAGAAAAAAAAAAAAGATATTAACTTTGCCACATACACAAATTTCACCCTTCACGAGGAAAAGATAGGAAATATATTCCAATTTCCCTTATAGCAATTAAGGATAATCATGTTTTAAAAAATTATATTTGAAAATAAATGACAGGCTCTTCTCTGGAAATTATATTTACTGTCGCTAACAAGTTTATTCATAGGTTTTTTTAAAGTAATATTGATTTTCCTTCACGTGTGATTGAATTTATGAATCTAGAATGAGATGAATGGAGATGTGTATCTTTGATTATTATTAATCTAACATAGACCATATTTCTATATTTCTTCTAATCGATAATTTAAAACACGTTTGTATTAATTCATGCATTTTCATCAAAACATGAAAGAATTTTGGTTTTCCTTGTAAGAAACATTACCGAAACACTTCCTCCTAAAGAGATAATAAGTTTTAATTAATTGCCAGCCACACAGCAAATTACACAAGCCTATTTTTTTATATATATATAACTTACCAATAGAATAGTATCGTCCATGATATACCATGTAACGAAAATGTACTATACTGTGTTGGTAATTCATTTTTATATGATATCAGAAATGACGTCACCAAAACCTAACGCCGAGAGGTGGAATTGAAAGACTCGGTTGTCTATCAAGAAAAGTGTCAGTTGTCTATCGGACCTCTTAGTGTTTAGACGTGTGATCTCGTTAATCTTCCATTAGATTGACATGACCAGTGTTAGATGTTGTGGGGTTTAAAAATGTCCCGTCTGAGAGTTAGGTGAGTCAATTTTTATCACAGTTAATTTTAAGTTGATTAATCATACGCGTTTTAAGAGGAAATAAGGATGAACAAGCGTTCTGATATGATTCGGGTCATACCGTATTATTTTGATAAATCTTCGACCTATTTATTTCCTAGTGATATTAGTTCAGCCTCATATGGCACCATGAATTAAGAACATATGGAGGCATATTATATGATTCAGACATTTTGGAACTATTTGTCCAATGGATTTGCTGGCTTAAGGTCATTTGTTTAGGCAACGTTCATTTCTATACGGACATATGAACCTTATATTCATGATACCGTAGCTGTCATGAGTAGCATTTTAATAACAATTATTGCTTGATTAAACCTCTGATACTGAATAAATTTCTATATATGGACAAATAATATTTAGTATTTTATTTGAATCTAAACCTTTATATTGGAAGTCTATATTTTTAGATATGGCTAGAAGTCCCTCTCCAAGACGAAGCCTTTGTGCTGTAGTTTGTTAGAACGAAAAAAAAAAATAAGGTGTATGTATGATAGCGGCCACCCATATGTATGATGACAGCTGACTAAGAATACGACAGTGTAAGGGGGTTGGTCTGTAACCCCCCTCCCTCGTTAGTTATGTAGGTTAGGTTAGGGGTGGAAGTTTAAGTTAGTTGGTGTCCATTTTTTATTCACGTTGGAGGAATTGGCCGCTGATATACAAAGGCTCCAAATAAACATTTTTTCAATATTAATCTTACCCGATGATCATGTAGCTGTCAACTCTGTTGCCCGGCAGAAATCTACGGTCGGGATACGCCAGCGATCGCTATACAGGTGGGGGTGTACACAACAGCGCCATCTGTGGTCAGGTACTCCAGTACTTCTTGTCAACACCACCTCAATTTTTCCTCTGTCGTGCCTCCGGCTAGACCTACTTGGATACGCTGTTGATTCTGGAGTTATTGTTCACGATTTGGTGATGTATTTGCTCTAGAGTTTAGCCTTCGCTATTCAGGAAGCTTTATCATTAGCTTAGCAAGTTTTTGGAATTAATTTGATTTAATTTTGGTGACGAAGAGAGTATGAACTCTCTTTCACTTTTAATGGCCGACCCTTCCCTTAGACGGAAGTGTTGGTGTCGAAGAGAGTATAGACTCTCTTTCTTTATTTTGCTTAACAAAGTTATAGATTTATTTTATATCTCTCCGCCTTTTACATGCCTCTTCGATTAACTTCCTTTTATTATAAACTTATTAAAATTAATTTTTATGTTTGTTTATATGCGACCTTTCCTAATAGTAGGCGGTCTTTTCTTGGAACCGAAGTTAATTAACATTGAGCCCGTCATATCGTTTTTACCTGTTAAGATTTTATGCTATTTTATGTTTTTGAAAGAATTTCTTTGATAGTCTCGTACTGTTTTCAAAGTTGAACTAACGTTTTGTTTTGTCTCCGCAGTTGTTGACGTTCAGAACGTTCAACTTGCGCTCTATCGTTACGATAGAGAGAGTGTATTCACGGTTTCACGTTGCAGTAAGAGTAAACCGATTCTAGCGTTTTGTTCATTCTTTCTTAGCTTAAATGGTTTTAATTCTAATAAAGGAACTTTTTATTTGGGAAATCTTTCAGTTTTTTTCCTTTAACAATAATATGTTTTAACGATATATATAATTGGGCTCATCTCTCAGGTTCTAAGTCAAGAGAGAGAGAGAGAGAGATAGAGACGGAGGGAGAGAGAGGAGGATAAACGTTTCGTTCAAGCGGGTAACGTTGTTATCGTTTTTGTTCTTCTCCCTAGTCTCTTTAGGGGAAGAAGGTAAACGTTTCTAGAGTTTTATTCTTGTTCCCAGGCTTTATGCGGTGAGAGATTTTAAACGTAGTTTATTTGATCTAGTGTTTAGTCTCTTTTCCAGCCACTGAATTTTTTATCTTTCATTATGTTTTTCTGTTACATTGTAATACTGTTTTCGCAATTACTAACTTTTAATGAAGGATAGAATTGCGTGTTTCAGGTACAAACCACTTAAAGTTTCGAGTTCAGTGAAATAAGTGCAAACAGAAATTCAAAAGTGATAAAGTGATAAGCGCAAAGTGTTACAGTGTTGCGTTTGAGGGTTCGTCTGTTCGTGCCAGTTGTTCGCCTAGTCTGGGACCTCTTACAAGCTCCCAAGCCCAGGGGAGAAGTAACGTCGAAGGACTTATGAGTTCATCAGGCCTTGATCGACGAACAGACGTTTCCCTCCGTGGTTTCGGGTGTACCCACTCACGTAGCCGACGTGATCACCCCACCCACACAAAGACGAGAGAGCCCATTTATTCCTCGTCTGCGGAAGAGGTTTCTCGCAGAAACCATGGACCAAATCTTGCAGCTTTTAAGTGCAAGTCGGTCCCTTCCGCGCAAGTCCAACTCCTAGGTGTAGCCATTAGCACTGGGTCAGTTCGGACTTGCTGCAGTACGACAACTGCACACCTCCCAGAGAGGCAAGGTGGTACCGCAACAGGCAGTAACTCCGTCTGTTGCCGCACCAGCTGTTTTAGACCCTCAGTCTCAACGGACAGTAGCTCCGTTTGTTGTTGTCTTTCATAGACCCTAGTGGTCCATGCTGCAGACTATACAGTCTCAGCTTGCTCCTTCGTACAGGAGTATCATGCTGGAAGGTTGACAATGTAGCCTGTTAACCTACAACCCGCCGAGGTTGTGCGCTCAGCAGATACTGCGGCTGCCTGCTCCCACCCTCCACCTGTGAGAGCTCCACCTCCGATGCGCAGTCCACCCTGCCAGACGCATGTTCTTGCTGCGCCTCCTGCTTTCATGCGTGAGTTGCCGCATCGGGAGTTGCCGGGTTCCAGCACTATGAGGCAACCTCCTCAACCCATGAGGCAGGAGCCTCATGCTATGCGGCAACCTCCTCTACCCATGAGGCAGGAGCCTCATGCTATGAGGAGCCTCATGCTATGCGGCATCCTCCTCAACCCATGAGGCAGGAGCCTCATGCTATGCGGCAACCTCCTCTACCCATGAGGCAGGAGCCTCATGCTATGCGGCATCCTCCTCAAACCATGAGGCAGGAGCCTCATGCTATGCGGCATCCTCCTCAACCCATGAGGCAGGAGCCTCATGCTATGGGGAGCCTCATGCTATGCGGCATCCTCCTCAACCCATGAGGCAGGAGCCTCATGCTATGCGGCAACCTCCTCTACCCATGAGGCAGGAGCCTCATGCTATGCGGCATCCTCCTCAACCCATGTGGCAGGAGCCTCATGCTATGCGGCATCCTCCTCAACCCATGAGGCAGGAGCCTCATGCTATGCGGCATCCTCCTCAAACCATGAGGCAGGAGCCTCATGCTATGCGGCAATCTCCTCAACCCATGAGGCAGGAGCCTCATACTATGTGGCATCCTCCTCAACCCATGCGGCATGAGCCTCTTCCCTTGCAGCATGAGCCTCATCCCATGCAGCATGAGCCTCATACCATGCAGCATGAGCCTCATCCCATGCAGCATGAGCCTCATCCCATGCAGCATAAGCCGCATGCCATGCAACATGCTCTGCATACCTTACAGCATGCTCTGCATACCTTTACCGCATGCTCCTCAGTCACACATCTTTGGTTGTTGCCAACTCACAAGACTGTCAAGCAGTTTCATAACGTTGCCTTCTGGTCTGCTGCTTTTGCACCAGTGAAACCATCACTGAGAGAACTTAGCTTTTCTCGGATATGGTTCCTGTAGATGAGAAAGTGCTATTCTCCCTCCTTCTGATATTCCCTTGAGGACTCTGTCATTTGGAGAGGAGCCTTAAGCTGCTTAGCCTCCTATGGACTTTTATTTAAGCATAACATGCTTCCAGGGAGGGTAATGGTTCCGCTTCAGTCGCTAACCCCGTCTGTTGCCACACCTGCTCCCATAGACCTTGAGCTTTGTTGCAAGACATGCAGTCCAAGCTTAGTCCTTGTTAGAGGATTTTTTGTTTACGGAGTCAGTGTCACTGGGAAGACGTTCAACAACCAGCAGAAGTGACTTGTTGTGACGCAGTGCGTCAACCTCAGCAACCCGATAAGGAGTTGTCTGTACGACCCAGACAGTCTAGACAGTTTCGGGTTGTCGCTGTACTTCCTCGCTTCCCCATGGTTGACAGTTCACAGACTGTGCAGCAGTACCATGATCTTGTGTCCGGCTCCGTCAGACGACTGGCTTTTAAGAGCTCCCACAAGTCGTCGCTGTCTGGAGATTCTCAGATGGACTATGGATCTGACCAAGGAACTGGGCCTCCTGGTCAATTTTGAGGAGTCCCAGCTCGTCCCATCCCAGACCATTGTCTACCTGGGTATGGAGCTTCAGAGTCGAGCTTTTCGGGCTTTTCCGTCGGCCCCAAGGATCTACCAAGCCCTAGAATGCATCCAGAGCATGCTGAGAAGGAACCGATGCTCAGTCAGGTAGTGGATGAGTCTAACGGGGACACTTTCATCGCTGGCCCTGTTCATCGAGTTAGGGAGACTCCACCTCCGCTCCCTTCAGTATCATCTAGCTGCTCACTGGATAAAGGACATGACGCTAGAGACGGTCTCAGTTCCTGTTTCCGAAGAGAGGAGGTCTACTCTCACGTGGTGAAAGAACAGCTTTCTTCTCAAGGAAGTCTACCTTTGGCTGTTCAGAAACCCGACCGGCGTCTCTTCTCGGACGCATCAGACACGGGCTGGGGTGCGACTTTGGACGGACAGGAATGCTCGGGAACATGGAATCAGGAGCAAAGGACACTTCACATCAATTGCAAGGAGCTGTTGGCGGTTCATCTGGCCTTGATAAACTTCAAGTCCCTCCAGCTTAACAAGGTGGTGGAGGTGGACTCTGACTACACCACAGCCTTGGCTTACATCTCCAAACAGGGAGGGACTCATTCGTGGAAGTTGTTCTAGATCGCAAGGGACCTCCTCATCTGGTCAAAAGATCGAAAGCTCACGCTGGTAACGAGGTTCATTCAGGGCGATATGAATGTCATGGCAGATCGCCTCAGCCGGAAGGGTCAGGTCATCCCCACAGAGTGGACCCTTCACAAGAATGTTTGCAGCAGACTTTGGGCCCTGTGGGGTCAGCCAACCATAGATCTGTTCGCTACCTCGATAACCTAGAGGCTCCCGTTGTATTGTTCTCCGATTCCAGACCCAGCAGCAGTTCACGTGGATGCTTTTCTGCTGGATTGGTCCCATCTCGACCTGTATGCATTCCCGCCGTTCAAGATTGTCAACAGGGTACTTCAGAAGTTCGCCTCTCGCAAAGGGACACGGCTGACGTTGGTTGGCTCCGCTCTGGCCCGCGAGAGAATGGTTCATAGAGGTACTGCAATGGCTGGTCGACATTCCCAGGACTCTTCCTCTAGGAGTGGACCTTCTACGTCAACCTCACGTAAAGAAGGTACACCCAAACCTCCACGCTCTTCGTCTGACTGCCTTCAGACTTTCGAAAGACTCTCAAGAGCTAGGGGCTTTTCGAAGGAGGCAGCCAGAGCGATTGCCAGAGCAAGGAGGACATCCACTCTCAGAGTCTATCAGTCTAAAGGGGAAGTCTTCCTAAGCTGGTACAAGGCCAATTCAGTTTCCTCAACCAGTACCACTGTAACCCAGATTGCTGACTTCCTGTTACATCTAAGGAACGTAAGATCCCTTTCAGCTCCTACGATCAAGGGTTACAGAAGTATGTTGGCAGCGGTTTTCCGCCACAGAGGCTTGGATCTTTCCACCAACAAAGATCTACAGGACCTCCTTAGGTCTTTTGAGACCTCAAAGGAACGTCGGTTGTCCACTCCAGGCTGGAATCTAGACGTGGTCCTAAGGTTCCTTATGTCATCAAGATTTGAACCTCTCCAATCAGCCTCTTTTAAGGACCTCACATTAAAAACTCTTTTCCTCGTGTGCTTGACAACAGCTAAAAGAGTAAGTGAGATCCACGCCTTCAGCAGGAACATAGTTTTCACATCTGAAACGGCTACATGTTCCTTGCAGCTCGGTTTTTTGCTAAAACGAGCTTCCTTCACGTCCTTGGCCTAAGTCGTTCGAGATCCCAAGCCTGTCCAACTTGGTGGGGAACGAACTGGAGAGAGTACTTTGCCCAGTTAGAGCTCTTAGGTACTATCTGAAAAGGTCATAACCTTTACGAGGACAATCAGAAGCCTTATGGTGTGCTATCAAGAAGCCTTCTCTTCCAAGGTCTAAGAACTCAGTTTCTTACTAATTCAGGCTTCTGATTAGGGAAGCACATTCTCATCTGAAGGAAGAAGACCTTGCTTTGCTGAAGGTAAGGACACATGAAGTGAGAGCTGTGGCTACTTCAGTGGCCTTCAAACAGAACCGTTCTCTGCAGAGTGTTATGGATGCAACCTATTGGAGAAGCAAGTCAGTGTTCGCATCATTCTATCTCAAAGATGTCCAGTCTCTTTACGAGAACTGCTACACCCTGGGACCATTCGTAGCAACGAATGCAGTAGTAGGCGGGGGCTCAGCCACTACATTCCCATAATCCCATAACCTTTTTAACCTTTCTCTTGAATACTTTTTATGGGTTGTACGGTCGGCTAAGAAGCCTTCCACATCCTTGTTGATTTGGCGGGTGGTCAATTCTTTCTTGAGAAGCGCCGAGGTTAAAGGTTGTGATGAGGTCCTTTAGTATGGGTTGCAGCCCTTTATACTTCAGCACCTAAGAGTCGTTCAGCATCCTAAGAGGACCGCTACGCTCAGTAAGGAAGACGTACTTAATAAAGGCAGAGTAATGGTTCAAGTCGTCTTCCTTACCAGGTACTTTTTTATTTTATGTTATTTTTGAATAACTAATAAAATAAAATACGGGATACTTAGCTTCTTTGTTAACATGTATGCTGGTCTCCACCCACCACCCTGGGTGTGAATCAGCTACATGATCATCGGGTAAGATTAATATTGAAAAATGTTATTTTCATTAGTAAAATAAATTTTTGAATATACTTACCCGATGATCATGATTTAATTGACCCACCCTTCCTCCCCATAGAGAACCAGTGGACCGAGGAAAAAATTGAGGTGGTGTTGACAAGAAGTACTGGAGTACCTGACCACAGATGGCGCTGTTGTGTACACCCCCACCTGTATAGCGATCGCTGGCGTATCCCGACCGTAGATTTCTGTCGGGCAACAGAGTTGACAGCTACATGATCATCGGGTAAGTATATTCAAAAATTTATTTTACTAATGAAAATAACATTTTATAGGGAATCAAACGCAAGAACACCACCTAACCTAGGGGCCGTATCCTTACTCTTCCCCCCCCCCCTTAGATTGCCATACCCTTAGCTTACCCCAAGACTCAACCCAGTGTTTTCTTCTCAACCAGCTCAGTCCTGGCAAGGTAACACTAAAGCATGATATATTACCAATCATAAAACTATCTTCGTATTATGGTCTGACCGAGGTAAACAACAAATTTCCCTATAAATAATATCAATGTGACAAGTAAGTGTACACCTGTCCCAGCGAACTACATTCACCCCCCCCCCCCCCCCAATAAACCTTCCCAACTATAGCGAAGGTTAAGGAATGGGTGTCGTTACCACCCTGGTCATTCTAGCCTATTCTTCGTACCGTTAGAAAGAAGAGTACATCCTCCCGTATCACTCGTTTCGCTTCCTATATCTTTTAATCTAAATTTGTGATGAAAACAGACTTAGGAGAGGTCGGCTGTAGAACCTGAAAAATTCACAGATTTCTCTTGTTTAGATTTAAGTGATATATTATTTTAACTGGTCCATTAGGAAAAAGTACTGCCGTCGTCGTATTTTACTATTATTATTATTACTTGCTAAGCTACAACCCTAGTTGGAAAAGCAAGATGCCATAAGCCCAGTGGCCCCAACAGGGAAAATAGCCCAGTGAGGAAAGGAAACAATTAAAAATAAATCATTTTAAGAACAGTAATATTAAAACAAATATTTCCTATATAAACTATAAAAAATTTAACAAACCAAGAAGAAAAATTAGATAGAATAGTGTGCCCAAGCAAGAGAACTACCCAAGACTAGAGAACAATGGCTTGATTTTGGAGTGTCCTCCTAGAAGAGCTGCTTACCATAGCTAAAGATTGAATAGTTTTGTCGATAGGCAAGGATATTTAAGGGGTGTGATGTAGGATAAATAAAGGATTGTAATAGATACACTGTATATTACTTATGATTATTATTATTATTATTACTTGCTAAGCTACAACTCTAGTTGGAGAAGCAGGATGCTATAAGACCAAAGGCTCCAACAGGGAAAAATAGCCCAGTGAGGAAAGGAAATAAACTGCAGTATATGAAAAGAAAAAAAATATTAGAATTGAATATTTTAAGAACAGTAACAAAATTAAAACAATAAAGTATTTTTAAGAACAGTAACAAGATTAAAACAGATCTTTCATACATAAACTATAAAAAGAGACTTGTCACCCTGTTCAATATAACCTTTGCTTGAAGTTTGAACTTTTGAAGTTCTACCGATTCAACTAGTCCTACCCTGTTATTATTATTATTATTATTATTATTACTATTATTACTATCCAAACTAAAACCCTAGTTGGAAAAGCAAGATGCTATAAGCCCAGGGGCTCCAACAGGGAAAAATAGCCCAGTGAGGAAAGGAAATAAATAAATGAACTGAACAAATTAACAATAAATCATTCTAAAATAAGTAACAACGTCAAAACAGACATGTCATATATAAACTATTAACAACATCAAAAACAAATATGTCATAAATAAACTATATGGGAAGATCATTCCGCAACTTGGTCATAGCTGGAATATTATTATTATTATTACTAGCCAAGCCACAACCCTAGTTGGAAAAGCAAGATGATATAAGCCCAAGGGCTCCAATAGGGAAACATAGCCCTTTGAGGAAAGGAAATAAGGAATTAAATAAATGATGAGAACAAATTAACAATGAGTCATTCCAAAAACTGTTATGTCAAAAAAGTTGTGTCATATATAAACTATTAACGGCATCAAAACAGATATGTCATATATAAACTATAAAAAGACTCGTGTCAGTCTGGACAACATAAAAACATTTGCAGCAACTTTGAACCTAATAGAATACTATGTAGTATCGAGCCTCATGATGGAGTAGATCTGACTGTTAGAAATGCATCTTACATCTTGCTATAAAGGGAAAGAATACGATTTACTTATCTTTGGGTAAACTTTAAGCTTGTAGGCTAGGCCACCTCATTGAATGTAAGATAAAATGATGGGTTGAATTGGTTAGAAACTATTTTTCAATAAGAAAGTTACCATGAGGTTATAGTGACTGACTTATGGTTTCTGATAGCCTAAATGGCTTTTGGGAATAAGAGTAGCTGTGTCTTATTGTAGATTACCTCTGTTTAGTTACTTTATTCTCAGATATAGTCTATTTTATTGATTTATTAAAACTATAAATTTGGTACTTTCTACACTTGTGATTGGTGTATGTAAATTGCATTTTTTTTTTTAGCAAGTACTGTATTGCAAATTTCGGAATTTACCATTGTGTGTACGTTGCTTAACTTTAAACATTTCATGTATAGTGGATGTTGTATTTACATATGTAAATGTAGTTACAAGTCTCATTACTTCAGTATGGATAGATGTGTTGGAAAATTTGTTAAATGCTGTAATGTGAAAGACAGTTTTCATAGTAATAGTATAATCTGGAAGATAGTTAGTCTGTATGTGTAGTGTATATAAACTGCTCATTGGATGTTGATTATGGATCCACATGTTGCTCTAGACAACCTTATTATTTTACTGAATTTTAAAGTTTGTGAACAACCCTGCATGTCTTTGTAAGTTCTAACAATATGTAGTGGTTTGGGGATGGTTTCTTCTAGCGCAATATACTATTCTGAAAGGTGAGCCTTGTGGACCACGCAATGCAAATTGATATTAATGTTTCATTCCAGGATTCATTTCAAGTAATCACTGTGTGCACACCTTCAGTTATGACCCTGATGTGAGTATAGCAAGGCAGGAAATTCTAAAAGCGATTATTTTATGATTTGCAGATTTTTTCACTTGAATCACTTTGTTTGCAATCAATTTTTTTGTGGTAGCCACTTTTTAGTCGAAATGAGTGATTCATTGGATTGTTGAGAAGATAGTTCATTAGTTAGCTTGGCTTTCCTTTGTTGAATTTGTCATTTTATATTCTTGAAGGGCACTTGTGTCCAATTAGCCTTTATGGTCAGATCGTCATATGTTAATCAGTTTGTTCCAATACACATCATTTAACGTTACATATACAGTAGGTTAATCTGTCCGTACAGTTTAGAATAATAGAATTAAAATTACATATACAGTAGGTTAATCTGTCCGTACAGTTTAGAATAATAGACTATCCTAGGTGAAGTAATTGGTAATTTGATTACATTACACATATTTAGTAGTAGTATCCTTGAGTACTTGAGGAGCAGCCCACTGCTTGGAGGTCACTGTACTATAGTCCATTTCTTTTAGCGAGTCATATTTGCACTGACTCGCAATGGTGCCCTTTTAGCTCGGAAAAGTTTCCTGGTCGCTGATTGGTTAGAATTATCTTGTCCAACCAATCAGGGATCAGGAAACTTTTCCAGCTAAAAGGGCACCGCTGCGAGTCGGAGCAAATATGACTCGCTAAAAGAAATGTACTACCTGTATAGTGTTCCTAGTTACTACACATTCTCAACATCATTAATGCACTTACGCATCAGTGTTAGGTTACACCATTTTCATATACTGTGATTAGGAATATCATTATTTCAGTATTAATTGTATCGCACCAGAACACTACTTGATCCGCCACATGGTTTAATTTTCCACCGTCACTTGTATATATTGGTACAACTTTCCATTTCTATGTATCACTTTTTTTTTCAATATTTAACTTAGCCGGTGATTATATAGCTGCAACTCTGTTGCCCGACAGACAACTCTACGGTAAAAACTCGCCAGCGATCGCTACACAGGTTGCGGGTGTGCCCAACAGCGCCATCTGTCGTCCAGATACCCAGTACTCAATGTAAACAAAGACTCAATTTTCAATATTTACCTTAGCCGGTGATTATATAGCTGCAACTCTGTTGCTCGACAGACAACTCTACGGTAAAAACTCGCCAGCGATCGCTACACAGGTTGCGGGTGTGCCCAACAGCGCCATCTGTCGTCCAGATACCCAGTACTCAATGTAAACAAAGACTCAATTTTCTCTCTGTCGAGCTATCGACAAGACGTACTTACTCGCTGTTGCTAAACTGGAGTTTTTCACATCTATTTGGTGAAGTACTATATTCTAGTTTTGAGCTTTCGCTATGCAGGTGTTTTATCTTCATCTTAAATCTTGAACTCTTTTTGGATAGATTTAATTATGGTGACAAAGAGAGTATGGACTTTCTTTCACTTTTAAATGGCCGACCCTTCCCTTAGACGGAAGTGTGTTTAGGCTTTTAGTAATTATCTTATCACGTTATAGATTTTCCTCTATATATTTTATATCTCTCCGCCTTTATTAGGCCTCTTTGATTAACTTTCCATTTATTATAAACATATAAAAATAAATTTTAATGTTTTGTTTATATGCGACCTTCCTGAGAGTAGGCGGTCCTAACTTGGAAACCGAAGTTAATCAACGTTGAGCCCTTTATATCGTAATTAGCTTTTAAAGAGCTAAGGATTTAAGACTTTTTAAATGTAATATTTTATGAAAGAATTTCTTTGATAGTCTTCGTACTGTTTTCAAAGATGAACTAACGTTTAGTTTTTTTTTTATGCTACGCAGTTGTTGACGTTCAGGACGTTCAACATGCGCTCTATCGTTACGATAGAGAGAGAGTGTATCACGGTTTCACTTTGCAGTAAGAGTAAATCGATTCTGACGTTTTGTTCTTTCTTTCTTAGCTTAAATGTTTTAAATTCTATTTTAAAGGAACTTTTTATTTGAAAAACCTTTCAGTTTTTTCCTTTAGTCAAATAACATGTTTTTTTTTGACGAAATATAATTGGGCTCTTCTCTTAGGTGCGAAATCAAGAGAGAAAGAGAGAGAGAGATAGAGACGGAGGGAGAGAGAGGAGAGAAAACGTTCCGTTCAAGCGGGTAACGTTGTTCTCGAGTTACTCTCGTCCCTAGTCGCTGTACGGGGAGGAAGGATAAAACGTTTTTAGTTTTTTATTCTCGTCCCCAGGCTATGTGCGGTGAGAGATTGAAAACGTAGTTTATATGAACTAGTGTTTAGTCTCTTTCCCAGCCACTGATTTTGTTATCTTAAAATATGTTTTCTGTTTTATGCATTATACGACTGATTTCGCAATTACAGTGATACCTCGGTAGTCGAACGACTCTATACTCGAACAATTCGGAGTTCGACCAAAATTTTCGAGAAATTTTTGCTGCGGTGCTCGACCAAAAATTCGGTACTCGACCAGCCGAACACGTGACGACCGCATGGGCTTTGTGATGATCGCGCCATCTCGGCCACTCTCGCTTGTTCGGGAAGCATCAGTTCTCTCGAGAGCGTCACTCAGACAACGCGCGATCAGCATTCGTTGTGATTTAGTGATTTTCAGTGCTTTTAATTGCTTTTTTAGCTTTCATAATGAGTCCCAAGAAAGTAATGAGTGTTAAGGGGAAGGAGAAGAGGAAAACAGTGCGAACAACGATCGAGTTGAAGAAGGAAATTATAGCGAAATATGAGAATGGTGTACGAGTGTCCGATTTAGCGGTAGAATACGGAATGGCGAAGTCGACCATTTCTACGTTTTTAAAGCATAAAGAAATGATTAAGAAGGCGAATGTTGCAACGGGAGTTACGGCGGTAACTAAGCAAAGGCCACAAGTGATTGAGGAGATGGAAAAGTTGCTTTTAATATTTATTAAAGAAAAACAGTTGGCCGGGGAAAGTGTTAGTGAAGCGTTCATTTGTGAAAAAGCGTTGCATATCTATGAAGAATTAGTGAAGAAAAGTCCGAGTACCAGTGAAAGTGATTCATTTACATTTAAAGCGAGCAGGGGTTGGTTTGAAAAGTTTCGTAATAGAACAGGTATTCATCGTGTTACTAGGCATGGGGAGGCAGCTAGTTCGGATCAAATTGCAGCCGATAAATACGTGGGGGAATTCGATCGGTACATAAATGAACAAAATTTGATCGCACAACAAGTCTTTAATTGTGATGAGACTGGGTTATTTTGGAAGAAAATGCCAGCCAATACGTACATTACCAAGGACGAGACGAAGATGCCAGGTCACAAGCCAATGAAAGATAGGCTAACATTGTTGCTGTGTGCAAATGCAAGTGGCGATTGCAAGATCAAACCCTTGTTAGTGTACCACTCGGACAACCCCCGGGTGTTCAAACGAAATAATATTTGTAAAAGTGCACTACCAGTTATGTGGCGCTCGAACACTAAATATTGGGTCACAAGACAATTCTTTACTGAGTGGATAAACGAAGTGTTTGCCCCCCAGGTTAAGGCTTACCTCATTGAAAAGAGCTTGCCAATGAAATGTCTTCTGGTTATGGACAATGCTCCTGCACATCCTCCAGGTCTCGAGGATGACTTGAAAGAAGAATACAGCTTTATCAAAATCAAATTCTTGCCCCCCAATACTACTCCCATACTCCAGCCCATGGACCAACAGGTCATTTCAAACTTCAAAAAACTCTATACCAAGGCCCTTTTCAGAAAGTGTTTTGAAGTGACCAGTGACACGAAGTTGACCCTAAAGGAATTCTGGAAGGAACACTTCAGCATCCTCAACTCTGTTAACATGATTGACCAAGCTTGGCGAGGTGTGACCTATAGGACATTGAACTCTGCCTGGCGTAAGCTGTGGCCATCATGTGTCACAGAGAGGGAGTTTGAAGGTTTCCAACCAGAGGCGGGTCCAAGCACTGCTACCCCTGTAATTTCTGATGACACTGATGTCGTTGAGGAAATTGTTGTCATGGGCAGGAGTTTGGGGCTTGAGGTCGACAAGGATGATATTGATGAGCTTGTAGAAAGCCATTCTACCGAGTTGACTGTGGAGGAATTGTTGCACCTGCAACAACAACAGCAGCAGGATCTGATTGTGGAGCAGGAATCTTCAGAAGAGGATGAGGTAAGGGAGGATGTTCCAAGTTCTCTCATCAATGAAATTTGTTCCAAGTGGGCAGATGTGCAGGCTTTTGCTGAAAAATACCACCCAGAAATTGCAGTAGCAAACCGGGCAGTGCATATGTTTAATGATAGTGTCATGTATCATTTTCGAAGAATACTGCAGAGGAGGAAGAAACAATTAACAATAGACCAGTTTTTCACAAAAGAAAAGAAAGCTGCTACATCAAAGCCTGTTTCTCCTCCAAAGAAGAGACAAAGAAGAGAAGAAACCCCTGAAATAGATCTGCCCACCCTTTCATTGGAGAGAGAAACAACTCCTGAAGGAGAACTACCCCGCCACATCATGGAAGGGGACTCTCCTTCCAAGCAGTAACCTCCCCCTTCCATCCTCTCCACATCCATCCCTGTATGCCATCGAACCGCTGCTCAAAGGTATGTTCACTACAGTACAGAAAATGGTTTAAAATTGTTTTATTTTAGTACAGTAAATGGTTTAAAATTGTTTTATAGGATTTTCTGACCAATTTCATACACATTTAGATAATTATTGTTGTTTAGGTACACGTTTTATTAATATTTTGGGCCTGTTCGAGTGCTTGGGAACGGAATAGAATATATACCATTATTTCTTATGGGGAAAAAAAATTCGGTACTCGAACAAATCGGAGGTCGAACACGGATCTCGAACGGATTATGGTCGAGTACCGAGGTATCACTGTACTACCTTTTAATGAAGGGTAGAATTGCGTGTTTCAGGTAGAAATCAGTAAAAGTTTCGATTTCAGTGAAATAAGTGCAAAACAGAAAATCGAAGTGATAAAGTGATATGCGCAAAGTGTTACAGTGTTGCGTCCGAGGGTTCGTCTGTTCGTGCCTGTCGTTCACCTAGTCCGGGACCTCTTGCATGCTCCCAAGCCCAGGGGAGAAGTAATGTCAAACGACTTATGGGTTCGAGAGGCCTTGATCAACGAACAGACGTTTTCCCTCTATGGTATCGGGTGTATCTTACCAAGATCTCCCCTACCATAAGACGAGAGAGACGTTGTTTCTCCTCGTCATCCGAAGGCTTTTCGCATAAGAAACCTGTCATAAGGTTTCGAAGCCCTTAAGCGAAAGTCAGTCCTTTCAGGACAGGTCCAGCATCCTGGTTACAACCATTAGGACAGCCCTGACCCTATGCAGTCATCGGATAACTGCTCGCCGCCTAACAAAAGCGTAACACAGACTCCGAGAGTCTTTTTTTGTAGGCAAAGTGTTGCGATCACAGACGTTACCCTCGTCTCTTACCACAACCATTTCCGTTGATCCTTAATGGGTTGTATGGCAAGACATGCAGTATATGCTTGCCTCCCTTATGGAAGACTATTCTGCCGATTAGTCCGTTGAGTCTAGCCGTTTATCTCATCGATATCCTGGCTTTCAGCCAACCTAACGTTCCTTTGTGCTTACTGTTGACGTTGGCGTAGCTTAGTCACGTCAGTCAGATTGTTTAGAACCACACTCGATGCGGTCTCGTGTGGTTTTTCAGCCGCATTTGGACGTTAGGCCACTTGCTGATGCTCCTGTTGACGTTCAAGACGTTCACTAACAATCGGAGTTGACTTGTTTTGACGCTGTGCGTCATCCTCCGCATTCTAGAGTTGTTTTGACTGCTCAGTCTAGGCAGTCAAAGCAGTCTTGAGTGGACGCTGTGCGTCCTCACGCACCTGTTGTGGTTGACAGTTCAGTTGTTGACAGTTCACAGACTGTCAAGCAGTTACATGACGTTGCGTTCTGGTCCGCTACTAATGCACCAGTGAGTGTGGACTCTGCTTGTAAAGCATTGCCACCACGGTAGGTCTCTCCCTTGCTTGAGACTCAGCTTTTATCGGACAAGGTTCATGTAGATGAGGAAGTTGCTGTTCCCCCTCCTACTGATATTCCCTTGAGGACTCTGTCAGATGGAGAGGAGCCTAAAGCTGCTTAGCCCCCTATGGACTTTAATTAAATCATGATGATTTTTTTAAGGATCTTTGTCCGGATCTTTTTGTAACTGCTGCTCCTCGTTCGCCTAATCGTCAGAGCTTACACTAGGCCTAGCTACTTCGAAGCCGTTGTTTTTAAGCTAGTGCTCTCTCGCTCTCCTAGAGAGCTTTACGTTGGCTAGGCGACTGGTTTTTCACCAGGAGGAGTTTGGGGGATACAGCCTTTGCTTTCCCTTCTTTTAAACTGGTTTATAGAGCGAGAGTCTGATATGACACGAGAGAAGTTCTCGGCTTGGGAGTTCATGCCTCTGCCCAGATAGACTTCTCAATTCTCGTAGACTCTCCCTGGCGCCTGGCCAGGAGACGCTCCAAGTTTTTTACAGGTCAACTTCACAGCTGTTTTCGAGCCTTTGAAGTTTTGCTGTACAATTATGTCATGCATAACAAGGCTTTCAGGGATGGTAAGCGGTACCGCCTCAGTCGCTAACCCCGTCTGTTGCCACACCTGCTCCCGTAGACCCTAAATGGGCTTTGCTGCAAGACATGCAGTCCAAGCTTGCGTCCTTGATAGAGGACTTTAATGCGGAGAAGGTTGCTACCGAACCTTCTGGCCAACAACCTTCCAACCGGTCGGTTGTGCGCCCTGTTGACGCTGAGGTAACCTACTCGCGTCTGCCAGTTGAGGTGGTTCCTCCACCGATGCGACCCAGTGTGGGTTGCCAGCCGCACGTTGACGTTAAGCGACGCTCGGAGGTGGTTGTTGACGTTCAGGACGTTCAACAACCAGCAGAGGTGACTTGTTTTGACGCAGTGCGTCAACCTCAGCAACCCGGTAGGGTGTTGACTGCACAACCCAGACGGTCTAGACAGTCTCGGGTTGACGCTGTGCTTCCTCGCGCACCCATGGTTGTTGACAGTTCACAGACTGTGCAGCAGTTCCATGATGTTGCGTCCGGCTCTGTCACGCATGCACCAGTGCGACCGGACTCAGCGAGCCAGACGTTGCCCACTCCGTTGCCGTTTCCTCATCAGTTTTCGGATGAGGAACCCTCTGATGAGGACGTTGCTGAACAACAAGACGATTAGCCCCCAGAATAGATCAAGCCCTGCTATCCATCCAGAAGATGCTGAAGAAGGAACGCTGCTCAGTCAGGCTGTGGATGAGTCTGGTAGGGACGCTGTCATCCGTGGAACAATTTGTGTCACTAGGAAGACTACACCTCCGTCCTCTTCAATACCATCTAGCTTTTCACTGGAAAAAGGACAAGACGCTAGAAGCGGTCTCGATCCTGGTTTCCGAAAAGATAAAGTCTTGTCTGACTTGGTGGAAGGACAATATCAACCTAAGAGAGGGTCTTCCCCTGACTGTTCAGACTCCCAACCACGTTTTCTTCTCGGACGCATCGGACGTGGGCTGGGGCGCGACACTAGACGGTCGGGAATGCTCAGGACTGTGGAACTCGAGTCAGAGGAGCATGCATATCAACTGCAAGGAGCTGTTGGCAGTACATCTGGCCTTGAAAAGCTTCAAGTCTCTCCTTTGAGGCAAAGTGGTGGAAGTTAACTCGGACATCACCACGGCCTTGGCGTACATCTCCAAACAAGGAGGTACCCACTCACTGACGTTGTACGAGATCACAAGGGACCTGCTCATCTGGTCAAAAGGTCAAGTCATCTCCCTAGTAACGAGGTTCATCTAAGGCGACTTGAACGTCATAGCAGATTGTCTCAGTCGGAAAGGGCAAGTAATTCCAACCGAATGGACCCTCCACAAGGATGTGTGCAAGAGACTTTGGGCCACTTGGGGTAAAACCATCCATAGATCTCTTTGCAACCTCGCTGACCAAGAGGCTTCCAATCTATTGCTCTCCAGTCCCGGACCCAGCAGCAATACATATAGATGCTTTCCTCCTAGATTGGTCACATCTGGATCTCTACGCATTCCCACCGTTCAAGATTGTCAACAAGGTACTGCAGAAGTTCGCCTCTCACGAAGGGACAAGGTTGACGTTAGTTGCTTCCCTCTGGCTCGCGAGAGAATGGTTCACCGAGATACTTCGATGGTTAGTAGACGTTCCCAGTAGTCTTCCTCTAAGGGTAGACCTTCTACGTCAGCCACACGTAAAGAAGGTACTCCAAAGCCTCCACGCTCTTCGTCTGACTGCCTTCAGACTATCGAAAGACTCTCGAGAGCTAGAGGCTTTTCGAAGGAAGCAGCCAGTGCGATTGCTAGAGCAAGGAGAGCTTCTTCCATTAGAGTCTACCAATCGAAGTGGGAAGTCTTCCGAGACTGGTGCAAGTCAGTTTCTGTATCCTCGACCAGTACCTCTGTAGCTCAAATAGCTGTTTTTCTCTTATACCTGAGAAAAGGACGATCCCTTTCAGCTCCCACTATCAAGG
This sequence comes from Palaemon carinicauda, assembly GCF_036898095.1. Lineage (NCBI taxonomy): Eukaryota > Metazoa > Arthropoda > Malacostraca > Decapoda > Palaemonidae > Palaemon > Palaemon carinicauda. Next base: position 60,556,136 of record NC_090752.1, on the reverse strand, counting down.
GCTACAGAAGCATGTTGGCATCGGTCTTCCGGCATAGAGGCTTAGATCTTTCCAAACATAAAGATCTGCAAGACCTCCTTAAGTCTTTTGAGACCACCAAGGAGCGTCGTTTGGCTACCCCTGGATGGAATTTAGACGTTGTACTAAGATTCTTCATATCAGACAGGTTGGAGCCGTTACAATCAGCCTCCCTGAAAGATCTCACTCTTAAGACCCTTTTCCTGGTATGCTTAGCCTCGGCTAAAAGAGTCAGTGAGATTCATGCCTTCAGCAAGAACATAGGATTTTCGTCAGAAAAAGCCACTTGTTCGCTACAACTTGGTTTTCTAGCCAAAAATGAGCTGCCTTCTCGGCCTTGGCCTAAATCTTTCGATATCCCCAGCTTATCGGAGATCGTAGGCAATGAACTAGAAAGAGTCTTATGCCCTGTTAGAGCTCTTAAGTTCTATTTAAAGCGTACTAAACCTTTACAAGGCCAATCTGAAGCTTTATGGTGTTCAGTTAAGAAACCATCCTTGCCTTTGTCAAAGAATGCTTGGTCAGACTTTATCAGATTGTTAATACGAGAAGCTCATTCACATCTGAGTGAGGAAGACCGAACTTTGCTTAAGGTGAAGACGCACGAAGTTAGAGCTTTAACAACTTCCGTGGCCTTTAAGCAAAATATATCTCTGCAAAGTATAATGGACGCAACCTATTGGAGAAGCAAGTCAGTGTTCGCGTCATTTTACTTGAAAGATGTCCAGTCTCTTTACAAGATCTGCTACACACTGGGACCATTCGTAGCAGCGAGTGCAGTAGTGGGTGAGGGCTCAACCACTACAATTCCCTAATTCCATACCCTTTTAATCTTTCTCTTGAAATGTTTTTATTGTTGTTTTTTGGGTTGTCCGGAAGGCTAAGAAGCCTTTCGCATCCTGGTTGATTTGGCGGGTGGTCAAAGTCATTTCTTGAGAGCGCCTAGATTAGGGGTTTTGATGAGGTCCTGTTGTATGGGTTGCAACCCTTGATACTTCAGATCCTAGGGGTCGATCAGCATCCTAAGAGGATCGCGAGGCTCCGTAAGGAAGACGTACTTAAAAGGCAGAGAAATTGTTCAAGTCGACTTCCTTACCAGGTACCTATTTATTTTGTTTTTGTTATTTTTGATAACTTCTAAAATGAAATAAAAACTCTTAGCTCATAAAAGTGTAAACATATATTGCTGGTCTCTACCCACCCCCCTGGGTGTGAATCAGCTATATAATCACCGGCTAAGTTAAATATTGAAAAATGTTATTTTGATAATAAAATAAATTTTTGAATATACTTACCCGGTGATTATAAATTAAAGGACCCTCCCTTCCTCCCCAATAGAGACGCAGTGGGACGAGGAGAAAATTGAGTCTTTGTTTACATTGAGTACTGGGTATCTGGACGACAGATGGCGCTGTTGGGCACACCCGCAACCTGTGTAGCGATCGCTGGCGAGTTTTTACCGTAGAGTTGTCTGTCGGGCAACAGAGTTGCAGCTATATAATCACCGGGTAAGTATATTCAAAAGTTTATTTTATTATCAAAATAACATTTTATTGTGAAAATAGATTTGGGATACACTGCACTGCATAAACAAGTTTCCTATAACACTGATGCTTTGGTCTTGAAATATTTTTCAGAAGGTAGTTATACTGTTATTTCCATAAGTAAATCCTGTAGCAATGATGGTAGCTTCTCTCCGTTTGACCTATCTTGTCCCACGTAGGAGCTTAACCTAAGGTCAGTCCTTCTACTTTACCCCCATTACCATTTACTTTCTGAAGGACCTACATTGGTCCAGATTCCTTAAATCAAATCAGTTCCTCTGTCATTTGGCATTTCGGTGTGGATGCTGTACTTGGTCTAGTCAGCATTCAACTTAGGAAATGGTCGTTGCAGGTATAGTGGACAACGGTCACTTGTTGTTTGGGGATCATTAATAAACCATACTCTTACGTGAAAGATTTTGATAATTTTGGCAGCATAACAACGCTTACTATTGTGTTTTCGGTTTTGGAATCGTATGCCTTGTCAAGTTGAAATCAGTTGTAGTCTGCGTGTTACAGGACTGTAGCCTTAGTGGTTTTGAGTTGACCAAACCATCTCGGAAAGGAGTATGAAGAGACAGAATCTGTATTTCCTCATTTTCTTTCTATCTTATGAGTATGAAATCTGAAAATGCAGTAGCTTTTATTGCACCTGTAGTAGAGTGAGCATACTTTAGTTTGTAGTGAAGTATCTTTTAGTGGCATGGTATTTGATCTTTGCACTGTAGTTTGTTTCTTAGATGGTTACTAGACTGTTTGATGTATTTCTAGACTGGTGCTTTACAATATATCGCTGAAGAATGTAGTTGGAAGTTATTAATAATATTTTATTCAAATTTCATAACTGCAATTTATTTTCCAGAGGATCCGAGAGCCATGGATTTGCGGCAGCGGTCTTCTACGGGATTTGCTCGGCTTCCATGGCCTTTCTTAACAAGGCCGTTATTAATACCTATGAATTTCCCTTTCCATTCTTCATTATGGCCTGTCAGGTGAGGACTATAATCTACAGTTAGCTTATGCCTTTGTAATCTCCCCTATATAATGAAGACCCAGTGTCTGTTTATACTGTATACAGTATATAAAGGTACTGTATATGAATTTCTTTCCACTCGGAAAACAACAGTCCCCCACAAATTGCCCAAACTAGCATGTTGTAATTAGGAGTTAGGAAAGGGGGAAGGGATGAACTTGTGTATGTGTATGCATGTCTACTGTATCTAAATATCTAGCCGTCATTCTTGACTTGTTGCGTACACTAGTTTTGATATATTTTCCTGTTTATAGCTGGGGCTTTAGAATATTAAGCTCTAAAGATTCCAATAACAAAAATATATCTTTGGAAAAAGGAAAACGTATCAGAATAATTGTGTACATTATGCTCCGGGTGACATAAATAACCTGTCTGGACAGGGCATTATTTGGAAAATAGGTCAACAAAATCACTGCTTACCAAATTTGCACTCATAGCACTGGTTCAGAGAACTTTAGATAAATAAATTAGCAAACATGGAGGATAGTAAGTTGAAGAATTCAGCTATGTCTGGAGAGACCCAATAGAGTAGAGAACAGAAAGAAATGTAGTAGAGGGAACAAAAGGACACTAAAAAAAAAAAAGCTCTAAATTTGTTATGCAGTGCAGTGTATGCCATGAGTGATGTCCACTCTGGGTTTTTTGATAATATAAACTATAAAAAGTTATTTGCTGCGTTTGTAATAGATAATCCGGCAAATATTGAAGTTGTCGTATCCCAGAATTGGGTTTTCTCCTTAAAAAACCTGGCAATTGTTTTTTATGACTCCATCTCTAATCATAAAAAGTTTACTTCTTTATGCCACACAGTGTTCTTCGTGTTATTCAGTGAATGATTCATAGCCCATTAAGTTTTCTATCTAGCCCTTTATTCATATTATGAAAAGGAATTTAGAGTAAAAATGCTGAAAAAGGTTCGGTGATAGATTCATAGCCCTTTAGGTTTCCTATCTAGCCCTTTATGAATATTATGAAAGGGAATTCAAAGTGAAAATGCTTAAAAAGGTTTTTAAACCCACAATAAAGTAATGAGAGAAAGATTGGATTGCTTATGTGAATATCTCTAGATATGCTAGGCCCATTAATTAGTCATAATTTCATGTATAATTTACTGATGTACAATTGTAATGATTATTCATTGAGGAGTTTGTTTTATTAAAATTTACCCAAGAATTACGTGATTAAAACTTGCCTTTCAGTAAAGAGACAACAATAGAGAAAGTTCAAATGACATACCTTAACCCTTTTACCCCCAGGCTATTTGGAAATTTCCAACCCTTAATCCCCAGGGGGTTATTTTTTTCCCAGCCCATTTTGCAGTATATTTTTTTTCAAATTGCTCTAACAGCCTTAATTTTTGTCATAGAGAGGTCAGGTTGGTCTCATTCTCTTGGAAAATGCCTGAATTTTCTCAAAAAATTATCAAAAATATGAAAATATAGCATTTTTTGCAAGGACGTACCGGTACGTCCATGGGGGTAAAAGGATGGCTTTTGTGAAACGTACCAGTACGTCCTTTGGGGGTAAAAGGGTTAAGTATGCTTGCTATCTTAACTAGACATGTCATTTATGAGCAAGTGAACCAAGAAATTTCTCATGTAAAGTATTCAGTATTTACTGATTCTTATTAGAGTTATTACCATTGTTGATATATTATAATACCTTAAGCTTATAATTTATATACAGTACTTAGTCTTCTGAATGGGAATCCGCATCAAAGACGGTAATTGAATGAAATGACAAAGCAAATTTATAGAGGGGACTATTGTATTGTGACATAGCATTAGCCTCAACGTAAAAGGTCCATCCATAATAAATTTATTATATTGTACTGTACTGTAATATTATCATTTGCTAAGCTACAACCCTGGTTGGAAAAGCAGAATAAGCCAAGGGGCCCCCTACAGGGAAAATAGCCCAGTGAGGAAAGGAGACAAGAAAAAAGTAAATATTTTAAGAACAGCTACAACATTAAAAATAAATATTTCCTATATAAACTATAAAAACTAACAAAACAAGAGGAAGAGAAATTAGATAGAATAGTACATTGCTACATTTTAGCAGCTTGTAACTTGTTTTAAACTTCACTTGTACGTTTCAGATGATGATAACTGTAATGTTTTTGGAGGTGTCAGGGAGCTATGGTAAAATATCTCTTCCCCCTTATACATGGAAGGCAGCTCGTATGTTCATTGCACCATCGATGGGCTACGCTTTCCATGCCACGCTGTCTCTGATGGCTCTACAAGGCGAGTTATGATCCTTTTGTTATATCACTCGGGATATTGATGTATTACCATTTTAGAAGCTGTTTACCGCTTGAAGTACATGTTAAGGTGTGTAACTGATGTAACATTACTGCGAACGTGAACTTTCAGGAATGAACATCCCAATGTATGGCGCAGTGAAGCGCTGCACTCCTCTGGTGAATTTAGTCTTGTCGGTTATCATCCTTCGTCGACCAATGCCCTCGTTAATGTTGGTGTCCTCTATCCTTATAATAACTACAGGGTGCTTTGTGGCAGGTTCGTCTCTCTTAATCCTCTCGGATATCATTACTGATTTGACATTTTTTTAAGGCAGTGTTGTATTCACAGTTATCAAAAATAATATTGCTCAGCTATTAACACTCATGTTGAAATAGATTTGCATAAGCCTTTTCTTTTCTTCTCAGTTTTGGGTGACTTGACATTTGATGCGTTTGCGTACACCATGGGTGGCTTTAGCGTACTGGCCCAGGGTCTCTACCTTACGCTTGTGCAACAGTGTGCAGAAAATAAACTGTCGACGTTGGAAATCCTACAGCTGAACAGCTATAATACCCTGGCTCCCTTTATCATTGTTTCCGTGCTAATGGGGGAACCCAAAGATATTGTACAAAGTCGTTATTTGATGGGTAAGTGACTCTTTTTGTGTTCGTCCCTCAAGTATTTGAGGGACTGTTTCAGATGTTTTTATTTCTCATTACAAACCTCTGTACTCTTTCTAATGATTTACGTAACCCCTTTTTAAGTAGGCAACCTGTGCTGACTAAATGTTCGAAATTAACAAAGTGTTGGTTAGGCGATACAAGTGTGTGATTGTTTATATAGCTTATTTTTAATTTATCTTTTATTATCATTGTTCATAAAAATGTTTTTGAATTATTTTATAATTTGTTTGTTTTTAGCATGTTTTACTTGCCGTAGTATAGTTGTGTTAATGTTTTAATTAGCGTACAGTAAATCTCTCTCATATGAACTCAGCTAAGTATCATTGTTGCTTTTCATTGTGTATCAGTAATTTCCCTCCACATCCCACCTTTGCCATGGTTTTTCCTTTGAAAAACTTATAAGAATTCAACAAGGTACTGCATATTTAAGATCTTTGCCAGTTTAGACTGTATGCCAGGTCAGGGGACTACTGAATGTCTGGGGCTTATTCCAGTAATTTTGAATGAACTCCCCATCTCATTTTCATTTAGGTAGATGAACCAGCAACACCATTGCTGATGTAGTCATTATTACCTTAGTTAAAAATTCACCCCTGACTGTTTGTTAGTTTATTTACAGTAATTGTGTTTCTTTTTTGTGAGCAACTTAACACAAAAACTACTGTACCAATTTTAACCAAACTATGTAGTTATGTTGGGTATAACCCAGGGATGAATCTAACATTTTCGATAAAGTACATCAAAATTATAAGCACGCTGCAGTACTTTGTTAATATTTACATCTCAAATAAATGGCAAGTATTTTGTTTATTTTTTTATTGTGAGCAACATTACACAAAAACTACGGAACCATTTTGAATGAAGCTTGGGCATGTGGAGTATGTCCCAAGGGCAAATCCGTTAGATTTTTAAGAAAATATGTCGATGTACGCAGGGAAGTTAAGCAAAATAAGACTGCTTGGCGTGGCGAAGACAGGCTCTCTACTGAGTGTTCCTCTAGTTATTACTATATTAATTTGAGACAAACTCATTAATTGACTCGGAAACTTGCTTGAAGAATTTGTTGTATTCAGAAGATTATTTGTAGCAGGACAAGGTAAAAGGATATCTGTTAAAGGAGTGTTGAAGGATTATCTATATGGTAATATTTGTAAATATCTATGAATGGAAATTCCCTTTGGAGGAATTATCATCTGAGAATCATCAATCTAACGATTAAAATCCTCCTGAAGCTGCCTAGCTTTCCCTAATGTATGTCAACTGCCAAGACATGATATGGCCTAGAGCTTCAATTGTCAAAATCTCGAAGTTCACATAGAGGTAATTCTTTCTTTTCAATTAATCTCCCAGAGAACTCGCAGCTTACTCTGCCGATATTGCTGTTATGGAAAGTTTATGTCGCCTCTTCTGCTGACTGAAGTTGGGAAGAATCATGATTGTTAGGTGTAAAGATTGTTGTTTTAGTTGATGCCTGCTACCCTGGAAGTGGGAATGGAGAGGGACATGACAATCTCCCGTACTAACATTTGTTGCTTGGCACTTGAAAGAAGGCTTGATGTCTGTCCTTTGGAGGATGGTGCTATTTCAGAGTAAGCTGTTGTTCAAGGAAGTCATTGTTGCAAAATACTGCTAATGCACTGCTGCTTACCAAAGTATCTGATATATCAGGTGATCATTCACCAAAGGTCTACAGGAAACAAAATGATGTCATTCACACTTGAAGGGTAATCTTAAAAGATGGGCTTAATTTCCAGGCTCACGGAGTACTGTTATGCTTGTGGTACATCCAGGAAACTTTTAGTTCTCACGTCCCCACTGGACCTTCGAGTTAAGCTGACTTGATAATTGTTGCCCCTCCAATATCAAGATCTGATCAGCAAACAGGACTCTGAGAGATCACAGAAAGGTACCTTTGTCCAACACGTATAAGCTCCTGTACTGTACAAAGTCAAACATAGTGATTGTAATATAAGAAGGACATATAGAGTTTTCAGTCAGCTCTCCTAGTTCCGAACATCATTATTGTCAGCAGTACGTAATCCAAACTGGTTGAAAGTAAGTTTGGATCTGCATAAAGAATTCTAGGAGCAAGTAAGATGTCCACTTATTCAACTGTCCTTGATTGAATATCAAGTTGAAAGTTTCATAAACCTTCCAAAGTCAATTTACGGTACAGTATACTGTTTTTGAAGAAAATGGTCAAAATGTTTCTCAGAAGGATTCTAAAAGACTTGATTACTTTAATTTGGTGTGGTTTATGATGTTACGATAAGTTTGGTTTATGTTGATATTGTAAAATATATATCTAACACTTTTTGTCAATCGTAAAGTTAGTGTGAAGTGCTTGTCATACTTTTTTTTTTCTTTTTTTTTTTTCTCTAATGGTTGAGGCCAAGAACAGGACAATATCATAAGAGATTGACCAAATACACCATGCATATGATCAGTTCCCAATTCCCTTCTCCAACAAGCTATGACCAGACGATGGCTGATGATTACTCGGCAGGTAGACCTATAGACTTCCCCAAACCCCCAGCTCACAATGATGAAGAAGTTCCAGACACTACTAGAAACTGTCGAGCTTGAGCATGCCTTGACAGCATATTGGCGGGCACAGACGTTTCCAATAGGCCATCACAACCCTTAACCCTTTTACCCCCAGGCTATTTGGAACTTTCCAACCCTTAACCCCCTGGGGTTATTTTTTTTCAAGCACATTTTGCAGTATATTTTTTTTAAATTGCTCTAACAGCCTTAATTTTCATCATAGAGAGGAGTTTCTCAAAAAATTATCAAAAATATGCAAAAAAAATGTAAATAGCAGTTTGTTCCGTAACCGAAATACAAACCACGCTATTTACAGAGGGTTTACCTTTTAGCGCAGCTGAAATGACGAGCCAATAGTTTTAACAAGGGTTAATTACCCCCGCGCTAGTTAGCGGGGGGTGGGGAAGGGTAGCTTGCTACCCCTCCCCCCTCCACACACCGGTGACTTGCTTCACTTCACTTTTGGCTCGGCGGTGATCAGACGTGTCTGCTCATCGCCCTCGTGACAGCCTTTAATTATCTGCTTTTTCTTTTCAGCGTGTGTGTTGGTTGGAAGTTGACCTTCAGTTATTTCTTCTATATTATTTACGATGCGTACATGCCCTGGAGTTGCCGGTCGTCCTTGTGGGACTTTCATGTCGGACGTGAATACGGATCCGCACACCCTCTGCCCTCAATGTCGGGGCCGACGGTGTGACCAGGAGAACATGTGCCGTGAGTGCAGGGAGTGGTCTGCCTCCCAGTGGGAGAGGTTTGGCCGTCGGCGTAAGAAGAAGTCCAAGAGAGACCGTTCTCCTCCGGGGTTAGCCTTGAAGGAGGAAGGTTCTCGGGACTCTTCTTCCGCCGCCCAAACCTCCTCCGAAGCTCCCCCTCGTCCGCCTCCTAAGGAGAGTCGGCCGAGTGGGAGCGCAGGCCCTTGTTCTGTTTCCCGACCTTCGGTGGGGGGAGAGGGCGTCGCCTCCCATAGCGAGGCGGTTCCCCCTCCTCCTCCGGGGGAGGTTATTGATAATGCCTTATCCAGTGATGATCTTTTACAGATTTGGTCGTCCCTGGGGCTTAAGGGCTTGCCTTCCAGGGTCGCTCTTATTGACCTTGTCTCGTTGGGGGCCGCTGTTAAGCAGTCGCCGGCGGTAGCAGAGGTAGACCCTCTGTCTATTGTCGACGTCGTGGTGACAGAGGCCTCCGACGTGGCTGGGCAATCCGCCGCAGGTGCTGTTGCGGGTGATGGTGCTAAAGGCTCTCCTCCTCCTTCCGTACATCCTTCGAAGGGGGAAGTGAGTCCTTCGGTCTCGGCTGCTGCTCAGCTTCTTGCTGAGGGAAGTGCTTTGACGGAGACTCCCCTTCGGAGGACCGATGGTCCCGACGATCTTCCCCGAGGCCGCCTCCGCCGTAAGGCTCACCGTCCGCTACGCCACAAGGGCCTCCCTTCCCCTTACAGGGGGACTAAGAGGCGCCTTTTTGGGTCTTCATCCTCCGGGGGGGACTCTCCTTGTCAGCTTCAACCTACAGCTCCGCCTTCCTTGAACCTCTCTGCAGACCGCTCACCATCTCCTGCCAGATCTTCGCCTTCTGGAGAACTCGTCACCCGACGGGCAACGGTCCCTTCGGGGCTAAGGGATCCTTCCCTTACGCGAGCAGTGCTAGCGCGCAAGTGCTCTCCTGCTCGCCAGCGCTCTCCTGCTCGTCGACGATCTCCTGCTCGCCAGGACTCTGCTGCTCGTGGGCTCTCTCCTGATGTTCGCCCCCCTCGCCAGCGCTCTCCTGCTCGTCAGCTCTCTTCCGAGCGTCAGCGCTCATTTGAGGACCATCGCCCTGCAGTCTCTGACCACCCTTTAATTCCTGCTGAGCTCCCTGCTCACCATCTGCCTGGTCCTGTGGCTACGCAACACCGTGCTGCCCGTGTGTCAAAAACACATGTTCGCCAACGCGCCAGCGATCTCCCAGTTCCTGCTCGTGAACGCGCCGCGCCACCTGTCCTTTCACATGACACGCGTCGACCTTCTGCTCGCCAGCGATCTCCAGCTTGCCAGCGATTACCTCCTCGCCAGCGTTCACCTGCTTGCCAGCGCACACAGGCGATCCTAGTATCGCCTATTCAACAGTGACAGCTAGCGCGCCAACGTTCTCCAACGCTCTTGAAGGAACATGGTTCGCCAGCTTCTAGCTCGCCATCGCGCGATCGCCCGCCTGCGCATGCTGCTCGCCGTCGCTCGCCCCTGCACGATCGCCCTCCTGCGCATGCTGCTCGCCATCGCTCGCCCCTGCACGATCGCCCTCCTGCGGATGCTGATCACCATCGCACCCCATCACGCGATCGCCCACCTGCGCATGCTGCTCGCCATCGCTCGCCATCACGCGATCGCCCTCCTGCGCATGCTGCTCGCCATCGCTCGCCCCTGCACGATCGCCCTCCTGCGGATGCTGATCACCATCGCACCCCATTACGCGGTCATTCACCTGCGCATGCTGCTCACCATCGCACGCCAGTGCGTCGACATGCCACATCGCGCCATCGCCAACTTGAGCGACTGCACTCACCAGCTCGTCATCGATCGCCTGTGGATCTACATCGCCAGCGATCTTCCTCACCTACGCGGCAGCGCGTTCCCTCGCCGTCGCGCCAACGCTTGCGTTCGTCGCCTCGGACACGCGTTCATTTACCCGCCCACTCGCCTGCACGACCGCTCGCCTGTGCGCCCGCGCGATCATCCAACTGCGCGCCCGCGCGACCATCGTTCGCGGCGAATTCCGTATCCGGTGGTAGCAGCAAGAACGCGTGCTCCTAGACGGCACTCGGGATCACCTCCATCCAAACACAGGTTGGTAGTGCAGGACGAGGAGAGGTTAGTACATCATTCTTCCCCACCTTCTTTTCAGGCAGGTACCGTCGTGTCCACTCCGAAGGATCGCCCGATCCCTTTCCCTTTAGCGAGGATTTCGGACTCTGTGTCCTTGGAGCAGCAGACTTGGTTTGGTCCTCTGGCACGGGCGTTAGTGAGGGTTATGAAACCAGCACTCGCCGGCCAGGGTAACAAACCAACGGCTGTCTCTCCTACGCTGAAGAGAAAGAGAGGAGTGGACTTCGTGGTGACTTCCCCCAGGGCGAAGTTGGTTCCCAAGAGGTTGGTCGCGAAGGTCCCTTCTCCTGCACGAGTACTCTCTCCTCCCGTGGACGAGGCCTTTCCGTCCTCAGGTGAGTCCAGTGGGGCGGTAGTCTTCCCCTCGGCACCAGGGAGGGAGACTTCGCTTCAGGCAGGAGAATCGTCTCGTGAGGAAGTGGCCCCTCGAAACTCGTTGTTGGGATCCTGTATCCCTCCCAGGAGGGAATCCAAGGATTCCAAGACCGTCCCTAAATCCTCTGCAAGGATTTGTCAGGAACCCACGACTACCCAGGGGAATGTCCACATATCACCCCAGGAAGAGGTTCCTGGGGCAGGAGACTTAGCTGCCAGCCCGCAGGGAGGAGAACAGCAAGAATCCGAACATGCCTTCTGGCAGGTCCTAAGCCTGATAAGGCAACTTAACGGGCTTACGGATCCGGTCATCGCCCCCTGTGAAGGCAAAGACACGATTCTGGATGAAGTGTTTGACGTTCGGAAGGCCCCTAAGACCAGTGCAGCTCTGCCCTGGTCTCGGGGGCTGAAGAGTGCCAGGGCTAGGGCCAACGCTCAGCTCGCACTCCTTGCCTCCTCCAGTCGTTCCACTGCCGGGAACAAGCTCATCCCTCCTCCTCACCTCCAGCAGAGGAGGTATTTCGAGATCCTGGGTGAGCACAACTGTTCCATGACTCTGGTAGCTCCGCTATGGCATCACGCGGAATGGTTTCCGGACCTTCTGCAACTCCTGACGGATCTCCCAAGGGAGCTTCCTCCACGACACGAGCTTCTCAGACAACCCCACTCCGGCGTCCCTCACAGGGCCGTAGCCTCGCTGCGGCTTCACGCCTGGAGACTATCCAGCGTCTCCTCGCGGAGAGAGGCTTTTCGCAACAGGTTGCGGAGAGAATGTCTCGGCACCTGCGAAGGTCCTCTGAGGGAGTCTACCAAGCAAAGTGGAGAGTCTTTTGTGGTTGGTGTCGTGGAAGGGGTATCTCTCCACTCGATGCCACTATTCCAGCAATAGCGGACTTCCTCGTGTATCTGCGAGAAGAAATGCGCCTTTCTGTCTCGGCAGTGAAAGGCTATCGCTCAGCCTTAAGCTTGGCCTTCAGATTGAAGGGCGTGGATATTTCTTCATCGCTAGAACTCTCTTTACTCATACGTAGCTATGAGCTTACCTGCCCCCAGTCGGAAGTGAGACCCCCTCCTTGGAACGTGGTTCGAGTCCTCAGGTCGCTTTCCTACTCGCCTTGGCTTCGGCCAAGCGAGTTAGTGAACTTCATGGTCTCTCGTACGACATCGCCCATTCAAGGGGATGGGGGGAGGTAACGTTCAGGTTCGTCCCTGAGTTTGTGGCCAAGACTCAGAATCCTGGAGTGCCGGATCCTCGGTTCGACTCTTTCAGGATCGCGAGTCTCCGTTCTGTAACAAACGACCCAGACCAGCTGCTACTATGCCCAGTGAGGTGTCTGAGGTACTACTTGAAGAGAACGGCTGCAGTCCGTCCTCATGTGCGAGCTTTGTTTGTGAGCACAGGCAGGACAAAGAGGAGGGTCACCAGGAACACCATCTCTGCTTGGATTCGAAGGGTTATCCACCATGCCCTGAATCCTGACCCTCCTCCGTCACGTCGACCTCGGGCCCATGATGTCAGGGGTATTGCTACATCCCTGGCCTTCAAGAGAAACTTCTCTGTGACGCAGGTACTTCAAGCTGGGGTCTGGAAGCGTCAAACGACCTTCACAGCCCACTACCTGCAAGACGTGACCCACAGGAGCCTCGATACGTTTTCTATCGGCCCTGTGGTGGCTGCACAACAGCTGGTCTAACCTCAGACTCCTTTTTGGACAAGTAGCAGTAGGTTGAGGGCGTTGTTACCCGGTCTTAGTCTGCGTGAATGAAAGAGTATGTCTGACCCTTACTTCTTTCTTCATTCTCCCCTCTCTTGGGGAAGCAGCATCCTGGTCCTCGCATAGCTGACCTTGACCTCTGCAGGTAACCCATGCTTCTTTGTGCTCCTAGTATTAAGCTTAATACTGTTGCGTCTCCCATACCCTGACGAGGTGGTATGGGGAACGTCCTATCCTAGAATTCCTATCTGAAGGTCTCAAGGTCAACTTCATAGGACGAGTCACACTCTCCTCCTCACACTGCTTATGTAGGCCACTCGTTCCTAGCGATGCTAGGAACTTGTGAGGTACAGGGGCTCCCTCTCTCTAGTGCTGCTCACTGAGGGATCGAGCCCCCGGGCAAGCCGAAGTCAGTAAGGCTGGGGAATTTCCACCCTTCCTAAGGGGTAAGTCACCCTCTGTAAATAGCGTGGTTTGTATTTCGGATACGGAACAAATGACAAATTCGAAGATAATTTGTATTTTTCCTAACCATACAAACCTTAGCTATTTACACATATGTGCCCGCCGTCCCTGACCCCCAAGTCAAGTCCTACCTCTAAGTGAAGTGAAGCAAGTCACCGGTGTGTGGAGGGGGGGAGGGGTAGCAAGCTACCCTTCCCCACCCCCCGCTAACTAGCGCGGGGGTAATTAACCCTCGTTAAAACTATTGGCTTGTCATTTCAGCTGCGCTAAAAGGTAAACCCTCTGTAAATAGCTAAGGTTTGTATGGTTAGGAAAAATACAAATTATCTTCGAATTTGTCATTTTTTACAAGGACGTACCGGTACGTCTATGGGGGTAAAGGGATGAGTTTTGTGAAACGTACCAGTACGTCCTTTGGGGGTAAAAGGGTTAAGATTAAAATAAAGTCAGGGTGTATGATTGAGAAGTATACAGTACTTGCTTATTGTATTTTTGTATTTCCAGATGTCGGGTTTCAGTTAACATTCTGGACTCTTATATGTTTGGGGGCTGTCTTGAACTACTCGCTCTTCCTGTGCACCGCCTTAAATAGTGCATTGACAACATCGCTTGTATCGGTTGCCAAGTCAGTGATCCAGACTCTAGTTGGCTTTTTTGTCTTTGGAGGTGTTAAATATCATCCATTGAATATTACAGGTAAGGAGCAGTACAGAACTGTACTTCTTAAAACCAGTTAGTGCTATTCCATTTATATAAAATGTTTTGTAATAAATTGTATGTGTTCATGTAAGGATCAAAGCTCATTATTTTATTTATCATTTACTGCTCGGTGTTTATGAAGAAGTCAGGTCCTTGAAAGAACTAAGTTAGGTTTTCTCATAATCACTGGGTGCACAACTCCTCTATAATTAATTTCATTTTTTAAATATAAAACTTACCCTCTGGTTATATAAGAATGACTAAAGTCTCTTGACGCCCCGGCAGAAAATTCAAAATCTCGCGGCCATCGCAGGTGTGCCAGGTGTACACTAGCGCCCTCGCGGTACTACCAAACCCTTCAGATCTTCTCCTGCAGGAATTGCTGGCTGTACTATTGGAAATTCTCTCTCACTTTATTATCTGTTTGGACGTTATTTGGTGATGTTCTACGTTTTTTGACTTTGGGCTTTCGCTTAATTGATGTCTTTTTCGTTTACTCTTGAAATCTTTTTGTTTGGAGTTATATTAAATAATTTAACCTTTGTTTTATGTTTTCGGTCTCTCTTAACTTTTCATTATGGCTGACCCCTCCCCTGTAATTCGGAAGTGTGTGTTAAAGGTTGTCGTTCTCGACTTCCAAAGGGTTCTGTAGATCCACATAATATTTGCATTAAATGTAGGGAAAAATCATGATCTTTTGGGGATCGGTGTGATGAATGCGTTTCATTAACCGATAATGAATGGATAACATATGAACGTTATATTAAGAGATTAGAGAGGGACAGGGTTAGGCGCAGTTCATCACGCTCTGGTGATTTAACCTTGCCTAATGTCATTGATCCTATTCCTTCCCCCGTAGTGGTAGATCAGCAACAGAAGGAACCTTCTATGAAGGATATGTTTACCGCTATTCAGGCTCTCAGTGAAAGAGTTGAGTCTTTAGCGGCGGATAGAAATCAGATTTTATTCGAAATCAAGGTATTGAAAAATCGTGACTGAAGGAAATGTGAAAAGTGTTTCAAATGAGTTCAATGTTGCGGAGGGTGCGTCTGCATGATCTTGTCGTTCGTCCAGCCTACGACCTCTTTCAAGCTCCCGAACCCATGGGAGAAGTAATGTCGGACGGCAAAAGGGAATGAGAGGCTTCATCAGTCGTACAGACGGCCCTTCGAGCGTTCCTGCTGCCGTAGCACAGGTCGCTCGCCCTCATCATAGAAAAGATGAGGTTGGTGCGTTATCACCCTCCTCCGATGAATGTTCGGGTAGCGAGGCCTGGCGTCACGCGTCCAGACCGCTCAAAAGAAAATCGCTAGCGGTCGTTCAACGTCACGAATCGCCTATGCGTCGGCCAGGCTGTAGTACTTGGGATACACCTGAGCGTTTCCCTTCCCCTGACGCTTGCACACCTGCGAAACGCTCTGACCGTGGTGTAGTTGGCGATGTGTTACAGTCCGATTCAGAACTTTTGCCTGTTGCTGATATGACGATTCATGCTCCGCTGCTTCCGTCAGACTGGCTTTCGTCTCCCGAAAGTGGGAAGCTTGGTGATAGTGAGATAGAAGACGATCTCCCCTTAGAAGAGGAGTCGAATATATCGCATTCTGGCAATCCTAAGTGGTCTATGCTTTTGGGCATGAAACAACAGCTCTCGTCATCAATACGGTCTTATCAACCTGCGGTTGGGCGTCAGTCTTTGGACCCGTTGTCGCACAGGCGGCCTGTTTTGTCTGGTGCTGACTTGTTATCGCACAGGCGATCTCCCATCCGCAGTGCTCAACGGCAGGTTGATTTAGATGAGTCGCGTCATGGAGCTTTTGCCAAACAATCGACTTACGAACGCTACGAGGAACGGCGGCGGCGACAAGTGGACGCAATGCATCACCGTGACGGCTCTCGGCAGTCGACTCGTGATGCGATGGAGCATCAGCGTCAACAGCAAGTGGACGCTAGGCGTCAACAGCAAGTGGACGCTAGGCGTCCACGCGACGACACACGGCAGTTGACCCCTGACGCCGAGCGTCAGTCCATTCAACAGCAAGCGGACACTAGGCGTCCACGCGACGACACGCGGCAGTTGACCCTTGACACCGAGCGTCAGTCCATTCATGGCGTCACACACCGGTCAACCTCAACCTCTCCGCTTCAGTTGGAGGCTGTTCCCCAAACTACAGGTGAGTTTAAACGAAAGACTAGTGATCGCCCAATAGAAGCAATTACTGGCCATAGCAAGCGTTCTCATTCCGACATTGACTCTTCGGTTCAGGCTGTAGCAACAGCTGGACTGCCAGAAGATGACCCTGAGGAGGTTTCTGACATGGACGAACCATTAGAAGCCATTTCGGAAGAGGAAGAAGAGAAGCATTATCAACATTCTGTAGATCTTAAGAAGTTGATGTTTATTTTCACAGGCCTTTTTCCTGACCACTTTACCCCTGTGGCTCCTCGTTCTCCCCCATCAGAATTTACCCTAGGGAAGGCTACTAAAGTGCCCATTTATACTAAGATGGTGCTCTCACGCTGTTCTAAATGAGCCTTGAAATTAATGGGTTCCTGGATGGATTCAAAGAGGACTCTTGGCAAAACGGCCTTTGCTTTTCCACCCGCAAGATTGGCTTCCAAATCCAATGTTTGGTACGAGACTGGGGAAGCTCTGGGCTTGGGAGTTCCTGCCTCTGCCCAGGGAGATTTCTCGAGTCTGGTGGATTCTTCTCGTCGCCTGGCCTTGAGGAAAACGAAAGTATGGTGGTCAGTGACAGAGTTTGACCATTTACTTAAAGGCTTGTTCAGGGCCTTTGAAGTTTTTAATTAGCTAGACTGGTCATTGGGAGCCTTAAGCAAGAAGGTCTCTGAAATGAAAGGCACGGACACTAGTGGCCTTATTCATTTGATGTCCTGCATGGACAAGGGTGTGAGGGATGGCTCTAACGAGTTAGCTGCTCTGTTCACGGCTGGAGTGATTAAGAAGAGGGCTACTCTGTGTTCCTTTCTCTCAGCGGGAGTCTCCCCTTACCAGAGATCGGAGTTACTCTTCTCTCCTCTGTCATCTACTCTATTTCCACAAGAGTTGGTAGGGGAAGTGGCCACTGCTCTCACCCAAAAGGCCACGCATGTCCTAGTGGCCAATACGGCCAGGAAAGTTCTACTTTCTTCGTTTTCGTCCCTTAAACCAAAGGAAAGTACTTCTGGGGTACGACCTTCTCAGCCCTTTCGTGGTAAACCTACCGGAAGGGGTTCTTTCAGATCCGATGGGAGAAAACCTAAGAGGAGAGGAACCAAGACCGCCCGAGGTAGAGTCTGACTGCCCTATCCTTCAGACAGCAGTAGGTGCCAGGCTGATTTACTTCTGGAAGGCTTGGGAGAGGAATGGAGTGGACCCTTGGTCCGTCCAAGTGTTGAAGGAAGGATACAAAATCCTATTTCTATCAAATCCTCCACTAGTCACAAATCCGGTGGATCTATCGCCCAGATACAGGGAGGGACCAGAGAGGCAGGCCATGCGGCTTCAGATGTCTCTGTTACTAGAGAAGCGAGCAATAGAGAGAGTGCAAGATTTAACATCTCCGGGGTTTTACAACCGGCTTTTCTTAGTTCCCAAGAGTTCAGGGGAATGGAGACTGGTTCTGGACGTAAGTTTTCTAAATGGTTACGTCCAGAACACGACATTTACCATGGAGACTCCGAAGACGGTTCTGGCGGCGGTAAGGAGGGACGATTGCATGGTCTCATTAGACCTCCAGGACGCCTACCTCCATATTCCAGTACATCCCAGCGGCAGACGTTATCTGATATTCATGTACGGAAACAAGGTCTTCCAATTCAGAGCCTTATGTTTCGGTCTCTGCACAGCACCTCTATTGTTCACCAAGATCATGCTGAATGTGGCAAGCATGCTGCATTCAAGGAGAATCAGGGCCTCCCTGTACCTGGACGATTGGCTTATAAGAGCCACTTCAGCTGATTGCTGTTTGAAGGACTTGAGAATGACACTGGAATTGACCAAGGAACTGGGACTCCTGGTGAGTTCGAAGAAATCGCAGCTGACTCCATCCCAGGAGATTCTTTATTTGGGGATGGAGATTTACAGAGTTTTCAGGCTTTTCCATCGCCTGTGAGGATCCAAACAGCTCTCCTAAAACTTCAAGCTTTTATAAAGAAGGACCTCAGCTCAGTAAGGGAATGGATGAGCCTTCTGGGGACTCTCATCATTGGAGAAGTTCGTGACTCTGAGGAGGTTACATTTACGGGGCGTAAACGTAGATCTTCAGTTTCACCTCAATTGGCATTGGAAAAAAGGGGACAGTCTCGACAGGGAAAGCATTCCCATCACGGACTCCATAAAGTCACATCTTCAGTGGTCGAACGGCGAGCACAAACTGAAGGAAGGCCTGTCTTTACATCAGAAGAGCACAGACCTCGTGTTGTTTTCCGATGCCTCAAACTCGGGGTGGGGGGCAACATTAGGGAAGAAGGAGCTCTTGGGTCTGTGGACGATAGAGCAAAAAACTCTCCACATAAACCAAAAGGAGCTTTTGGCAATACATCTGGCCCTCAAAGGCTTCGAAGAGCATATCCTGATCAAAGTAGTCCAAATCAATGCGGACAGCACCACAGCCCTAGCTTATATAGCAAAGGAAGGCGGGACTCTCTCATGGACTCTGTACGAGATAGCGAGACCTCTTCTCATATGGGCAGAGGAAAGGAAAGTGACACTTTTGACTCGTTTTATTCAGGGGGTCAACATTGTAAGTGCGGACAGATTCAGCAGGAGGGATCAAGTTCTCCCCACAGAATGGATGTTACACCAAGAGGTCTGCAAGAATTTGTGGCAGTTACGGGGTCATCCTCGCGTAGATCTTTTTGCAACCGCAAAGACGAAGAGACTGGAGTGTTACTGTTCACCGGTACCGGATCCCAAAGCCATGCACATACTGTAGACGCTTTTCTAACAAATTGGTCACACATGGAGGTTTATGCATTCCCTCCCTTCAAGATTCTCTACAAAGTGATACAGAAGTTCGTGTCCCACGAAGAAACCAGGATGACTCTGATAGCTCCGTTCTGGCTGTCAAGAAGCTGGTTTCCAGAGGTACTAGAATGAATGGTAGATGTCCCAAGAAGCCTTCCCTTAAGACCAGATCTTCTCAGACAACCTCACTTGGCTCAAAACCACCTAAACCTCCGAGCTCTACGTCTGACTGCCTTCAGACTATCGAAAAACTCGCTAGAGCTAGAGGCTTTTCGAAGAAGGCAGCCAAAGCTATTGCGAGAGCAAGGAGGTCTTCCACCATCAAGGTGTATCAGTCCAAGTGGGAGTTGTTCAGAGAATGGTTTAGAGCTAACTCCGTTTCTTCATCCAGTACCTCTTTGACTCGGATAGCAGATTTCTTCCTAGACCTCAGAAATAAACATAACTTCTCGTCCTCTACAATCAAAGGTTACAGAAGTATGTTGGCTACGGTTTTTAGGCACAGGATCTTAGACCTTTCCAATAATAAGGATCTGCAGGACCTGCTTAAGTCTTTTGATACCTCCAAGAAAAGACAATCACAATCACTTGCCTGGAACTTGGACGTAGTGCTTAAATTCCTCATGAGTGACAGATTTGAGCCTTTACACTCGGCTTCGTTTAAGGACCTAACCTTGAAAACTTTGTTTCTGGTTAGTCTAGCCATTGCTAAAAGGGTTAGTGAAGTTCACGCTTTAAGCAGGAACATTGGTTTCCGGGATGGAAAAGCCATTTGCTCCTTACAGTTGGGATTTTTGGCCAAGAATGAAAATCCTTCCCGCCCATGGCCAAAATCCTCCGAGATTCCTAACCTTTATGATGTGGTGGGAGACGAGTTGGAGAAAGTGCTCTGCCCTGTAAGAGCATTACGACTCTATTTGGACAGAACTAAGAGTTTGAGAGGCGACTCAGACGCTCTGTGGTGTGCAGTTCGAAAACCTTCACTGCCCATGTCAAAGAATGCCTTATCCTTTTTCATTAGGCTCTTAATTAGAGAGGCTCACGCCCAGTGTGATGAGGCAGATCAGAGGCTTCTCAAGGTGAAGACACATGAAGTCAGAGCGGTAGTGACTTCAGTGGCTTTTAAACAGAACCGTTCTCTGCAAAGTTTGATGGATACGACCTTTTGGAGGAGTAAGTCCGTATTCGCATCTCATTATTTAAAGCATGTTCAGACTCTCTATGAGGACTGTTATACGTTCTGTCCATTCGTAGCAGCGAATGCGATAGTAGGGGAGTGATCTACCACTACGTTCCCTTTTTCCTAATACCTTTTTCTTTCTCTTGGAACTTGGTTTTTAGTTATGGTTTATGTGGAGATTGGTCGTCAGTCTTCCGCAATCTATTGTTTGGTCAGGTGGTCAATTTGTTCCTAGAGTGGGGCCAGAACAAGGGTTTGTTCCGTAACCGAAATACAAACCACGCTATTTACAAAGGGTTATTACTTTTAGCGTAGCTGAAATGGCGAGCCATTAGAATTTAACGAGGGTGTATTACCCCCCGCGCTAGTTAGCGGGGGGGGTAGGGGAGTGGTAGCTAGCTACCCCTCCTCCCCCTCACACACACGTGAATACTCACTTTCACTTTTGGCTCGGACTGTGACAGACGTCTCTGTCTTGGTCCTCGCTTGGCAGCCATTGTCTGTTTTGTCTTTACTTAATCGCTTACTTTTCTTTTACTCAATATATATGTAAACATGTTTTCATGTTTGTATATATATTTGAGTATAGAAATAAGTAAGTTTCCTTTTCAGATGTGTGTGTGTAGTGTACGATATCTACGTGGAGGCCTCGGCAGTTAGGCCACCACGGCGTATTTTATGGGTGGCGATCGAGTTTGACTTATGTCTTTCTCTCTCTCTCTCTCTCTCTCTCTTGAGGTCGTTCACCCTTTTTACTACGTGTTACTACGCCCTTGTAGCCTAGCTTCCTTTCCGTGTGGGGGGTTGCTACGCGTACGTTTGTATCAATTAGTTATGAATCTAATTGTAGTTGTTTTTTTTCAGCTTGTAGAACGATTCCTTTCGGGGTTTTCGTTCTTTCTTTAGTGTTCATTCATTTTTTAATTACATAATTACATAGTTACATAATTATAATTGTTATAATTCTGTTTTGGTTACAGCTCTCCTTCCGCGAGTGTAAGTGGTTGTGAGGGCACGTGCCTGTTGTGTAATTCTTGTTCCTTTCCCTCGGGATTCCTCTTCGGAGCCTTCCCGGGGGAATGAATGTGTACTAATATTATTTGTTTTATTTTTTTACAGTTACCGATCTAGTTCGTTTCTGTAATATAGCAACGGTGTGAGCTGTCTGGTTGAGTCCTGGGGATTCGGCTGTTGCTGCCTCCCCCCTTGTATTTTCGTCAGGGGCGTGTCTCCTTCTACTGGTAGTACTCCCGTGTCGACGGACAGCTCTCCAGTTCATTTTCCTTCCGAGGGAAGTTTTTCCTGTCCAGGCTTGAGTTTTTCCCCTTTTGGGGGGTTCTTCTCTTGCCTTTTTTTTTTTTTTTTTTTTTCGTGCGACTATGCTCTTGGTGCTGAGCGGTCGCACCTGCAGTTTCGCTCAAGGGGCTGGGCAACTGCAGGAGCTCCTCTTCGGAGGATTGCTCCTTTTAGGTCACTGGCTGACCAGTCTCTTCCTCGAAGTGTTTCTCTTTCGTTCGCGAGAGAGTACACTCATAGAGACTCCTCTTCGGAGGTTTCTTCTGTTGCTGTTGGCCTCCCTCGCCGTAAGGCCCTCCGTCCGCCTCGTCGTAAGGGCCTCTCATCTCCCTATAAGGGTGCTTGAGGCGCCCTTTTGGATCTCCGTTTGCAGCCTACACTCCTTTTTTCTCGATCTTCCGCCTTGGTGCAGATGGACAGCAGTCTGATCTCGTCTTCCGACGGGCAACGGTCTTCCCGACGGACAACGGTCTGCCCGACGGACAGCGGTCTTCCGACGGACATCAGTCTCCCGGCGGACAACGATTCCTTCGGGGCAAAGGGTTGCCCCCACGGGGGTTCTTCCCTTGCGTGTCAGGGTTTCCCTGCGCGCCCTTCTGCTCATCAGCGCTCTCCTGTTCGTCAGCGCTTTCAAGATGATCTTCCCTGCGGTTCCTGTTACGTGCCCTGTGCGCCCACGTTCGCCCTCGCGATCTAGAACTTCGGTTCAGGTCGGGGTCAAGGACTTCTTCTTTGCGCAGGCTTCCACGCGTAGCCTTCTGATCGCCATCGCGCGACCCTCAACTGCGGATGCTGATCGCCATCGCGCGACCCTCAACTGCGGATGCTGATCGCCATCGCGCGACCCTCAACTGCGGATGCTGATCGCCATCGCGCGACCCTCAACTGCGGATGCTGATCGCCATCGCGCGACCCTCAACTGCGGATGCTGATCGCCATCGCGCGACCCTCAACTGCGGATGCTGATCGCCATCGCGCGACCCTCAACTGCGGATGCTGATCGCCATCGCGCGACCCTCAACTGCGGATGCTGATCGCCATCGCGCGACCCTCAACTGCGGATGCTGATCGCCATCGCGCGACCCTCAACTGCGGATGCTGATCGCCATCGCGCGACCCTCAACTGCGGATGCTGATCGCCATCGCGCGACCCTCAACTGCGGATGCTGATCGCCATCGCGCGACCCTCAACTGCGGATGCTGATCGCCATCGCGCGACCCTCAACTGCGGATGCTGATCGCCATCGCGCGACCCTCAACTGCGGATGCTGATCGCCATCGCGCGACCCTCAACTGCGGATGCTGATCGCCATCGCGCGACCCTCAACTGCGGATGCTGATCGCCATCGCGCGACCCTCAACTGCGGATGCTGATCGCCATCGCGCGACCCTCAACTGCGGATGCTGATCGCCATCGCGCGACCCTCAACTGCGGATGCTGATCGCCATCGCGCGACCCTCAACTGCGGATGCTGATCGCCATCGCGCGACCCTCAACTGCGGATGCTGATCGCCATCGCGCGACCCTCAACTGCGGATGCTGATTACGCATGCTGCTCCTCATCGCACAACCCTGAACGATCGCCCTCCTGCGGATGCTGATCACCATCGCACCCTTTCACGCGATCATTCACCTGCGCATGCTGCTCGCCATCGCACAACCCTGCACGATCGCCCGCTTACGCATGCTGCTCCTCATCGCACAACCCTGAACGATCGCCCTCCTGCGGATGCTGATCACCATCGCACCTTTTCACGCGATCATTCACCTGCGCATGCTGCTCGCCATCGCACAACCCTGCACGATTGCCCGCTTACGCATGCTGCTCCTCATCGCACAACCCTGAACGATCGCCCTCCTGCGGATGCTGATCACCATCGCACCTTTTCACGCGATCATTCACCTGCGCATGCTGCTCGCCATCGCACAACCCTGCACGATTGCCCGCTTACGCATGCTGCTCCTCATCGCACAACCCTGAACGATCGCCCTCCTGCGGATGCTGATCACCATCGCACCCTTTCACGCGATCATTCACCTACACATGCTGCTCGCCATCGCTTACCATCACGCGGTCATTATCGCCAGCGATCTTCTTCACCTACGCGGCAGCACGATCCCTCGCCGTCACGCCATCGCTTGCGTTCGTCGCCTCGGACACGTGTTCATTTACCTGCCCACTCGCCTGCGCGATCGCTCGCCTGCGCGCCTGCGCGATCGCTCGCCTGCGCGCCTGCGCGATCGCTCGCCTGCGCGCCCGCGCGCCCGCGCGACCATTCGCCTTTGCGCGACTGTTCGCCTTTGCGCAACCGTTCGCCCTCGCGCGACCATAGTTCGCGGCGAATTCCACAGCCGGTGGTAGCAGCAGGGACGCGTGCTCCTAGACGGCACTCGGGATCACCTCCATCCAAGCACAGGTTGGTAGTGCAGGACGAAGACAGGTCAGTACAGCATTCTTCCCCACCTTCTTTTCAGGCAGGTACCGTCGGGTCCACTCCAAAGGATCGCCCGATCCCTTTCACCTTAGCGAGGATTTCGGACTCTGTGTCCTTGGAGCAGCAGACATGGTTTGGTCCGCTGGCACGGGCGTTACTGAGGGTTATGAAACCAGTACTCGCCGGCCAGGGTAACAAACCAGCGGCTGTCTCTCCTACGCTGAAGAGAAAGAGAGGAGTGGACTTCGTGGTGACTTCCCCCAGGGCGAAGTTGGTTCCCAAGAGGTCGGTCTCGAGGGTCCCCTCTCCTGTACGAGTACTCTCTCCTTCTCCTGCCCTGGAAGGATTTTTGGCGGGGGGGCTTTCCGTTCAAGATTTCTCCATCGGACAAGGGGTGACTGCTTACCTCTTCCTCTGGGAGCTTACCAGGTTCTTTCCCTCCTCGGTTACGGCCCGAGGTTTGGTTCAAGGAAGCTACAGGAAGATCAAGGGTACTTTCCTCCTCTCGAGCTCAGACACCTTGGCCTTTCGTCGTTAAGTATCTACTTGCGGACAAGCTCGATGTTGTACCATCTGGACGCGCTGACTGAAGGCTTCCTTCGGGTGTCTCATCTGTGGAGGTCGACGACCTCAGACACCCTTCCATCCTTGAGAAGAGTTTTGTCTGTGCCCAAGGACAGAGACTTAGACAGCTGCTGTGCGGAGTAAATCGACTTCCGGTTTCACTCCCCCAAGGCGCTTTCTTCCAGACTCTGCAGGGCTCCAGCGCCCTTTTCTTTCAACCACGTCGGCCTAAGTTATCGGCTACGACAACTGGGACAAGGTGTCCAATTGCAGTTTCCTCCTGTCAGGAACAGATGGCACGGGAGATTCCCCCGGGGGGGCATAGGCCTAAAGGAGTTCACGAACTCTAGGATTGCAGGTTTTTTCGCTGGGAGGATGCTTAAGGTTACTCATCCGAATGACAGCTTCCCGATGCCCATTCCCGCACAATCTCTGTGAGTAGCCAAGGATATCGCGCCTGCTGTCTCTGTCAGCGAATTCAGTGTCTCTGAACCTCTATGCCATAGCGTCAGCAGAGTTGCCCGGTTGGGCAGAATGATCCATACCTTAGGCGAAGGTCTTCCTTAGGATCATCGACGGCTTCACCCCCGGTCCCCTCAGTCGATCCTTTCTTGTAAGGAAGGATCTGAGAGGGGATGTCCATAGTCGACCTCTCAGTCCTGATCAAGTTTGTCGAACAAACTTCGGCCAGCGTAGACCAGCAGAATCGATCAGACTGGTAACGAGGCGACAGGACTCCTTTAACCCTGGATCGGAAGGACGGGTACTTTCAGTTTCCATTCCATCCATCTTCCAGGGTGCTCGTCGAATTCAGCCTAGACTGCAAGTATTCCTGCTTATGATGCAGTGTGGCTATCCCGCCGTGGCATAGCAGGTTTGTTTCCCCAGAGAACTCTCCCTGCCTTCCTCTTGGCCGCTCAGATGCAGGCTTCCGCCTCCTCTGCTGTTTGGAGGGCTGGTCAACTCCGGTAGGCTCGGGTTTCGACCTTCTTCAGCGCCGGGACTAGCTTCCGGAATGTGACCATGAGTGTGGGCTCATGGTATTTTGCTTGGAGCCTTCTCTTCCTCTGCCTCAACATCTGGAGTATCTGGCCATGATTTTGAGTCAACCGCCTTACCACATTGGAAACCCCGCTTCTCGTCCGTCCAGCGAGGTTAAGCAACGTCGGTACTTGGATGGGTGACCACCTGGGGACGCCAGATTCTGTTACCGCATCCTCCGAGCCTTCCTTTCGGTTGACTGTGGCAAGACTGAGGAGAGTCGCAGTACCTGTTCTCAGTCAAGCAGAGCTTTCAGCCCTACCTTGGAACGTTTCCTAGTTCTTCTTTCCTCATTGACCCGTCTATAGTCCGAACGGTCGCCTCAGGATAAGTTCCATGTGGGGCGATCCAAGTCCCGGTGGCTTCAGGCAATGTTTAACCGGACTCCCTGGCCCTATGGGACCAGCGGAACTATTAGACCTGCAATGGGTGTTGACCTATGGAGCCTCTTGATGGTAGTGGATATTCTTGTCCTTTCCCCACATTCTTGATGCGGTTCTCGGACTCGTCAAAGGAAAGGGGGGGGGCCATGTTCCGGTCCAGGCCTATGGTCAAGACCTGAAGGATACCTCTCCATCATTCAGGCAGGCTTAAGGGCCTTAGTCTGGCCCCTCTTCAGATCCTACAGCTCCTGCCAAGTCGCCCCGTTGCGCGTCGACTTCATCCTAACCAGCAGGGGACGCATTTTCACACCTTCACATCTTGTAGTAGAGATACCGGGATGATTGAGATTCTCTCAATTCCACCATCGGCTCTCTCATTCCAGGCAGGGGAATGTCTCTCTCAGACTATCCGAGCAGAGCCTCATAGAGAGAGTGTACCTAGGGGTCTTTGACCTTGGGTAACCAGCAAGTGCTGGTCTGGGGGACCTGATCGCAACACCTTGGAACCTCAAGCTTCCACTAGTCTTACCCCCAGTCTCAGACCCCGAGACTCTGGCAAGATGCATTCCGGTGATGGTGGGACAAATTCGACGCCTGCGTCTTCCCTCCTTTTTGTCTGCGGACAATGGGTCTCAACAAAACCAGGTTGTCTGTCAACCTTTCAATGGGAGAGCTCCACTGGGACTATGCGCAGAACGGTTTCTGGACCCTCTGCTTCCCCTGACGGAACTCCCGGGAGAGCTTCTCCCACGGCGCAGACTACTCAAGCAACCACACTGCGACATCTCTCCCGAACCGGGGCATTGCTTCGGCTTCATGCCTGGAGACACTACGCTTCCTCCTCTAGAAGAGACAACCCGCTACAGTCGCGGTACGGAGGTCGCGTCATCTGCGATAGTCATCCACAGGGGTCTCCCAGGCAAAGTGAAGAGTCTAAGGTGGTGGGTGCTGTGGGAGATATACCTCTTCCCGTGAGGCCTCTTCTCCAGCAATAACGGTCTTATTGCCTTTCGGCGGGAGGAAGCTCCTTTCCGCTCTCGGCAATGAAGCCTGTCGCTCAGCCTTTCCCTGACCTTCAGGCTTAAAGGAATAACTTTTTCCTGCCCGCTGGATCTATCCTCGCTCATGCGAAGCTACGATCGTCCCTGCCCTAGTCGGAGGAAGACCTCCAACTTGGAGCATGGCTCGGACTTTTAGTCCTTTAAGAGATCTTCTCAAGACCCTTTTACGACAGGCCTCGGATTGTATTCCGCCTTGGGTCTTCTGCTCACTCTGGCCACGGCCAGTGTGTAAGCAATCTTCTTGGTCTCTTACTACTCCCCCCTTTCTAAGGAAGAGGGGAAGGCAACATTCAGGCTCGCTCCTGAGTTGTTGGCTAGACTCAGAATCTGAGGGTCCCGACCCTTCGGTCCGATTCATTCAAGATTTCGAGTCTCCATTCTGTGTGTTATGTCCCAAGACCTTCTCTTTCTTGCCAGTAAGGAATCGAGAGGTTAGCGCTGGGAACAGCTGCAGTTTGGCCTCAGTTGCAGCCGATTTGGGAACACATGGAGGACATGGGGGGAGAGTCACCAGTATACCTCTTCAGCCCGGACTCGAGTACATTCATCTCGACCTGTCTTCAAACCCTCCCCCGTCACGTCGCCCTACAGCACGATGTTGGATACATCGCAACGTCCTCGCCTTCGAGTAATACTACTCTGTGACGCAGGTGCTACAAGCTGGAGTCTGGAAGCGTCTGATGACCTTCGCAGCCCGCTTCCTGCAGGGCGTGACCCACAGGAGTCTCGATACGTTTTCTATCGCTCTGTGGTGGCTACACAACAGCTGGTCTAACCTCAGGCTCCTTTTTGGACAGGTAGCAGAAGGTTGAGGGCATTGTTATCAGGTTTTAGTCTGCATGAACGAAAGAAGTATGTCTGGCCCTTACTTCTTTCTTCATCATCCCCTCTACGGGGAAGCAGCATCCTGGTCTCTGCATAGCTGACCTCGAACCTCTGCAGGTAAACCATGCTTCCTTGTGTTCCAAGTATTGAGTCAATACTGTCGCGTCCCCCATACCCTGACGAGGTGGTATTGGGAACGTCCTAACCCAGAGTTCCTTCTGGAACTCCAGGTCAACTGCCTAAGACGGGTCACACTTCTTCCTTCACACACAAGCTTACGTAGGCCACATGGTTCCTTGCGGAGCAAGGAACTTGCGAGGTGCAGGGAATCCTTTTCTCGAGTGCGACTCACTCGGATTCTGAGTCCCCGGGTAAAGCCAAAGCCAGTATGGCTGGGGACTTACCACCCTTCCTAAGGGATAAGTCACCCTTTGTAAATAGCGTGGTTTGTATTTCGGTTACGGAACAAATGACAAATTCGAAGATAATTTGTATTTTTCCTAACCATACAAACCTTAGCTATTTACACATATTTGCCCGCCAGCCCTGTCCCCCAAGACAAGTCCTACCTCTTAAGTGAAAGTGAGTATTCACGTGTGTGTGAGGGGGAGGAGGGGTAGCTAGCTACCACTCCCCTACCCCCCTGCTAACTAGCGCGGGGGGTAATACACCCTCGTTAAATTCTAATGGCTCGCCATTTCAGCTACGCTAAAAGTAATAACCCTTTGTAAATAGCTAAGGTTTGTATGGTTAGGAAAAATACAAATTATCTTCGAATTTGTCATATTAGTTGAGGTCCTGTCATGTTATAGGTTATTGCACCGTTTGACAGCTCCTAGAGATCATCAGCCCCCTGGGTGGGCCGCTGGATCTTCTAAGGATAGCAGACAAAATGAGGCAGAGTATCATTGCTGTCAGCTTCCTTATCAGGTGAGAACCTCTTAAGTTGTTTATGTAACTCTTAAGTGAATTTCCAATTATGTAGCTGTCTCTGACCCGCCACCAATGGTGTCAATCAGCCATTCTTATATAACCAGCGGGTAAGTTTTATATTTAAAAATTATATTTTCATAATAAAATAAATTTTTTAATATACTTACCCGCTGGTTATATAAGTTAAAAACCCACCCTCCTCCCCTCTAGAGACGACCATGGGGCATGGAAGATCTGAAGGGTTTGGTATAGTTCTACCTGTAGTACCGCGAGGGCGCTAGTGTACACCTGCGATGGCTGCGAGATTTTGAATTTTCTGCCGGGGCGTCAAGAGACTTTAGCCATTCTTATATAACCAGCGGGTAAGTATATTCAAAAATTTATTTTATTATGAAAATATCATATTTGAACTTTTTTCTGTCTCTGATTCATTCATTTATGAAGTAAAATTGACTCCAGCTTCCCTATCATATGTTGGCAGATTATAGAAAGCATTAGGAATTTATGGAAAAACAATGGTCCTCACATTTCTATCTGTTGCCCCATGAGTGGGTAAAAGTAAAGGTGCATCCACACTTGTTGACAACAAAGTTTAAAACAAGAGCAATGTATGAAACTTGGTCTTGTTTGAATGTTGGGCAACACAAAAGTCGACTTGGTGATGCCGTCCACATTTGTCTCTGGAGACTTGAAAGAGTATGTCGGCATATGAGGATGCATTGTTAGCATCTGCTGCTGTTGTGATTTTTTGCTTACATCAGGAAAGGCATCAACATGAATTCTGGTGGAGACCCTCATTTTATGGGTTGAATCCCATAGCAATGGGTATCTCTTGGTCACTTAGTGGTCTGGCTGTCATTGTAGGTGTTCTGTGTCTGCTCTGATATCTCCAACCACATCGACTCGTCCACACAAGGTTTGCCAATATATCACAAATAAATCGCTACCAACATTTCGACGACAATGTTTCATCAACATTAGAACACCTTGAGGCCTGCCAAGTTGTACTTTGTTTTGCCGACTTTTGTCCCTATTGTGGACGTACCTTAATGTCATTCAAGCTTCTTTAGTAGTAAATCACTTCTCTGGACTAATCATTATGTACTTTGGCCAGGTATTTATGTGGTCTCTGAGCTGGTAGTACAGTATATTTGATTTGGTTAGCGCTGCCACGTAGTTTTCTCCTTTTTTTGTAGCCCTAATTCTCCATTTTAACTTTATTTATGGTATTCATTTTACTTTAACTTGTTTGTACAAGAGAAGTAAACCCATCCTTAATGTTTATCATTCACATGACATTTTTATATTGCATTGTTACCTTGTAATAATTTTTTTATAATTCCATTTTATAATCTTATCACGACATAACCTTGTAGATATAATGATGAGGGAATTTCAAGTGTCTCTAACGCTTTAATCTAGTTCATTAGGACGCAGTTCCGGTAGGCCCTGCTGCTTCCTCCGGTGCCTTAGATGACCGCGGAGGTAGCAGCAGTAGGGGATTCAGCATTCTGAAGCTTCATCTGTGGTGGATAACGGGGGAGGGTGGGCTGTGGCACCCTAGCAGTACCAGCTGAACTCGATTGAGTCCCTTGTTAGGCTGGGAGGAACGTAGAGAGTAGAGGTCCCCTTTTTGTTTTGTTTCATTTGTTGATGTCGGCTACCCCCCAAAATTGGGGAAGTGCCTTGGTATATGTATGTATGTATTAGGAGGTCATTTCAATTCACTTCAATGACAGTATAGTTTATAAGATGATAATTGGGATTTCTCATGACCATATAATTTTTCACAGGTATTGTTATGAATACAACGGGTGGAGTATTATACACCTTCACAAAGTATAAAGAAGGCAAGAAGAAATCGTTCCAAGACGAGAATTGCAATAAAGTCGTCGTCAACGGCGAAACGAGCGCTGTCGAAAGAAGCACGCCGTTGCCCAACGGCGTAGTAAGAGATGATCATAGTCTAAGAGAAATCAAAGTTAGTTAATGTATTTGTGTAGATAGGCTTTTATTTTATTTTGAAAAAAAAATTTTATAGCTATTTATTGCATAATCTTAGTTCAGCCTTTCTATGTTGGATGTTCTAAGCATATCGGGAGTCGGTCTTGTACATTGTTGTACCGAGTACAATGCAGAAGTGTGTATTTTTCATTCTATTTTGTAGTGCTAAATGCAATTTACAATTTGCCATTTTTGTGATTCTGCCATAGTTGCTAAATATTGCACCAGAAATCAGAAAATGTAGCTATTGTGATGCTGGTCACAATTTGTATTGCATTATCTGAAATAGTTTCATTTAAAAAAGCAGTTGGCTGCATTGATTATTACTTAAATATTCAATTGAGTATTTTATTTATATATAATTACTGTGGACACGACAGTATTTCCAGTTAGGGCATGCTCGAGAGATGAGCTAATTCATTATTTACACACTGCAGTATTTCCAATTAAGGCATGCTCGAGACATGAGTCAATGAGCTAATTCGTTATTTACACACTGCAGTATTTCCAATTAGGGCATGCTTGAGACATGAGTTAATGAGCTAATTCATTATTTACACACTGCAGTATTTCCAATTAAGGCATGCTCGAGACATGAGTTAATGAGCTAATTCATTATTTACACACTGCAGTATTTCGAGTTAGGGCATGCTCAAGATATGAGCTATTTAACTAATTTACATACTACAGTATTTATTTAGGGCATGCTCAAGATATGAGCTATTTAACTAATTTACATACTACAGTATTTCCAGTGAAGGTATGCTTGAGAGATGAGCTAATTCATTAATTTACCCAAAAGCCTTTGGCAGGG
Source organism: Palaemon carinicauda (assembly GCF_036898095.1). Classification (NCBI taxonomy): domain Eukaryota; kingdom Metazoa; phylum Arthropoda; class Malacostraca; order Decapoda; family Palaemonidae; genus Palaemon; species Palaemon carinicauda. The sequence goes on along the minus strand of NC_090752.1, from coordinate 60,524,447 downwards.
GCTCGCCTAAGCACTGAATCTGCATTGAGCTCCATCTTTATTTTTTTGGATGCACTATTTTTTTTATTTAAGACACACTGACATTTTTTCTTCTAGAGTTGTGGTTCCTGCACAATATTTAATTTAGTCCAACAGTTATTTATGAGTTGTGTGATGATGATAAGTTTTATATTGCCACTCTATTAAGTATCCTAGCGTATGACTCTGTTACGTATGATATAAATATGTTCTCATATTTAATAGTCTCTCTCTTTTATGTAACTGCATTCTCTCATATTCAAAAGGATACCATCTCAGTATTATTGTATAATCGAGTTTTTTTGCATTGTATATCAAGTGGGGGAGTCTTAATGCCATGACATTTATTCAGACGATATTTTTTTTCATATTTTTGCCTGATCTGTAAACTGGAGGTATTGTACCTGTTTTTGACAAAACTGCAAGGCATGTGATTATATTGTATAATTTTGATGAATAACTCCCATTAATTTATGCATGTGAAGGAGGGGACAGCTTTAATGTTTATGCACACAGGGTAAGTTTTAATGCAAAATACATTCATTATTTGGTATATGCATTTATTTTTGTCTTCGAAATAGCTTTCGCACAATATATAAAATTCTCAGTTAATTAAGTATAACATAGAATTCATTTTAGTGCAGATATTGTTAAAATGTTCATCAATCAGATTGATAACTCTCTCGCCAAAAGTGAAGATTGTCAGTCAGACCTTGAAGTACTGAGATTGTATATATTCTGTTATAAGACAATTCAGTTATCAGCAACTGTTCAATTTGTCATCATTTTATTTTTATTTTTCATACTTTATACAAGCAATTAGTTCCTATTTCTGACATTGCAGAAAGTAATTACACAATTTGAAGCATCATTTATTCTTAATATAGCAATAAACCCATACAGTCACTTCCACCTCACAGACATTGGAGTGAAATACAGACTGACATTGTCTGAATTGGTCATGTATGTATTACAGGGTTTCAGAATGTTTTTTATAATTTTTTTATGATTTCAGCCTCTTTTCGAACCCATTTATTATTACAGTAGTATTATTACTTGATAAGCTTCAACCCTAGTTTGAAAAGCAGGACACTAAAATCCCAGGGGCTCCAACAGGGAAAATAGCCTAGTGAGGAAAAGAATCAAGGAAAAATGAAATATTTTAAGAATAGTAACAATATTAAAATGTTTCCTATATAAACTATAAAAACTTTTAACAAAACAAGAGGAAGAGAAATAAGATAAAGTGTACCCTCAAGCAAGTGAACTCTTGACCCAAGACTAGAGAACACTGTTTCAATTTTGGAGTGTCTTGCTGACAATGTGAATGTTTCTTTTAATGCCAAAGTTATTCAATCTTTATTTGTTATGGTGTCATCTGAAGAGTGATATGGTTTTACTTGGTACATAGTTGTAAGTTGTTCAGATATGTATATATTCTTTTACGATTGTGAGGAACATACAGAAGGCCCTCAACTTACTAACTTAATTGGTATGATTTCCCAGCTATGAAAGTCAACAAATAGGTTTCATATGAAATAGATATCAGGTTATTACAAATGTTGTTTTGCTTTATTAAATTTTATATTGTTTTATTATATTTATTTTATCTGTTATTTTCAGTTGGATTTGTTTTTGTATCTCCAAATGTTATTTTGTTGAGGACCTTCTGTAGGCAGTACAGTATCAAATTGATTTGTGGTACTGTATTGTTAACCCTTTTACCCCCCAAAGGACGTACTGGTACACTTCACAAAACTCGTCCCTTAACCCCCATGGACGTACCGGTACGTCCTTGCAAAAAACTGCTATTTAAATTTTTTTTTGCATATTTTTGATAATTTTTCGAGAAACTTCAGACATTTTCCAAGAGAATGAGACCAACCTGACCTCTCTATGACAAAAATTAAGGCTGTTAGAGCAATTTAAAAAAAAAGAAATATTGCAAAATGTGCTTGAAAAAAAAAATAACCCCTGGGGGTTAAGGGTTGGAAAGTTCCAAATAGCCTGGGGTTAAAAGGGTTAATAGTCTTAATTCTTTTTTATATATTAGGGAATCCTATAATGTTTGGAATTCAAACAAGAACTGGCACTGTTTAGGGAAACTTCAGTTTGATACAAACTTGATGTTTTAGAATTTCTTGAATGTTGCAAACCAAAAGATTAGCTATTATGCAGCAAAACAAGTTTGCTGTTTTACCATTGGTATGAAATTATTGGTGGAGAACATTTATTGTCTTCTAATTTTCCAGAGTATAGCCAAAAATTGCAGATAAAAGTAGGCTCACAACTTTTTCTTCTTTGGGGTTTTGGTTATACGAGATATATTTTATAGCATAACTTACTATTTTAGCTGTACTATATTTATAGATTTGTTTTCATTTAAATAATAATTTGTAACTTAATTTATGTACAGGCTTTATCTGTTCTTCACAAACCTTGTAAGAAGTTTGATTTTGCAGTAGAAGAAGAATATGGGATTAAGAATCGGTAGCAGGGCAACCATGTTATTCTAAAACTTAAAATAATACACACTTTATAACTGTTAAGTCGGGATTGTATCAAATTACAAGTCCGCTGTTGTGAATCTTGAAGCAAAATACTTTTTCACATGAAATTTAATATTTATTTTTTTTTTTTTTTTTTTCGTGGAGGAGTAGCTATAATTTTACGTCCAGCTGTATTGTACCATTTTATGTAATCCCTTGCGCAAACGGAAAGAATTAGGTGTATGATTCTTGTATTTGTTACTAATACAAGAGCATTTTTAGAGCTTTAGTCATTTCCTGTTGACTAGGAAAAGGGCTATTTATTAAGTATTTATTTTTTTGACTATTTTTATACAGTTTGCCTATGCACCATATGTAATTAGTATACATTTTTTCATGAGAGTTGTTTGAAGCCGATTGTTTTATTCTATTACAGTAAGACTGTAAAATGAAATTGTCTTTTATTTACCACATAGCTTTTGTAAAAGAAACCAATAATGGGACTTGCAGTGAAGTTAAAAATTCCAGTGACAAACCAAAATAAGGATCACAAAATGTATGGATATACCTTACAGTATATGGTTTGAATTGTATTAAATAATGAAAATATTTAGTGTAATGAATCACTAGATTGAACCACCCAACAGTAATACCTTCGATTGAAGGCCAATGGATTTAAACATGTGTTGGTAACTAAAAGAATGTTTGGAAGATTGAAAGACGTGCACGTGTTTAGGGGTATGGCTAACGGTATGTCTGATCATTTTTTGGTGGAAGGAAAATTAGTTGTAGCAAAAGAGTGGGGGAATAGAGTAGGTGGATGTAAAAGGGAGGTAGTGAGGATTGAAGAGCTAATAAAACCGGGGGTAAAAAGTAAATATCAGGAAAGGTTGAAAATGGCATATGATGAGGTGAGAGTAAGAGAAACTGGTAATTTAGAGGAGGAATGGAAGTTAGTAAAAGAAAATTTTGTTGGGATTGCAAGTGATGTATGTGGCAAGAAGGTTGTTGGAGGCAGCATGAGGAAGGGCAGTGAATGGTGGAATGAAGGAGTGAAGGTGAAAGTGGAAGAGAAAAAGAGGGCTTTTGAAGAATGGCTGCAGAGTAATAGTATAGAGAAGTATGAAAAATATAGAGAGAAAAAGGTGGAAGTAAAGCGCAAGGTACGTGAGGCAAAGAGGGCAGCTGACCTGAGGTGGGGTCAGGGATTGGGTCAGTCATATGAAGAGAATAAGAAGAAGTTTTGGAAAGAAGTGAAGAGAGTAAGGAAGGCTGGCGCAAAAATTGAAGAGACAGTGAAAGATGGAAATGGAAGGTTGTTAAAAGGAGAGGAGGCAAGGAAAAGGTGGGCGGAATATTTTGAAAGTTTGCTGAATGTTGAGGATAATAGGGAGGCAAATATAACTGCTGTTCCAGGTGTTGAGGTGCCAGTGATGGGAGATGAGAATGAGAGAGAGATAACAATAGAGGAAGTGAGGAGAGCACTAGATGAAACGAGAGTAGGAAAAGCATCTGGTATGGACGGTGTGAAAGCTGAGATGTTGAAGGAAGGGGGTGTGACTGTACTTGAATGGTTGGTGAGATTGTTTAATATGTGTTTTGTGTTGTCAATGGTACCAGTAGATTGGGTTTGTGCATGTATTGTACCACTATATAAGGGTAAGGGAGATGTGCATGAGTGTTGTAATTCAAGAGGTATTAGTTTGTTGAGTGTAGTTGGAAAAGTGTATGGTAGAGTACTGATTAATAGGATTAAGGATAAAACAGAGAATGCAATCTTGGAAGTACAGGGTGGTTTTAGAAGAGGTAGGGGTTGTATGAATCAGATTTTTACAGTTAGGCAGATATGCGAGAAATATTTAGCAAAAGGTAAGGAGGTGTATGTTGCGTTTATGGATCTGGAGAAAGCATATGATAGAGTTGATAGGGAAGCAATGTGGGATGTGATGAGGTTATATGGAGTTGGTGGAAGGTTGTTGCAAGCAGTGAAAAGTTTATACAAAGGTAGTAAAGCATGTGTTAGAATAGGAAATGAAGTGAGTGATTGGTTTCCGGTGAGAGTGGGGCTGAGACAGGGATGTGTGATGTCGCCGTGGTTGTTTAACTTGTATGTTGATGGAGTGGTGAGAGAGGTGAATGCTCGAGTGCTTGGACGAGGATTAAAACTGGTAGGCGAGAATGACCATGAATGGGAGGTAAATCAGTTGTTGTTTGCGGATGATACTGTACTGGTAGCAGACACAGAAGAGAAGCTTGACCGACTAGTGACAGAATTTGGAAGGGTGTGTGAGAGAAGGAAGTTGAGAGTTAATGTGGGTAAGAGTAAGGTTATGAGATGTACGAGAAGGGAAGGTGGTGCAAGGTTGAATGTCATGTTGAATGGAGAGTTACTTGAGGAGGTGGATCAGTTTAAGTACTTGGGGTCTATTGTTGCAGCAAATGGTGGAGTGGAAGCAGATGTACGTCAGAGAGTGAATGAAGGTTGCAAAGTTTTGGGGGCAGTTAAGGGAGTAGTAAAAAATAGAGGGTTGGGCATGAATGTAAAGAGAGTTCTATATGAGAAAGTGATTGTACCAACTGTGATGTATGGATCGGAGTCGTGGGGAATGAAAGTGATGGAGAGACAGAAATTGAATGTGTTTGAGATGAAGTGTCTGAGGAGTATGGCTGGTGTATCTCGAGTAGATAGGGTTAGGAACGAAGTGGTGAGGGAGAGAACGGGTGTAAGAAATGAGTTAGCGGCTAGAGTGGATATGAATGTGTTGAGGTGGTTTGGCCATGTTGAGAGAATGGAAAATGGTTGTCTGCTAAAGAAGGTGATGAATGCAAGAGTTGAGGGGAGAAGTACAAGAGGAAGGCCGAGGTTTGGGTGGATGGATGGTGTGAAGAAAGCTCTGGGTGATAGGAGGATAGATGTGAGAGAGGCAAGAGAGCGTGCTAGAAATAGGAATGAATGGCGAGCGATTGTGACGCAGTTCCAGTAGGCCCTGCTGCTTCCCCCGGGGCCTTAGATGACCGCGGAGGTAGCAGCAGTAGGGGAGTCAGCATTATGAAGCTTCATCTGTGGTGGAAATGTGGGAGGTTGGGCTGTGGCACCCTAGCAGTACCAGCTGAACTCGGTTGAGTCCCTGATTAGGCTGAAGGAACATAGAGAGTAGAGGTCCCCTTTTTGTTTTGTTTCATTGTTGGTGTTGGCTACCCCCCAAAATTGGGGGAAGTGCCTTGGTATATAGATAGAAATTTAAGTCCAATTTTTTACTTGTATTTTGGCATCTACAGAAGTTTCATTGCTCATATATATTAAACCTTATAGTACAATGCATTACCTTTGCAAAATATTTACTATATGTATAGTTGTCATTATAGGCAAGTTGATTTGGCCAAGTATAGAAAAAACACAGTAATTCGTGAAATGTATTTGTCTGATAAAGACCTCTTACAATTAAATAAAACACTTAAGTCTTGGAGGTGTTTGGGATGGAGAATGAGGTATTCAAATTGAAGCACAATGATGAAGTTGGACAAGTTAGCGGTATGAGACCAAATGGAAGATATGATGCATGAAGGCCTTTACTGAATGCAATAGGAAAAACTATACTTTTGTACCATTTAATGTATAACATCCACTGTTTAAAGCCCCTTCCACACGAAGGGCAAATGCACTGCAGGCAGACGCTGTCACCAACTTTGTGGTATAGGTGGCGATCTCGAGGTGTTGATGACGTCATAGACGGGCAAACCATCGAAGTACCCGTGACCGTTGTCGAGGTATTGTATGGGGGCCTGTCTAGCTCTGACAGCACTGTGCTCTCTGCCTGTCATCTGGATGAAGTCATACCTATGCCTACTGCTTGATTTTGACTGTTTGATGTGGCAACACTTTCAAAGCGATAAAATTACGGGGAAGTCAGAGTGCGTGCCCTGCATTTTCCCCTCGTGTGGAAGGGGCTTAAGGTGAAAAATTAATGAAGCTTTGGTGACAATGATTTGTACCTTCATAGATTATCTTGCTGTTATAAATGATTGCAGACATACTCTTTTTGGACTGTAAAGCCTTTTCCACAAGCCCGTTTAATGAAGAAAAATAATTTTCAATCCTCTTCACTGACATCTAAGATTTATTTATTCCTAAATGAATACGTTACCACGGAGCCAACAAAACTGTAAAAGGAATTATTTTGTACAAAATTAAAGTGTCTGTTTTCAAAGATATTAAGATTCAATTATATGGACTATCTTTTAAGTCAAATTATTACATTTACAAAACAGCCATATGTTCATTTACATCCCTATGAGAACTACAGTTGTCTAACCCCCTTTAGGTGGCTTACTGCAGGTATTACAAGAAGGTTTTAACAATCTCCTTTTAGCCCCTAACTGCAGTCGCAAAGCTTTCAACTAAACCTCCTTTGCAACTTCCTATTTTCCATCTTGCTGTCCAACCTCTTAATTCGGGGTTTTCCACACTTGCACAAGGGTGGTGATTGGCATGCCGGGCCCAAAGATCAAGCCTTAAGTCCCATATTCATCAATCCAATCAAACGGTTGCCATAACTGAACAGGAACGGTCCAGCTCATGTTTTACCCAAGAAAATAATATTCAACGGAAAATATTCATTGTTTATTTCATCCACTTGAACCACTGTTTCTGAAAAGAATTTAGGGAAATCTCAAAAATATTAATTTCCGATTCATCACTTTTAAACTTAGAACTTTCTCTATCTATATATTCTGAGGAACATTCTTTAGGTGGACAATCCGTAGAATGGATATTATCGCACAACTTTACCATAAATGTAACAAATCTCAGTGATTTTTCATCTAGAACAGCTTTCATATCACTCCACAGTCTGTTCTGGCACGCAACACTCGAGTCTAGAGCAAAGCCAGATGATGTTCCCTCTGTGCGTTTTAACATCGTGAAGCTTCGATACAAGCAACCACAGACAAACTGGGAACCTTTCTCCTTTTCAGTAAAATCCATCTGGTTGTGGAATACTTCCTTCCATAAACTATCTGAGTTATCAACACTGGTCTCATCTTCTTTAATCAACTTTATACTATCCAAAGAATACTGTGGCTTTTGCATCACAGACTCAAGATCATGAAACGGGATCATTTCATTTTCTCTACACTTTGATTTATTACCAGTGGTATCAGATATTTCGTTTTCTTTGCACGTGGAGACCAGGCTACCAGATAATTCATCATCACTTTTAGAAGACCTAACATCAGTCCTTTTAGTTTCCAAACACCTTTCATCGATCGGAGTCTTCGCTTGTTCGGTGGCAAGACGTTCTTTCATACTCGGCAACGAGATGCCATAGAAGCACGCATAACAGTGGGCAAGCTTCAACCAAGCATCGGCATTAAAGGGATGAATTGTCACCAGCAACTGCGCCACTTTCAGTGCCGCTGAATATTCTCCTGCGGCAATTCCGGCATCTATTAAGGCTGAGCAGCTCACAGTATTTTGTTCAATAGTTTTAGATGTGGAATGAAGTTTTTCAGCATATTCGTATGCCTTTTCAAAACACTTAAGTTTTATGCAGCTCCTTAATATACCCTCATAACACTCCCGACGAACAGTAGTGTTATTAACGGGTAAACTGTTGAGAATACATTCGTACTTGACTAGAGCAGACTTAAAATCCTTTATGAAGAATAGGTAATCAGCGGAATGTTTTTGAACGCTAAGCTTATCTTCATCAGACACCAAAACATCAACTGATGCTTCTAAGAACCAACAACTTTCACAGAATCTTGCTGAATAATCTTCGTCTGGATTATAACGCTGCCGTTCTTCGGAGAACAGATCATCATCCAAAGCAGCAAACTCCATTCTGTAATGAACAATTATTTTGATAAAATTTAAAAAAACCATAAAATTTATTTCATATTAACCAAATTACCAATGAAATATAAGGTATTGTTATTATTAAATGCTAAGCTACAACCCTAGTTGGAAAAGCAGGATGCTATAAGCCCAGGGGCCCCAACAGGGAAAATAGCCCAATGAGGAAAGGGAAAAAGCAAAAATTAAATATTTTAAATAGTAACATTAAAATAAATATTTCCTATATAAACTACAAAAACTCTAACAAAACAAGAAGAGAAAGTAGATAGAATATCAAGCCAGAGTGTACCCTCAAGCAAGAGAACTCCAATAATCGGCATGATTTTAAAAACCTTATTCCTCAACATTTTCCATTGCCTGGTTTTGATATAAGCATCAGGCGACTCAAGTGAAATGCTTCCAAGTCTAGCAATTCAAAACCTTACCCGTAGTACTACCAAGTTTTCTTGTCTTGCAAGAAGAGGGACCTTCAAGTACAGTATAAACTTAGTGGCTTTCTATCTATTAATCAGTACTTTGAAACAGACTGTATTTTCTAGATGTGATTCAAGGTGCTAATGTACAGTGTACTTGTGCAGCTTACTTTAATTAAAATCATTTCTTTTTCTTCCAATTTGGATGTATCGTAATCCTTTATAATTAAATTTTATCTTATTTGCTGCTCTTTTTGTTCAACAAGGGATGAATTTACTTCTCCAGAAAATGGTCATTACAAAGTTTCTTCTAATGTATTGTAAGAGGAGTAAGCCGAGTACAGTACTGTATAGACTAATTTTATCTTCATTCAATTACATAAGATGGGCATTCTCTTGGAAAAAGATGGCACAATATCATGTGAGTTTTAGCATTTGTTCTCCACTGAGGTGATTTCTGAAATTTTAGTGTTTCACCCAATGTTATGGTAAGGTTATAAAATTATTCACTCCATCTGGGAGTAATCAATTCCATTGATAAATGCCTTTTGGGTTATCTGTAGAATGGAAGATAACTTGTACCAAGTACTGATGGAGTAAGAATACAAGAACATATATTTTTTTTCCCAAATAAAATTATGAATAGGGATAACACTGAAACATGATTTTTCATTGTTAAAATATTATGCAACTTATTTAGTTTGAGTATTCAATGTGCACTCTTGTTTTAACCTGATGATTCAAAGACATGGTTTGCTATTTTTTTTAGTAGTTACCAGCTAATCATGTTGTGGGATCTGTCCTCTTTTCCTACAGAGCATCAATAAATGTCACAGATATTTGCTGCTTCCATATGGGATTTGCACAGGAAGGCAAATCGCCATTTGCAACTTATTCTGAATAAGTACATAAGTGGTTTATATAAGTTTTTTAGGTTATATAGCACCGTACGTCAGGTTGGAGAAAGGGGAGGGGGTTACTGGGAAAGGCAAAACAGAAAGTAATTAAGGAGGACCGACTGCCCTAGGTTATATTAGGTGGGTGTCGTTATATTGCATCCCAGCATCTAACAACTGTGTGTTTTCCCTCGACCAAAAACCTGATTTCCCACTAGTTTCTCATTCCTGTTCTTAACTATGGGGGTCTTGTATTCCTGAAACTAATTTTAAATAAAAACCAAGGTCCGATTTAATTTAAACACACTTACATGTAGATGAATATTATTTTAATATCCTTAATCTCACCAATTTTAATAAAAGTATACTCCAACATTAATTTGACAAATTTGGAATAAATTTGTATTTTTCCTAACATACAAACCTTTAGCTATTTAATAGGGATTATCCTTTCAGCTTTTCCAAAAGGATAATCCCTAATAAATAGCATTAGGTTTTGACAGAACAATAAGACTTTGCAAACGACATATAGAAATAGATATCTTCAAACCAAATATTGTGAACCCCTGTAACCCTATGTTGGCTAGTGCTAATAATCTAGATTCTTATTTTTGTTAAAAAATCCTTTTTTACTCTTACCATTTTATATTTGACAAAGCTTTGTTTGAATCTCCAACTATGACATGAGCAGCTCCTGAGTAAAGTTCATGAAATTCTCAACAGGTGGTGCTACTGTCCAGACTTTGATCTCCCATTTTCTGTATTATTAGTTCTGGTAGAGGTAGCCATAAGCAATTGCCAAGTATAGGCATTTTCACTAAGTATATATAATGTGTGGGAATAGATAGAAAACTTATTTAAAGTAGGGTAGAAGATAATAGGTAATGTACAAAAGGTAAGGTTAAGTACCAAGACTCCAAACAAACACTCCAGCAAACCTAAGGTATTTTTATTCCTTTAAAAATTTGGTTTTTCATTTAATAAATTCTAGGAACCCTAAAACATATACTTTGAAAAATACAGATTTCTGCCCAATAATTCCATCAGAATCAATTAGAGAACTAAAGGCTTTGTACAACGACGGACAGGGACGTGCATAGAACAGTATCTAACCTAAACTTCCCCACCCCAACCTAACCTAGAGGCTGTGTCCATACCTACCTAACTAACAGGAATCTCCCTGCGACACCTCTTACATTTGTGTTGAAAACAGTGGAATTATGAGGGCATGGCCATCATAATACATACATACCTTATTTCTTATTTTCATCATTAAGAAGTGTGCTAAACTATAAGTTTACCATTCACCATTGATTACCTATAATTCAAACTTATCTCATTCTCCATTTCACACAAAGGAAATTGTATTAAAGGAGCCTTAGTATATCAGCAGCCAGTTCCCTCTGCGTACATGGAAAATGGACATCAACTAACCTAAACTTTCCTTCCTAACTTAGCCTACAAGCCGTATCCTTACCCACAAAACCTAACGGTAGGGGGGCACACTGCCGTATTCTACATTAGCCGTAATTATAAGTGCAGGTAACCGCTATCATACATACATCCAGTATTACTTTCTTCAAATTATTTCTAGTGGAGCCTTTGTATATTAGCGGCCAGTTCCTCACTCGTTTATGAAAAATGGACATCAACTAACTTAAACTTTCCCCCCTAACCTAACCTACATGCCGTGTCACTGCCTACTTACCTAACGGCGAGAGTGGCACACTTCCGTATTCTACGTTAAGCGTAATCATAAAGGCAGGTGGCCACTATCATACATACATCCCGTATTAAATTCTTCAAATTATTTTTAGCAAAACAAATACCGATACTCAATTTTAAGAAGGATTCAGCATGAAAACCTCTTTGCCCATTTCATTCTCGACTGACCAGACCTTAGCAACGAGAGAAGGAAAATAATGGAATTACAGCAGCCGTACGAAGAAGAAAAGATGAAGATAATAGGAAACGTGCTGTTTAAGAAAGAAGGAATAGAGAAAAGAAAAGAATATATTTATCAGATGTGGAAAAAAAAAAGAGAAGAACGTAAAAGAATTAGAATAAAGAAGAAAGCTAAATTGCCGATGGAAAGGCGAATCCCCGAACTCCAAGTTAGGTTAAAATAGGGAATGTAAGGTTAAGATACAACCCTGTATTTCACTCCAGGATTAACAGAACTCTAAGACAAATCCAAAGGCCAACTAAAAGTGTTTTAAATTACTTACTTAAGGTTATAACTCACAACAGAGTAACAACTTAAATAATGCCTTTGCAACGTCGCCTGAGGTAGCCCAAATAGTTACTGTAGTAGTATTCGCAGTATTTATCCTTTGCAACGGTTCTCTTTTTTAGTCTCTTGTTACTCTAATTTACTTACGCAGGTGAAGATCATAATTATGTACTGATATTTTGTTCATAGTTTCTATTTCAAATTGGCACTTTGATTTTAATTTTTATTTTTTTTTTATTTTTTGCAGTGACAAAATGAGCAAATTCTATGAATGATGGTATGACATATCTATAGGCTTTAATATATATATATATATATATATATATATATATATATATATATATATATATATATATATATATATATATATATGTGTGTGTGTGTGTATGTGTATTATTAATTGCTAAGCTACAACCTTAGTTGGAAAAACAGCATGCTATAACCCCAGAGGCTCCAACAGGGAAAATAGCCCAGTGAGGAAAGGAAACAAAGGAAAAATAAAATATTTTAAGAAGAGTAACGACATTAAAATAAGAATATCTCCTATTTAAACTATCAAAACTTTAACAAAACAAGAGGAAGAGAAATAAGACAGAATAGTGTGCCTGAGTGTATCCTCAAGCAAGAGAACTCTAACTCAAGACAGTAGAAGACCATTTTACAGAAGTTATGGGTCTACCCAAGACTAGAGAACAACGGTTTGATTTCGGAGTGTCCTCCTAGAAGAGCTGCGTACCATAGCTAAGGAGTCTCTTCTACCCTTACCAAGAGGAATTAGCAACTGGACAATTACAGTGCAATAACCCTTGGGTGAAGAAGAATTGTTTAGTAATCTCAGTGTTGTCATGTGTATGAGGACAGAGGAGAGAATGTGTAAAGAATAGGCCAGACTACTCACTGTGTGTGTGTGTGTGTGTGTGTGTGTGTGTGTGTGTGTGTGTGTGTGTGTAGGCTAAGGGAAAATGAACCATAACCAGAGAGAGGAATTCAATGTAGTATTGTCTGGCCAGTCAAAAGACCCCATAACTCTCTAGCGGTAGTATCTCAGGGGGTGGCTGGTGCCCTGGAAAATGCTATCTTTTATATATATATATATATATATATATATATATATATATATATATATATATATGTATATATATATATGTTATATATATATATATATATATATATATATATATATATATATATATATATAAATATAAATATATATATATATATACATACATATATATATATATATATATATATATATATATATATGTGTGTGTGTGTGTGTGTGTGTGTGTGTAAATATAAAGCCCTAGAACATGAGCTAGTAACAGCTCGAAGAACTATTGAAAGAAAAATTATGCAATTAACACGGGAAAAGATACAGTATACAGTATACATGTTGTCATCATCATAATCAGCTAATACTAGCCCAATGCAGGACAAAGGCCTCAAACATGTCCTCCCTATTGCGTTGTCTGTTTATGATCCTACTGTTCCAGTCCACACCCACAAACTTTCTTAGTTAGTCAATTCATCATCTTCACTTCCTTCCCCTGCTTTTTTTTACAATCTCTAGAGATCCAATCTGTTATTCTTAATGACCATCCATTGTTCGTCACTCACATTATATATCTTACCCGTGTGTATTTCATATAGGATATATATATATATATATATATATATATATATATATATATATATATATATATATATATATATATATATATATATATATACATTGTAAAACACTTGCTTTTTATTTTATGAAGGAACTATGCGCGTGTGTGTATGTGTATGTTTGTATGCTTCGTCTTTGTTAGCGTGATAGTGTGTTGCTTGTTGATGTGTATATACATGTGTGCGTTAGTGTAAGTGTATGTGCGTGTGTGTGCGTACATATGTGTTTGCAACGATCGCCTTCTCCCACGGTCTTTGTCTCTAGCTGCAGCTTATACATTTCCCCAATGCAAGCTATGAGTTACTGAACGCACCAGCTGACTATATTTTTTCCCCTTAAAACTCTGCTTGATTTTTATACAACAAAATTGTATCATGCGTAAAAATTTTATTTTATAATTAATTGGATAATTAGTCTGTCCATTGATGCCTGGATAATCTATTTACTATCTTAAACTCTTGACTGAGTCTAAAGTCAGTTTTTTGTCCCGCTGCAAAGGATGCTGAACGCGGCCGGGTGTCTTTAGCGCCTGTGAATGCACCGGTTTGAAATCGCTTTTAGAGGGCAAGCGGATGACCTTTCTTCCATTGTTTTCAACCATGGACTCCCAATTTTGACCTACGGAATCACCGCTTATAGTTCGTACGAGATGGAGGATGCCCAGTGATTGAAAATCCCCAGTTGTCATTATCGAGAAGTGAGTGATATTTAGGTAACCAAAAGGGCGTTCCGGCAACAGGTGTGTTATATAACTGGTGTCTACGACTCTCGAGGCCTGCGGCTGTCGTTACGTAACGAGCGAGTAACGACGCTTATTGTTGCTAGGGTAAGTTTTGAAAGCGACGCTTCGCTTACGAAGGCAGTCTCGTCCAATAGCGCTGTTGTGAGGTACGTTGTCCTTGTTAAGCGAATATAGTATTGCCATATCTTTAACTTTATAGATAAGAGATTTATTGTTAAGATAAAACAAATTATCAAATTTTGCATTAGCTATAATTGGCTTTATGGTATGAAAGTCGTGTATGTAATCAACTCATGAGTGTTTGCAGTCATTTCTTTTATCATTATTAACATAGTGTTTATTATTAAACGTGGTGTTAATTAACTTTTTTTAAAAAAAATATACAATGATGTTGCAATGTCATGGAATCGTAGATTAGGTCAAATCAAGAAACGTAAAGTTAAGATTGTTGGTGAAAGATTGACCCTACCTTAAGGAACTGCCCTGAACATAATGTAATTATTTATTGGTGCGCTATTTTAAGATACTTTTATTGAACATACCTCAAGGAACTGCCCTGAATATAATGTAATTATTTATTGGTGCGCTATTCTAAGATACTTTTATTGAACATACCTAAAGGGACTGCCCTGAATATAATGTAATTATTTATTGGTGCGCTATTTTGAGATACTTTCATGTACATCAAGAAGATGGTATCCCAGGCCACTTAAGTGTTAACCACACATTGGGAAATAGTATATTTTTAATTTATTGGCACATATTGAAACTATATAGTTTCATTTAGTTAATTTGTTTTTAATGCATCTTTGACCATTTGTGGTGCAAACCACTTTTTTGTGACCCATTATTTTTATTATTATTATTATTAATTGCTAAGCTACATCCCTAATTGGAAAAGCAGAATGCTATTAGCCCAGGGGCTCCAACAGGCAACGTAGCTCAGTGAGGAAAGGAAACAAAGGAAAAATAAAATATTTCAAAAACAGTAACATTAAGATGAACATTTCCTTTATAAACTATAAAAACTTTAACAAACCAAGAGGAAGAGAAATGAGATCGAATATAGTGCCCAGAGTGTACACTCAAGTAAGAGAACTCTAACCCAAGACAGTGGAAGATGGTACAGGGGCTATGGCACTACCCAAGACTAGAGAACAGTGGTTTGATTTTTTAGTGTCCTTCTCCTAGAAGACCTGCTTACCATAGCTAAAGAATCTCATCTACCCTTACCAAGAGGAAAGTGGCCATAGCAATTACAGTGCAGTAATCCCTTGGGTGAAGAAGAATTGTTTGGTAATCTCAGTGTTGTCATGTGTATGAGGACAGAGAAGACTATGTAAAGAATAAGCCAGACTATTCGGTGTATGTGGTTATGCAAAGGGAAAATGAACCGTAACCAGAGAGAAGGATCCAATGTAGTACTGTCTGGCCAGTCAAAGGACCCCACACTCTCTAGCGGTAGTATCCTAACTGGTGGTTGGTGCCCTGGCCAACTTAGATTCCTTTGGAAACAGAAATCGAAGTAAAATGGACCAGAATTAAACAGTTCCACTTCAGTCATCTCCTCCTATATTATCTTTTTGGTTACTCGACGAGAATTAAAGTAAATACGGGTTGCATTTCGGAGCAAGGTGTCCAAATATACATACAATTTTATATGATAACTTACAACAACTCGGTTTTATTTCCAGTAATATAATTATATAATGAATCATACCTCCCCACCCGCAGAGTCTACAGTACCGGGAAATTTATAAAATGAAGGTAGTGAGGGATTAGTTTTTTCATCGTCGCCTCCTTAACTTTTTTTCTTATCTTTGATTCTCTTCTGCATTATTTTCTAGTTTTCCTCTTCATATGACAGTAGAAATTCTCTTATTTCTCTTCTCTCTTAGCCGAGGCCTAACGTAAAAGTAAGAAATATACGAGGTCGTCTACCTTTTTAGTGTCAAGTCCACAATATGTCCACTGGTAAGCACCAAACAATTAAGAAGAAGAATTCATAACAATGATCAGCTGACAGCGGCCACCTGTCATTCATAAGGCCTCCAAACGTCTTTCTCTGTTTCTTGGTATGACAGTGTATACATATAGCATTAAGTTTCTTTTGTGTCTTGAATATAGCAAATCAGGTCAAAACGGTCCATTCTTGCTAATAGAAATTTCCAAGCAAACAGGGGAATGTCACGTAGGACACCATTGGATCATATCATCAGGCAAATTCGAATTAAAAGAAAAAAAAAAAGGAAAAACTATTGAGTATAATCCACCAGTTATTAATGATCAGGTATGAATAATTTTTCTGAATTTTTTAAAAGTAATGCATAGCTTATGTTATTCATGGTGTGTGATTATTATGGGTTAGGGGGGAATAGAACAAGGAAAGACAGATTTTGGCAAACAACTAAATGAGAGGAAAAAGTTGGAAAAAAAGTAGTGTAACCCACTACTTACGTATGGTCATGTATGAATAAATTGCTTTATCTTTTTTTAAAATACATAGCTTATGCTACTCATGGTAATACTGGAATATTGTATTATAAAAATGTAAAAACATCATTAATTTCCTAAATAGATGGAACTTCAGGATTCTTTGTGTGGCGACAGACAGGAATAGGTGTATAGGACACCACCGAGCCTAAACTTCCCCTCTTAACCTAACCTACAATCCATTTCCTTATCTACTTACCTGATGGGGGCTAACGCCTTCTAGCAATCCCCCTTAGACTGCTGTATTCGTTTGTTAGCGTCAGATTGCCCAGAGCTTGTCTCCGAGCGGGGGCTCTTGGACTAAAAGTCATAGCCTGTCATCATACGTACACCCTGAACTTCTTGTAGACGCTCCCTATATACATGATAGCCATTGAATACTGTAATCAAAAAGGATTTCGTTAAGAATGGCTGACGTTTGAAAATATCCTTGAAATTTTACCTAAATTTAGGATGTTTTAATTTATAATGTTGGGTTGGGATTACGTGAGATAAAGGACAGAAAAGATCCCAAACGTGCTTATACTAGGGCGTGTACAACAAGTCCCCATCACCTTCCCAAAAGTACCATTCTACTGTATTACCACATGGCGTCATATGTGTGGTTAGTTAGTATTATGAGAGACAGGTACCGTATTTTCAGTACTAATGCCGGCCCATTGTTAGAGATTTACCAAACTTAGTATTTTATTTGCAAGGTGTTCATGAAGTTCAGTTTAAAATGCTTTAAACTTCGAATGGTTATGTCGGCCTGTCAAGGTTTGAAAACTTAAATTCGAGCTGCAACCTCATATGATATTCCTTACTGTTATGTATATTTAATTAGTAGACACCCTGTTGGGAATCTGGTGCTTATGGGAATAATTCTGATCCAAACTGATCAGAACTGCTTTCATTTTAGTCAGTTGAATTGTGATGTCGAGTAGTAACAAACACATTCTAAAGTAATGGCCTTTGATGTACGGTATTCTTATATATCAAATCCTTTAAACCTATTTAACCATACATTTTTTATGATACAAAGAGCTCATTAAAAATAATTTCAGATCTCGAAGCTGGTCTGTTTTTTTTTTTTTTTATCCACATCAGAAGACTAGGCCTTGGATATGTTGGCTGAGGCCAGCCTGTGGTAGTTACGTGTGCATATATATTTAGGTCACCTAATTGTTAATGATTGCAAACTGCTAACACTTGGCAGTAAACAATGTGAAAAGGTTCAATTTCTCATGACTTATGTTTCTATCTGTTACAGGAATGTGAAAAAATTTAGTATTTTTAGCTTATCAATTTTGTGAAGTGTAATTATGCTGAATACTAAAGTCATCTATATAGTAATGCTTTTTATTTGATAGATATTTTTTTCTGAATTTGATAAATGTTTGTTAGTATTAAGACCAACTTACAATTATCTTGGTGTATAAAAATCTACAGCTTTGTTGATTATGAATTATATTGTCATGTACAGTACTTAAGTTTTGTGGTATTACAATATATTTTTGCTTTCAACTCAAACAGTCAAAATCAGGTCTTGGATGATGGGAAGTTGGCTTGGTCTTGACCTTAGTTACAGCCTTTTTTGGCATATATTTAGACTTTAGTTACAGCCTTGCTTGGCATACATTTGTATCTAAGCTTAGTAACAGCCTTGCTTGGCATACATTTGGACTTGACTTTAGTAACAGCCTTGCTTGGCATACATTTGGACTTGACTTTAGTTACAGCCTTTCTTGGCATACATTTGGACTTGACTTTAGTTACAGCCTTTCTTGGCATACATTTGGACTTGACTTTAGTTACAGCCTTTCTTGGCATACATTTGGACTTGACCTTAGTTACAGCCTTGCTTGGCATACATTTGGACTTGACTTTAGTTACAGCCTTTCTTGGCATACATTTGGACTTGACTTTAGTTACAGCCTTTCTTGGCATACATTTGGACTTGACTTTAGTTACAGCCTTGCTTGGCATACATTTGGACTTGACTTTAGTTACAGCCTTTCTTGGCATACATTTGGACTTGACTTTAGTTACAGCCTTTCTTGGCATACATTTGGACTTGACCTTAGTTACAGCCTTGCTTGGCATACATTTGGACTTGACTTTAGTTACAGCCTTTCTTGGCATACATTTGGACTTGACCTTAGTTACAGCCTTGCTTGGCATACATTTGGACTTGACTTTAGTTACAGCCTTTCTTGGCATACATTTGGACTTGACTTTAGTTACAGCCTTTCTTGGCATACATTTGGACTTGACTTTAGTTACAGCCTTTCTTGGCATACATTTGGACTTGACTTTAGTTACAGCCTTGCTTGGCATACATTTGGAATTGACCTTAGTTACAGCCTTGCTTGGCATACATTTGTATTTAACCTTAGTAACAGCCTTGCTTGGCATACATTAGGACTTGACTTTAGTTACAGCCTTTCTTGGCATACATTTGGACTTGACTTTAGTTACAGCCTTTCTTGGCATACATTTGGACTTGACTTTAGTTACAGTCTTGCTTGGCATACATTTGGACTTAACTTTAGTTACAGCCTTGCTTGGCATACATTTGGACTTGACGTTAGTTACAGTCTTGCTTGGCATACATTTGTATCTAAGCTTAATAGCAGCCTTGCTTGGCATACATTTGGACTTGACTTTAGTTACAGCCTTGCTTGGCATACATTTGGACTTGACCTTAGTTACAGCCTTGCTTGGCATACATTTGGACTTGACTTTAGTTACAGCCTTGCTTGGCATACATTTGGACTTGACCTTAGTTACACCCTTGCTTGGCATACATTTGGACTTGACCTTAGTTACAGCCTTTCTTGGCATATATTTAGAATTGACCTTAGTTACAGCCTTGCTTGGCATACATTTGGACTTGACCTTAGTTACAGCCTTGCTTGGCATATATTTGGACTTAACTTTAGTTACAGCCTTGCTTGGCATACATTTGTATCTAAGCTTAGTAACAGCCTTGCTTGGCATACATTTGTATTTAACCTTAGTAACAGCCTTGCTTGGCATACATTTGTATTTAACCTTAGTAACAGCCTTGCTTGGCATACATTTGTATTTAACCTTAGTAACAGCCTTGCTTGGAATACATTTGGACTTAACCTTAGTTACAGCCTTGCTTGGCATATATTTAGAATTGACCTTAGTTACAGCCTTTCTTGGCATACATTTGGACTTGACCTTAGTTACAGCCTTGCTTGGCATATATTTGTATCTAAGCTTAGTAACAGCCTTGCTTTGCATACATTTGGACTTGACTTTAGTTACAGCCTTTCTTGGCATACATTTGGACTTGACTTTAGTTACAGCCTTTCTTGGCATACATTTGGACTTGACTTTAGTTACAGCCTTGCTTGGCATACATTTGGACTTGACTTTAGTTACAGCCTTGCTTGGCATACATTTGGACTTAACTTTAGTTACAGCCTTGCTTGGCATACATTTGTATCTAAGCTTAGTAACAGCCTTGCTTGGCATACATTTGTATTTAACCTTAGTAACAGCCTTGCTTGGCATACATTTGTATTTAACCTTAGTAACAGCCTTGCTTGGCATACATTTGGACTTGACCTTAGTTACAGCCTTGCTTGGCATACATTTGGACTTGACCTTAGTTACAGCCTTTCTTGGTATATATTTAGAATTGACCTTAGTTACAGCCTTGCTTGGCATACATTTGGACTTGACCTTAGTTACAGCCTTGCTTGGCATACATTTGTATTTAACCTTAGTAACAGCCTTGCTTGGCATACATTTGGACTTGACTTTAGTTACAGCCTTTCTTGGCATACATTTGGACTTGACTTTAGTTACAGCCTTTCTTGGCATACATTTGGACTTGGCTTTAGTTACAGTCTTTCTTGGCATACATTTGGACTTGACTTTAGTTACAGCCTTGCTTGGCATACATTTGTATCTAAGCTTAGTAACAGCCTTGCTTGGCATACGTTTGGACTTGACTTTAGTTACAGCCTTTCTTGGCATACATTTGGACTTGACTTTAGTTACAGCCTTGCTTGGCATACATTTGGACTTAACTTTAGTTACAGCCTTGCTTGGCATACATTTGGACTTGATGTTAGTTACAGTCTTGCTTGGCATACATTTGGACTTAACTTTAGTTACAGCCTTGCTTGGCATACATTTGTATCTAAGCTTAGTAACAGCCTTGCTTGGCATACATTTGGACTTGACTTTAGTTACAGCCTTTCTTGGCATACATTTGGACTTGACTTTAGTTACAGCCTTGCTTGGCATACATTTGGACTTAACTTTAGTTACAGCCTTGCTTGGCATACATTTGTATTTAACCTTAGTAACAGCCTTGCTTGGCATACATTTGTATTTAACCTTAGTAACAGCCTTGCTTGGCATACATTTGGACTTCACCTTAGTTACAGCCTTGCTTGGCATACATTTGGACTTGACCTTAGTTACAGCCTTTCTTGGCATATATTTAGAATTGACCTTAGTTACAGCCTTGCTTGGCATACATATGGACTTAACCTTAGTTACAGCCTTGCTTGGCATACATTTGTATTTAACCTTAGTAACAGCCTTGCTTGGCATACATTTGGACTTGACTTTAGTTACAGCCTTTCTTGGCATACATTTGGACTTGACTTTAGTTACAGCCTTTCTTGGCATACATTTGGACTTGACTTTAGTTACAGCCTTTCTTGGCATACATTTGGACTTGACTTTAGTTACAGCCTTGCTTGGCATACATTTGGACTTGACCTTAGTTACAGCCTTGCTTGGCATACATTTGTATCTAAGCTTAGTAACAGCCTTGCTTGGCATACATTTGGACTTGACTTTAGTTACAGCCTTTCTTGGCATACATTTGGACTTGACTTTAGTTACAGCCTTTCTTGGCATACATTTGGACTTGACTTTAGTTACAGCCTTTCTTGGCATACATTTGGACTTGACTTTAGTTACAGCCTTGCTTGGCATACATTTGGACTTAACTTTAGTTACAGCCTTGCTTGGCATACATTTGTATCTAAGCTTAGTAACAGCCTTGCTTGGCATACATTTGTATTTAACCTTAGTAACAGCCTTGCTTGGCATACATTTGTATTTAACCTTAGTAACAGCCTTGCTTGGCATACATTTGGACTTGACCTTAGTTACAGCCTTGCTTGGCATACATTTGGACTTGACCTTAGTTACAGCCTTTCTTGGTATATATTTAGAATTGACCTTAGTTACAGCCTTGCTTGGCATACATTTGGACTTGACCTTAGTTACAGCCTTGCTTGGCATACATTTGTATTTAACCTTAGTAACAGCCTTGCTTGGCATACATTTGGACTTGACTTTAGTTACAGCCTTTCTTGGCATACATTTGGACTTGACTTTAGTTACAGCCTTTCTTGGCATACATTTGGACTTGGCTTTAGTTACAGTCTTTCTTGGCATACATTTGGACTTGACTTTAGTTACAGCATTGCTCGGCATACATTTGTATCTAAGCTTAGTAACAGCCTTGCTTGGCATACATTTGGACTTGACTTTAGTTACAGCCTTTCTTGGCATACATTTGGACTTGACTTTAGTTACAGCCTTGCTTGGCATACATTTGGACTTAACTTTAGTTACAGCCTTGCTTGGCATACATTTGGACTTGATGTTAGTTACAGTCTTGCTTGGCATACATTTGGACTTAACTTTAGTTACAGCCTTGCTTGGCATACATTTGTATCTAAGCTTAGTAACAGCCTTGCTTGGCATACATTTGGACTTGACTTTAGTTACAGCCTTTGTTGGCATACATTTGGACTTGACTTTAGTTACAGTCTTTCTTGGCATACATTTGGACTTGACTTTAGTTACAGCCTTGCTTGGCATACATTTGTATCTAAGCTTAGTAACAGCCTTGCTTGGCATACATTTGGACTTGACTTTAGTTACAGCCTTTCTTGGCATACATTTGGACTTGACTTTAGTTACAGCCTTGCTTGGCATACATTTGGACTTAACTTTAGTTACAGCCTTGCTTGGCATACATTTGGACTTGATGTTAGTTACAGTCTTGCTTGGCATACATTTGGACTTAACTTAAGTTACAGCCTTACTTGGCATACATTTGTATCTAAGCTTAGTAACAGCCTTGCTTGGCATACATTTGGACTTGACTTTAGTTACAGCCTTTCTTGGCATACATTTGGACTTGACTTTAGTTACAGCCTTGCTTGGCATACATTTGGACTTAACTTTAGTTACAGCCTTGCTTGGCATACATTTGTATTTAACCTTAGTAACAGCCTTGCTTGGCATACATTTGTATTTAACCTTAGTAACAGCCTTGCTTGGCATACATTTGGACTTCACCTTAGTTACAGCCTTGCTTGGCATACATTTGGACTTGACTTTAGTTACAGCCTTTCTTGGCATATATTTAGAATTGACCTTAGTTACAGCCTTGCTTGGCATACATATGGACTTAACCTTAGTTACAGCCTTGCTTGGCATACATTTGTATTTAACCTTAGTAACAGCCTTGCTTGGCATACATTTGGACTTGACTTTAGTTACAGCCTTTCTTGGCATACATTTGGACTTGACTTTAGTTACAGCCTTTCTTGGCATACATTTGGACTTGACTTTAGTTACAGCCTTTCTTGGCATACATTTGGACTTGACTTTAGTTACAGCCTTGCTATGCATACATTTGGACTTAACTTTAGTTACAGCCTTGCTTGGCATACATTTGGACTTGACGTTAGTTACAGTCTTGCTTGGCATACATTTGTATCTAAGCTTAGTAACAGCCTTGCTTGGCATACATTTGGACTTGACTTTAGTTACAGCCTTTCTTGGCATACATTTGGACTTGACTTTAGTTACAGCCTTGCTTGGCTTACATTTGTATCTAAGCATAGTAACAGCCTTGCTTGGCATACATTTGTATTTATCCTTAGTAACAGCCTTGCTTGGCATACATTTGGACTTGACCTTAGTTGCAGCCTTGCTTGGCATACATTTGTATCTAAGCTTAGTACCAGCCTTGCTTGGCATACATTTGTATTTAACCTTAGTAACAACCTTGCTTGGCATACATTTGGACTTGACCTTAGTTACAGCCTTGCTTGGCATACATTTGGACTTGACCTTAGTTACAGCCTTTCTTGGCATATATTTAGAATTGACCTTAGTTACAGCCTTGCTTGGCATACATTTGGACTTGACTTTAGTTACAGCCTTGCTTGGCATACATTTGTATCTAAGCTTAGTAACAGCCTTGCTTGGCATACATTTGGACTTAACTTTAGTTACAGCCTTGCTTGGCATACATTTGGACTTGACCTTAGTTACAGCCTTGCTTGGCATACATTTGTATCTAAGCTTAGTAACAGCCTTGCTTGGCATACATTTGTATTTAACCTTAGTAACAGCCTTGCTTGGCATACATTTGAACTTAACCTTAGTTACAGCCTTGCTTGGCATACATTTGGACTTGACCTTAGTTACAGCCTTTCTTGGCATATATTTAGAATTGACCTTAGTTACAGCCTTGCTTGGCATACATTTGGACTTGACCTTAGTTACAGCCTTGCTTGGCATACATTTGTATTTAACCTTAATAACAGCCTTGCTTGGCATACATTTGGACTTGACCTTAGTTACAGCCTTGCTTGGCATACATTTGGACTTGACCTTAGTTACAGCCTTGCTTGGAATACATTTTGACTTTACCTTAGTTACATCCTTGCTTGGCATACATATGGGATTGACCTTAGTTACAGCCTTGCTTGGCATACATTTGGACTTGACCTTAGTTACATCCTTGCTTGGCATACATTTAGACTTAACCTTAGTTACTGCCTTTTTTGGCATATATTTAGACTTGACCTTAGTTACATTCTTGCTTGGCATATATTTAGACATGACCTTAGTTAGCCTACATCCTTTGCTTGGCATACATATGGACTTGACCTTAGTTACATCCTTGCTTGGCATACATATGGACTTGACCTTAGTGACAGCCTTGCTTGGCATACATTTGGACTTGACCTTAGTGACAGCCTTGCTTGGCATACATTTGGACTTGACCTTAGTTACAGCCTTTCTTGGCATACATTTTGACTTGACCTTGGCCATAAAAAAGTTGAACCCAGCTGCAGCAAAGGCAATTACAGATATAATTTCCAGAAAATACCATTTTTAGCATGATACAGAAGGTTCTCAACTTACACACTTAATAGGTTCCAAAAGATGTTTGTAAGGTGAATTTTGTAACATTTTGGCTCAGGGTAAGCCTAGTCAGAATCCCATGCCTATGATTTCTAGCTACAAAAGCAATAGATAGTTGGGTTTCATATGAAATCAATTTGTGGTTATTACAAATTTTGTTTTGCTGACTGTATCAAATTATTTGATATTGTTTTATTCCAATATTTCTTTATCTTAATTTTTTTTTTATTTTTTGTTGGATTTGTGTTTGTATCTCTAAATGTTTGTAAGTTAGGGACCATTTGTATGTGTACAATACAGCACTGTGCAGTGTCGAGGAAATCATTTTTGTCTTCTAATTATGTTTATTCCCTTTTCTAGATTTCGGTTTAGTCATGGCGGACATTGTAACGGCAAGCTTTCACAAGAATCGCCGAACAACCTTGGAACGCATTGAGAAGTACATATCCGACGTTTATTTTACGGATGCTAATTTGAGGGGAAAACTTTACCCAAGTTCAAAGCCTATTGAAAGTAAGTACTGTAAAACATTTTTTTTTTACCTCCGCCAACGAAGTTGGAAGGAGGTTGTTTTACCTCCTGTTTATGTGTGTGTTTGTTTGTGAACAGCTTCCTGGCCACAATTTTAATCGTAGAGTAATAAAATTTGCAGGGATTAACTGTTTTGTAAAAAGCTGGAAATTATTAAATTTTGGAAGGTCAAGGTAATGATTGAGCAATAAACTTCCCCGGCAGAGGTCTGCGCCCTACTGAGTGCTCCTCTAGTTTGGATTTTGTTTTCTGAGAATTGTAAGATGGATTTTAACATTTTTGACAAAGGTAAGAGTAAGTTAGACTTCCAATTTGTTCCTACGCTAATACAGACCTTTGTTCTTTAGGGGTAAGATTCTCGCTAAAGCTGGTAACAGCCAGTGAAGAATTATTGAGGCTCTGGCAGCCATTACCCAGTAGCTACTGGTGGTGCCTCCAGTTTTGAAAGGGTCGTATAAATTGAGATTCAGTGAATGCTTTGTCTTACAAATTTATTTTTGTAATAGCCTGAGATAACATCTTTGATTTGTTCTATCATTTCCTATTATCATTGCTTTGCATTCAATGCTTTTACTTTTATTAAATTTTCAGTGTTCTTTCAATTTTCTTTATGTACGGTACTTTAAAGAAAAGGCAGAAAGGTAGTTGATAACACTCATGATTTTGAGGTAACTTGAGATGATAACTTGAATTTCTCATTCCTTAATGCTTCATTTTGAAGAGGGGGGGGGAGAAGATATTCTTGCTTAGTGTGCTTGTTATTTGACTGTGTTTGAAGGCGATTACAGTATTTTATTTTCAATGATCAGTATTTTTAATTTCATGTGCCTCAAATATTATTTCTATGTGCAATCATAGATACAGTGTATTATCATATACAGTATTTGCATCTCCGTACAGATCTTTTAGGCTTCATCAGATGACCTAACTTGTTTGACCATTATTACTTTCTCTAACAAGGTCAGAAAAAGTTACATTTTCCTTCTATTTGTGTGTGTGTTTGTTTGTGAACGGCTTCCTGGCCACGATTTTAATCGTAATGAAATTTGTATGGATTAACTTGTATGTAAAAAGCTGAAAATTATTAAATTTTGGGAGGTCAAAGTCGAAGGTCAAGGTCAAATTGAAGCAAAATGTCCAATTCACATAATCAGCCATATGTTTAGACATTGTTGTCACAGAGACTTCAAACTTAGCTCATATTTGAGTGTAAAAATCTACGCCAATTAATACATGTTAAGGTCAAAAGTCAAGGTCGAGAAATAAGCTGCCGCGGCGTGGGCCTGCGCTCTACTGAGTGCCCCTCTAGTTCAAACTAATATAATTTTTACATTCTCTACCTTCTTATATTTTTTTTTTATAAGATTACTCTTGTTATCTGTCATGTATGCTTCCATTTATTGATATACATTACATTTTCCAGAGATATGGCATTGGGCACTTCCTGGAGGAGAGGGAAAGTGGGAAAAATTTCCCTTCTCCAGCATTGTTGGTCAGAATTTTACTCCTACAAAAGTCGGTGAAAGTTTTGGTCCAACTTGGAGCACACATTGGTTTAAGGTTTGTAGTATATTTGGCTGTTGCGACTTTTCTAGTGGAAATATTCATCATTTTGAACGTTATCATTTGCAGCCTTGATATATGTTGAGCTTCACACTTTTTAGGAATGATATCTGTCCTTTATTTATACTCTTATCTGTAAATGTATGTCGTTATGATTGTCTTTCAGTTGGAAGTTATGATACCCGAGAACTGGATGGGGCAAGAGGTGTGGCTTCGTTGGAAAAGCCAGTCGGAAGCGATGGTTTGGAGTGAATCGGGTAGTCCTTTGCAGGTACTTTCCCAGTTGTGATTTGAAATTCAACAATTTAGTTTACTTTTAACAGTTTACTCTTTAGAAATGATTGGTAATTTATTTACAGAGAAGCCTATTTAAGTCTGTATAAAGTTGCATCAGTAATAACTTTCAGATTATTCATTATAAGATTCTATATTGAATGTAAAGTATTATCTTTTAAATAATTTGTTTATTCTACTTAAACAAAAAGATCAAAGATAAGCAAGAGTTAGAAGAAAAAAATTGTTATTAAAATTTTCTTATTGATACTGATGGTCTCTACTTTTTTATATTTTACTAACTTATTATATGCATTGGTTTACATTTTATCCGTTGTTGGTTTCCCATTTCCTTATCTTGCAAGCCAACTACCAGAATTTTCGTTTGGATTTCGATATATTGAAGTAGTTAGCTCTTCTTATCCTCGTTCTTTTGTTGCTCATAGGTTTCTCAATGACTTTTGATTATATTGATTTTTATCTATAATACATGATGAAATTTTCATTCTTGATTAGTGAATTTAATTAAGTTTCTTTATTTGATGCCAAATATTAACTGTCTGAAGGATTCAGTTTGTTAATGTTTTATAAATGTATGTCTTTTATAAGCATTTTTAAAAATATTTCTCTATTTTACAACATAAAGATGTAATTGAATTTTGCAGGGTTTATCGACTGGTGTTGAGAAGCAAATGAGAAGTGGCTATCGCATCAGTGAATGTTGGAAGCCTACAGAAAGAAGGCTTCCTCTCGTTTACTACATTGAAATGTCTTGTAATAACATGTTTGGTGCTGGCAAAAATGGCATGATAAGTAAGTACCAGAATTATTTAGGAGAAATTCACTTTGTCATGAAATTACAAACCTATTTTCTACAATAACCCATGCAGACATTTATTTACTAATTTGGAACTAGACTAAAACTAAAATGTGACAACTAATATTGTAGTTATCATTAATTGGTAATTTTTATGCGATGAGGGTATATAAACAGGGTTTGAAAGTAATATTAGCTTATAAACAATATGTGTTCGTATCATCCGAAACTCGTGCAATTACTTGTTGCTGCTACATCATATTAGATACTTTCTACGCATTCATGGCTTTATTTAAAATGCCGAAATGGATAATGAAGGCCTTCTTAGTTATTTTCCCCTTGAATTTTTTTGCTTTCATAGGTAATATGTGTAACCAAGCAGTGTACATATGTAGTTTTATGTACATATAACACCTGCTGTCAAAAATAGTCTTGGGCCAAGTTGGTTCAATAAAGACCTGCTGTCAAGATAGTCTTGGGCCAACTAGTTTTAGTAGACTACAGAATTCTTGAATCACTTTATATTTTAATATCCACGTGCTGCTAATAGGAACTCCTATTCTCAACATAGATAATTTAATAGCTTGTGCTCCATTTACCTCATTAATTTTCTTCAATTTTGCTGTGGTCATTTCAGTATTACAGTGTCTTCTACATTTTGTATTATAGGTAGTCATGTGATAGAGAAAGCAAGCCAGTGCTGTGTATCGTATTTACATTTGCATTGTATGTGTTGATTGTTCTTTCCTTGTTATTCTTTCCTATCATATAGGATAGATCTAATTTAATGTTAATGTTCTTAAAATATTTTATTTTTATTGTTATTTACTTCTCTTGTAGTTTATTTCCTTGTTTCCTTTCTTCACTGGGCTGTTCTTCCCTGTTGGAGCCCTTGGGCTTATAGCATTCTGCTTTTCCAACAAGGGTTGTAGCTTAGAAAATAATAATAATAATAATAATAATAATATTGGATGTGGAGGCATTAGAGTCCCTGAGATGTCAGTTCATTTTATAGATTTCTAGAAAGAAGAGGTTCATGATATTTAACTGGGACAAACTTAGAAATACCAAGTGTTTCACTTCATCCACAAATGGGATGGGGCCTTGATAAAGGTATTTAGAAAGGAAACAGATAACGCCTTTATATATACTCTTTAGATGGGGCGTCATGGATATTGAGCCTCATTCTTATCGAGAACCTAATAATATGTGATAACTTCGACTGGCTAAAAGATTTTTTTTATGGTGGGCAAAATATGAAATGAGATTAGGATGTGATGGAATTTCTACCTACCTTTTGACTAGAGGTCACTTGCTCCTCCATATCAGAGACGAGGAATTTCTGTGCTGTACTACCAGCTGCTAATGTAGTCCCTTCATGTAAAAGATGTGAAAGATAACACTTTACTTTTATATATTTGCCATTTTTATTTGTGTAAAAATACTCTGAATATCTATTAATTTTTTATTGGTTTGATTTAGGACATGTTAGAAATATCTCGAATTCCAGATAGTATCTATAAGAGATTTTTCTTTTCAGATCCTCCAGATGAGAACAAAACCTTCACGCTTGAGATGGCTGAAATTTGCACTTTGGACAAGCAAGTTCGTAAGCTGTTGTTGGATCTGGATGTTCTTCATGGAATGGCTAAGAAGCTGGAGGAAGATCCCCGTGGATATGAAGCACTATACTGTGCCAATCAGATGATTAATTACATTGTTAATGGCAACAAGAGGTAATTGTCATAATTAACCCTTTCACCCCTAGGCTATTCGGAACTTTCTAACCCTTAACCCCCAGGCATTTTTTTTTTCAAGCACATTTTGCAATGTATATTTTTTAAATTGCTCTAACAGCCTTAATTTTCGTCATAGAGAGGTTAGGTTGGTCTCATTCTTTTGGGAAATGCCTGAAGTTTCTCATAAAGTTATCAAAAATATGCACAAAAAAAATGTAAATAGCAGTTTTTTGCAAGGACGTGCCAGTACGTCCGTGGTGGTAAAGGGATGAGTTTGGTGAAACATACCAGTACGTCCATTGGGGGTAAAAGGGTTATAAAAGTTATAAGTATCATAAGATTTATTATTTTTTAGTTAAGCTATGATCCCAGTTGGGAAGGTATAAAGCTACAATCTTGAGGGCCCCAATAGTTATTGTATCAGCCTATGTCTAGAGAAATATTCTGTTCTTCTTCTTCTTCTCCTTTGTCTGCATTTTTTCCCAGTTCTATGTGGGGTCGATGTTTCTGGTTAGCTTTCTCCATCTACCTCTGTCCTTGATACAGTCCATCCACCTTTGCTTTATTCAATGACCATATTTGTTTTGGCTAATTTTTTATGGCCGGATGCCTTTCCTGCCGCCAACCCTCCCCATTTACCCGGGCTTGGGACCGGCACCAAGTTGAGGCTGAAATATTCTAGTCATCTCATGACATTAAATCTTAGCCACTGACTTTTATACATACTGTATTTGTTAGTAGTCACAAGAAGTTTGTTTCCACTCAAATGATTTAAAATGCAATTCAGTAACAAGAAAGTTTTGCATAGTAGTATGCTATATAAAATTATATACTTGAATTTACAGAGTAGGGGTATCTCTTGTCCTTATTTCAGGTAAATGAAATGTTGACTATGTAGCATTGCATGAAATGTTTGTTATCACAATTACATCTTAACCCTTTTACCCCCAAAGGACGTACTGGTACGTTTCACAAAACTCATCCCTTTATCCCCATGGACGTACCGGTAGGTCCTTGCAAAAAACTGCTATTTACATTTTTTTTTGCATATTTTTGGATAATTTTTTGAGAAACTTCAGGCATTTTCCAAGAGAATGAGACCAACCTGACCTCTCTATGACAAAAATTAAGGCTGTTAGAGCAATTTAAAAAAAAAAATTTCAATATTAAACTTACCCGATAATCATGTAGCTGTCAACTCCGTTGCCCGACAGAATTCTATGGAGGGATACGCCAGCTATCACAATACTAGAAGGGGGTGTACTTACCAGCGCCACCTGTGGCCAGGTACTCAAGTACTTCTTGTTGACACCTCCTCAATTATTCCTCTGTCGTGCTTCCGGCAAGACGTTCTGGGATACGCTTATGTTCTTGGAGTATTTTCACGACTTTGGTGAAGTATTTCTTTTTGATTTCGGCTGTCGCTTTACTGGAAACTTCTATATTAGCTTAGTTAGCTTTTGGAATTAATTTGATTAATTATGGTGACGAAGAGAGTATGAACTCTCTTTCACCTTTAAATGGCCGACCCTTCCCTTAGACGGAAGTGTTGGTGTCTAAGAGAGTATAGACTCTCTTTCTTTATTTTGCTTAACAAAAGTTATAGATTTATTTTATATCTCTCCGCCTCTTATAGGCCTCTTCGATTAACTTCCTTTTTTTTATAAACTTATTAAAATTAATTTTTATATTTGTTTATATTCGACCTTCCTAATAGTAGGCGGTCTTTTCTTGGTACCGAAGTTAATTAACATTGAGCCCGTCATTTCGGTTTTACCTGTTAACATATGCTATTTTAATGTCTTTGAAAGAATTTCTTTGATAGTCTAGTACTGTTTTCAAAGTTGAACTAACGTTTTGTTTTGTCTCTGCAGTTGTTGACGTTCAGAACGTTCAACTTGCACTCTATCGTTACGATAGAGAAAGAATTTTCACGGTTTCACATTGCAGTAAGAGTAACCGTGTCTAGCGTTTTGTTCATTCTTTCTTAACTTAATAGTTTAATCCTAATAAAGGAACTTTTCATTTTGGGAAATATTTCAGTTTTTTCCTTTAACAATAATATGTTTTAACGATATATATGATTGGGCTCTTCTCTCAGGTTCTAAGTCAAGAGAGAGAGAGAGAGAGAGAGAGAGAGAGATAGAGACGGAGGGAGAAAGAGGAGGATAAACGTTTCATTCAAGCCTGCCAGGCGTACGAGTAACGTTGTTATCGTTTTTTGCTCTTCTCCCTAGTCTCTTTAGGGGAAGAAAGTAAACGTTTCTAGAGTGATCTAGTGTTTAGTCTCTTTCCAGCCACTGAATTATTTATCTTTCATTAGATTTTTCTGTTACATTGTAATTCTGTTTTCGCAATTACTAACTTTTGAGAAAGGATAGAATTGCGTGTTTCAGGTACAAACCACTTAAAGTTTCGAGTTCAGTGAAATAAGTGCAAACAGAAAATCAAAGTGATAAGTGATTAGCGCAAAGTGTGTCAGTGTTGTGCGTGAGGGTACTTCTGTGCGCGCCAGTCGTTCTCCCAGTCCGGGACCTCTTGCAAGCTCCCAAGCCCAGGGGAGAAGCAATGTCGAAGGACAAAAGGGTTCAGCAGGCCTTGATCGGCGCACAGAAGTATCCTCGGTGGTTGTGGGCGTGTCTTACCGAGACCGTCACTCCCACCCGCAGACGATTGAGCCCTTATTTTGCTCGTCTGCAGAAGAAATTTAGGGGAGAAAACGCTGGTCTCAGGTCTCAAGACCTCTTAAACATAAAGTCCAGACCTATGCCAGACGTATGAAGTTAGAGTTCAACAACCCGGATGCAGTCATTGGGTTAGCTCTGACTCTCCTCAGTCATCAGTTGAATGCACTCCGCCTAAGAGGAGGAAGGTTCTGCCGCAACAGATCTCTGCTGTTAAGGCTTTACCTCAGCAGACCTTAGTGTCTGCCGACCCCAAGTTGACTCTACTGCAGTCCATGCAGTCACAACTTTCGGTCTTGATGCGTGAGTGTCGGGCTGAGAGTGTTGCGCCTCCGCCTCCGCCTACACTCCCTCCGCCTGCGCTCGCTCCGCCTGATCGCAGTACCACCTGCCAGGCGTACGATGTTGAGCCACGTTCTGAGTTGGCTGTTCCCAGTGGTGCTCAGCCTCCGCCTTCTTTAAGGCAACCTTTACAATGGGATCAGGAGGATTATACCTTCCACTTGCTGCTCCACCAGTGATGCAACACTCGGTTGAGGTACAACAACCTCTCCCGTCCTTGAGTCAGTCTCCTCAGCTCTCGCTGCAGCGAGCTCAACCCTCCACAAGGCAAGCACCACTACACCTTAGCCTTGCGCCTCAGGAGCCTCAGCTTGCGAGACATTTACCTTGTTCTGCGCAGCCTCCGCTCACACCACAGGAACAGGAACTTGCTACTCCGCTTCCGCCAACCGCTCAGCAAGCGCAACCCTTGGGTTCAGCCACTCATGCCAGGAGTCAGCCTCCTCCACCCATGCGCCTACCTTCTGCTACTTCCTTTGATCAGCCTTTGCAGACTGAGCCTCAGGTGTTCCCTCAACAGAGTCTTGAAGAGGAAACCACAACTATTGTTGTTCCAGCTCGTTCTGACTCTGCTGTTCAGCATTCCTTACCTCCATTTTCAAACCTTATGATAATGGAGGTTATTTGTATTACTTATAAAAATATATTTGTATTCCTTGCAATATATTTTTAACAATATCGCAGAATATGGCAAAAAATATGAATCATGAGTTATGAATGTAAGGTAAATATTATGTTGATATTTAAACCCATGCAAGCATGCATAAAGCACTCTAGCACTGGTCATGGAATTTCTGAGAAATGTTAAACGCCATGCACACGCTCTGCTTACCTTTCAGCATGCTCTACATACAGCATGCTCTGCTTACAGCATGCTCTGCATACTACATGCTCTGCATACAGCATGCTCTGCATTCAGCATGCTCTGCATACAACATGCTCTAACACAGCATGCTCTGCATACAGCATGCTCTGCATACAACATGCTCTGCATACAGCATGCTCTGCATTCAGCATGCTCTGCATACAACATGCTCTGCATACAGCATGCTCTGCATTCAGCATGCTCTGCATACAACATGCTCTACATTCAGCATGCTCTGCATACAGCATACTCTGCATACAACATGCTCTGCATACCTTACCGCATGCTTCTCAGTCACACATCTTTGGTTGTTGCCAACTCACTAGACTGTCAAGCAGTTTCATAACGTTGCCTTCTAGTCAGTGCTTTTGCACCAGTGAACCCTCACTGAGAGAACTTAGCTTTTCTAGGATATGGTCCCTGTAGATGAGAAAGTTCTTTTCTCCCTCCTTCTGATATTCCCTTGAGGACTCTGTCATTTGGAGGGAGCCTTTAGCTGCATAGCCTCCTATGGACTTTTATTTAAGCGTAACATGCTTCCAGGGAAGGTAATGGTTCCACTTCAGTCGCTAATCCCGTCTGTTACCACACCTGCTCCCATAGACCTTGAGCTGTGTTGCAAGACATGCAGTCCAAGCTTAGTCCTTGTTAGAGGATTTTTTGTTTACGGAGTCAATGTGTCACGGGGAAGACGTTCAACAACCAACAGAAGTGACTTGTTGTGACGCAGTGCGGCAACCTCAGCAACCCGATAAGGAGTTGTCTGTACGACCCAGACAGTCTAGACAGATTCGGGTTGTCACTGTACTTCCTCGCTTGCCCATGATTGACAGTTCACAGACTGTGCAGCAGTACCATGATCTTGTGTCCGGCTCCGTCAGACGACTGGCTTTTAAGAGCTCCCACAAGTCGTCGCTGTCTGGAGATTTTCAAATGGACTATGGATCTGACCAAGGAACTGGGCCTCCTGGTCAATTTTGAGGAGTCTCAGCTCGTTCCATCCCAGACCATTGTCTCCTTGGGTATGGATCTTCAGAGTCGAGCTTTTCAGACTTTTCCGTCGGCCCCAAGGATCTTCCAAGCCCTAGAATGCATCCAGAGCATGCTGAGAAGGAACCGATGCTCAGTCAGGTAGTGGATGAGTCTAACAGGGACACTTTCATCGCTGGCCCTGTTCATCGTGTTAGGGAGACTCCACCTCCCCCCCCTTCAGTATCATCTAGCTGCTCACTGGATAAAGGACATGACGCTAGAGACGGTCTCAGTTCCTGTTTCCGAAGAGAGGAGGTCTTCTCTCGCGTGGTGTAAGAACAGCTTTCTTCTCAAGGAAGTCTACCTTTGGCTGTTCAGAAACACGACCGCCGTCTCCTCTCGGACGCATCAGACACGGGCTGGGGTGCGACTTTGGACGGACAAGAATGCTCGGGAACATGGAATCAGGAGCAAAGGACACTTCACATCAATTGCAAGGAGTTGTTGGCGGTTATTCTGGCCTTGATAAACTTCAAGTCCCTCCAGCTTAACAAAGTGGTGGAGGTGGACTCTGACAACACCACAGCCCTGGCTTACATCTTCAAGCAGGGAGGGACTCTTTCGTGGAAGTTGTTCTAGATCGCAAGGGACCTACTCATCTGGTCTAAAGATCGAAAGCTAACTGGTAACGAGGTTCATTCAGGGCGGTATGAATGTCATGGCAGATCACCTCAGACGGAAGGGTCAGGTCATCCCCACAGAGTGGACCCTTCTCAAGAATGTTTGCAACAGACTTTGGGCCCTGTGGGGTCAGCCAACCATAGATCTGTTCACTACCTCGATAACCTAGAGACTCCTGTTGTATTGTTCTCCGATTCCAGACCCAGCAGCAGTTCACGTGGATGCTTTTCTGCTGGATTGGTTCCATCTCGACCTGTATGCATTCCCGCCGTTCAAGATTGTCAACAGGGTACTTCAGAAGTTCTCCTCTCACAAAGGGACACGGCTGACGTTGGTTGGCTCCGCTCTGGTCCGCGAGAGAATGGTTCTTAGAGGTACTGCAATGGCTGGTCGACATTCCCAGGACTCTTCCTCTAGGAGTGAACCTTCTAAGTCTACCTCACGTAAAGAAGGTACACCCATTCCTCCACGCTCTTCGTCTGACTGCCTTCAGACTTTCGAAAGACTCTCAAGAGCTAGGGGCTTTTCGAAGGAGGCAGCCAGAGCGATTGCCAAAGCAAGGAGAACATCCACTCTCAGAATCTATCAGTCTCAAGGGGAAGTCTTCCGTAGCTGGTACAAGACCAATGCAGTTTCCTCAACCAGTACCACTGTAACCCAGATTGCTGACTTCCTGTTATATCTAAGGAAAGTAAGATCCCTTTCAGCTCCTACGATCAAGGGTTACAGAAGTATGTTGGCAGCGGTTTTCCGCCACAGAGGCTTGGATCTTTCCACCAACAAAGATCTACAGGACCTCCCTAGGTCTTTTGAGACCTCAAAGGAACGTCGGTTGTCCACTCCAGGCTGGAATCTAGACGTGGTCCTAAGGTTCCTTATGTCATCAAGATTTGAACCTCTCCAATTAGCCTCTTTTTAGGACCTCACATTAAAAACTCTTTTCCTCGTGTGCTTGACAACAGCTAAAAGAGTAAGTGAGATCCACGCCTTCAGCAGGATCATTGTTTTCACATCTGAAACGGCTACATGTTCCTTGCAGCTCGGTTTTTGCTAAACGAGCTTCCTTCACGTCCTTGGCCTAAGTCGTTCGAGATCCCAAGCCTGTCCAACTTGGTGGGGAATGATCTGAAGAGAGTACTTTGCCCAGTTAGAGCTCTTAGGTACTATCTAAAAAGGTCTTAACCTTTACAAGGACAATCAGAAGCCTTATAGTGTGCTATCAAGAAACCTTCTTTTCCAAGTTCTAAGAACTCAGTTTCTTACTATTCAGGCTTCTGATTAGAGAAACACATTCTCATCTGAAGGAAGAAGACCTTGCTTTGCTGAAGGTAAGGACACATGAAGTGGGAGCTGTGGCTACTTCAGTGGCCTTCAAACAGAACCATTCTCTGCAGAGTGTTATGGATGCAACCTATTGGAGAAGCAAGTCAGTGTTCGCATCATTCTATCTCAAAGATGTCCAGTCTCTTTACGAGTACTGCTACACCCTGGGACCATTCGTGGCAACGAATGCAGTAGTAGGCGAGGGCTCAGCCACTACATTCCCATAATCCCATAACCTTTTAACCTTTCTCTTGAATACTTTTTATGGGTTGTACGGTCGGCTAAGAAGCCTTCCACATCCTTGTTGATTTGGCGGGTGGTCAATTCTTTCTTGAGAAGCGCCGAGGTTAAAGGTTGTGATGAGGTCCTTTAGTATGGGTTGCAGCCCTGTATACTTTAGCACCTTTGAGTTGATTCAGCCTCCCAAGAGGAACGCTGCGCTCAGTAAGGAAGACGATCTTATTAAAGGCAGAGTAACGGTTCAAGTCGACTTCCTTACCAGGTACTTATTATTTCATTGTTATTGTGGATAACTGATTATATGAAATACGGGATACTTAGCTATCCTTTAGTCTTGTACACTGGTTTTTCACCCACCCCCCTGGGTGTGAATCAGCTACATGATTATCGGGTAAGTTTAATATTGAAAAATGTTATTTTTATTAGTAAAATAAATTTTTGAATATACTTACCCGATAATCATGATTTAATCGACCCTCCCTTCCTCCCCATAGAGAACCAGTGGACCGAGGAATAATTGAGGAGGTGTCAACAAGAAGTACTTGAGTACCTGGCCACAGGTGGCGCTGGTAAGTACACCCCCTTCTAGTATTGTGATAGCTGGCGTATCCCTCCATAGAATTCTGTCGGGCAACGGAGTTGACAGCTACATGATTATCGGGTAAGTATATTCAAAAATTTATTTTACTAATAAAAATAACATTATACTGCAAAATGTGCTTGAAAAAAAAATAACACCTGGGGGTTAAGGGTTGGAAATGTCCAAATAGCCTGGGGGTAAAAGGGTTAACCAAATGTAAGGTGTACTAGTACAATACTTTGGATTTATTGTACCATTAGCAATACAGAACATGTATAAGATAGAATACTATATTGTACTGTACTCTACAGTAGTTTAAGTAAATATAAATACTGTAATGACATTGTATTCCTGCGTCATGTGATAAGTCAAGGTATTTGGATAGCACTGTAACCAGTAGGATCAATTCCAGGGAATGGGATATTGCCAGAATTTTACATATATTATATACACTGTATAGTATATAGGTTCAGATAATTTAATATATTGTTCGATTTTACAGTCTGAGAGGAAATTTGACGACCATATGAACATTTTATATAGTTCTTATACTAGTGAAGCGTCATAATTGTTATGTTTTCATTGTTCCTTTATGCTGTATCTTTTATTCCAGCTTGGCAAGTAGAATTGCGGATAACTTTTTCGCTAAACGTAATGGGGAACGTGCGCACACACTGGCAGTGATGGGTCATTGCCATATTGATTCTGCTTGGTTGTGGCCTTATTCCGAAACCAAGAGGAAATGCGCACGGTCCTGGTCATCTACGCTTCAGCTGATGAAGGATTACCCTGAGATGAAGTTCGTTTGCTCACAGGTTGGTCAATGATTGAAATCAACATACAGTAATTTGAATAAATAAACATTAGAAATGAGTGACTTTTCTATTGCAATCATCAACATGTTTTAATCATTTTAATTTCTTCAAGGATTAATTAACGTAAACAATTAGTATTTAGAACACATTGCATAATTTTGGTAACAAATATCAACAGGAAAGAAACTATATAGGTTCAGAATAACCTAAATGCAGAAGCATTAGCATATTTCCTATTTGGATTATTGGTAGAGTTGAAATTATTGAAGGATTAACTAACGTAAATTCATTATTAGGAAAAAAATTTACTAGAAAAATATATCCTAGTTTAGCTTCATAAATCAAACGTCCTATTGGAAACATCCCTACTTGGCGATCGCCGGACTTGGGTTCGAGTCCCTCTCAAGCTCGTTAATTTTTTTTAGCGTCTGCAACCTCACCTTCCTTGTGAGCTAAGGATGGGGCCTTTGTGGGAGCTTATAGGTCTACCTGCTGAGTCATCAGCAGCCATTGCATGGCCACCCCTTGTCCTAGCTTGGGTGGTGAGGGGCTTGGATGCTGATCATATGTATAGCCTATATGGTTAGTTTCTAGGGCATTGTCTTGCTTGATAGGGCAATGTCACTGTCCCTTGTCTCTGCCCTTCATGAGCACCCTTTAAACCTTTAATCATCATGACTTTTTTACCCTTGTGTTTCACTATGTTAAGAGAATTTGTGCCAATGTCATGTAAACTAATGCTATACTTTGAAACATTCCTTATTTGTCTACTTTATAGTGTTTGTAAATATGTGTATTTTAGGCTCAGCAGTTCGAGTGGGTGAAAATGTATTACCCCGAGCTTTATGCAAGAATTAAAATCCGAGTCCAGGAAGGACGTTTCATTCCAGTCGGAGGAACTTGGGTTGAGATGGATGGACTTATTCCGAGGTATGTCTCTAAAAGTGTATTGCTATTTTCATAATGGCAAACCATTAAATTGTATTTAAATTTCCTCTCAGAGTCCTAGCATTGAGGTCTGTAAAACAGTCATGGAAATTTACATTGTTCAACTGCTGTCAGGTTGAATTGGTAATACAAATTAGGAGTTTGGAAATGATAAATTCTTTACTATGATATTCTCACTTTCATCAACAATTGAATAAACCACTTTGTGACCTTATAGGAGAGAAGGAAGAAAGTAATAGAATAAAAGTATTCTGATATCTATAGAAAGGTGTGACAAGAAGAGATAAGATACGGAATAAGGTAATTATGGGTACCGCAGGAGTTGGAGAACTATCAGATAAGATCCAAGAAAATAGACTTGAGGTGGTATGGTCATGTCATGAGAAGAGAGGAACAGTATATTGGGAGGAGAGTGATGGAAATGGAGGTACAGGGAACGAGAAGGAGAGGGAGACCAAAGCGAAGGTGGATGGACTGTATCAAGGATGACCCTCAATCAAAGGGATTAATCAGTGATGAAGTGTGGGACAGAGGTAGATGGAGAACGCTGGCCAGAAACATCGACCCCACATAAAAGTGGGAAAAGATGTGGACAAAGAAATAGATAAGCTTTTGGGTACCAGCAAATGTTGGTTTGTAACAACCTGAGACCCTGCCATTGGGATCCTGGCATACTCATCTCAGAAAAATTCGGTAACCCATTATTTTGACCCTTTGGTGTATTATGACGATGAAAATTCATAAGAATACCAAGGGATTTGAGGCAGTATTCCTATTA
The DNA here is from genome assembly GCF_036898095.1 of Palaemon carinicauda. NCBI lineage: Eukaryota > Metazoa > Arthropoda > Malacostraca > Decapoda > Palaemonidae > Palaemon > Palaemon carinicauda. The sequence goes on along the minus strand of NC_090752.1, from coordinate 60,484,269 downwards.
TGCAATTTGAAAAATTGATATAGCCTATCTCTTTTGCTGCCTATCAACAGTAAATGAAAGCCATTGGTTTGCTGTCTGTGTACAGTAGATGGAATGACTGTAAATTTGTTTTAAACCATTGTTATATCAGATAACTTTTTAGGTAAAAGGACATAAAACTAGAAGGTAGGACTGCTTTGAATCCATGATTGTTTTCACAGATTTGCACCGACTCGCAGGGGTGCACTTCTGGCTCGGAAAAGTTTCCTGATCGCTGATTGGTTGGACAAGAATATTCTAACCAATTAGATAGCAGGAGACTTTTCCGAGCTAAGCGGCACCGCTGCGAGTCGGTGCAAATGCTCCTGATTAAAAAAAAATTGAGTATAGGAAAGTAATGTTAGCAAGTTATAATAGGACCTCAAACCCTTTTAGGTTTGGTGAATAATTGGGAAGTAAGTAATTGTTGTTTATTCAATGATAATTAGATAATTCTCTGAGAGGTAGTTCTCTCACCCGAGAAAGCTAGTACTGTACAGTATTCTAGGTTATTGCATCACATTTTATTTTTATTATTATTATTAATATTAGTATTACTATTACTTGCTGAGCTACAACCCTAGTTGGGAAAGCAGGATGCTATAAGCCCAAGGGTTCCAATAGGGAAAATAGCACAGTGAGGAAAGGAAGCAAAAAGATGATAAAATATTTTAAGAACGGTAACATTAAAATAAATATCTCTTATATAAACTATGAAAGCTTTAATAAAACAAGAGGAAGAGAAATAAGACAGAATAGTGTGCCCAAGTGTACCCTCAAGCAAGAGAACTCTAACCCAAGACATTGGAAGACCACGGTACAGAGTCTATGGCACTACCCAAGCCTTAGAGAACAAGGGTTTGATTTTGGAGTTTCCTACTCCTAGAAGAGCTGCTTAAACAAGATTATTCTTATACTGGAATGTTATGTATTGAAAGGCAGTTTAATATTTCTTCAACTGGTATTTTTCCTCTAGACTTGATTTCTATTAAGTTCCAAATAGTGCATTGCAACACATTGTTGATCATCTGGGAGCTTGCTAATCCAGTTGTATAGGAGATTTCTGTTCATTGCAGTAAATACAACTATCTATAAGACCTTCAGGTTTTTGTTGCCCCTGAATGAAACAGTTTCTCATTGTTTCTTTTTTATTGGTGTGTAGCCTGGATCCACATCGTAAAGTTAAATCTTAAGCATTTTTGTATTAGGTTGAAATTTGCATTTTTTCCATTTAAGAAACACTTATAGAGGCTGCTTAGCTATTCATAACTTAGGAACATTGTTTAAAGAAATTTCTTTCAAGGTAAATATAATATTGTTAGTAAGACTAGTTGTTCTTAATATATGAAATATATTGTTTTTTGATAGACTTTTTTTATTGTTTAATAAACCTTATATTTTGTAACTTTACAGTGGAGAGTCTTTCATGAGGCAATTCCTTTATGGTCAGAGGTTTTTCCAAAAGGAATTTGGATTGAAGTGTAAGGAATTCTGGCTCCCTGATACCTTTGGATATTCTGCTCAGTTCCCCCAGATTTGTAAGGTAGGTAGAGTATATTGAATTATATCTTGTACATATTGTATAATTTAGAAACAAAATATATTATCAGTGATTTTATCTATATTGTATTTCATAGGCTGCAATGATTGGTTGTAGTACTGCACAGCATTGTACATTTTGGGCCTAGTAAATGTTACTAGTTTTTTCATGTTTCCTTTTGAGGTTACATTAGCAGTCAATAAGATGTTAAACTTCGGCAGTACTGAAAATTTAAGACCAGATCATAGAGAGAGATGAAGAAAGATCACTACAGTAGTGTTAATAGCAATTTATTCAAAATTGTAATTGCTACAATGAATTGGGAAAAAAGTAGCCCTTATCTACATTATTTTGTCCTTATATACCTCACATCATTAATTCATTAATGCTGGTTTCCAAAAAAAATATCATATGACCTCTTTTCAGTCTTCAAGTAAAATGCATAATGTGAGTTGTACTGTGAATCTCCAAAGTTGCTCCAAAATAAACTAGGAAGTGGATTTGTATATTGTTTCTAAAAGAATCCGTACCAGTAACTGTGAGAATCAAGAACCGTATTTCAAGAATTCAAGGGAAAAGAAAAATCATAAATTAAGTGTCGTGAGAGACATTAATGAAGGTCTATGTTAAACATGGTTAATATGGACAAGTAGAATGAAAACAATGTTATATAACTTTTGGCAGAATGTTTCCTCCATTCTTAGGCTACTTTAGTTTATTATTATTAAAAGGGAATAAATTAACTAGCCCAATGAGTTGAGCTCGGCTCTTTCAGATCTTGTGGTGGTTCAGTGCAGTGTTCCGCAGATAGCTAGCATAGAAGATCGGGATCTTCGAAAGATCAAATTTATTTCTTACAGATGAAGGCAGAGCTGATGACCTTTGAAAAAAAGCTCTTCCATCCAGTAAAATTATATTTTGTCCATGATGTAATATTACAATATATTTGATGATTTCAACACTAGTGTAGTGGAGATATCGGAATGTGAGCAAAAGGGTTTGTGTATCACCATAATCAGCAAAGGTGTACTGGTCAAGGCCACCCTTCTTAGATTGGTTTGCTGTGAGTGATCAGACAAAAATCTCTCACCAGCACTAATTTGCAGTGACCAGCATGGTGATGAAAACTGGCTAAACCCCAGTCATGAATAAAGACATGTCTAAGGCCTTGTCCTGCAGTGGACTAGAAACTGCTACATTTGCTATAGTGACTTAGTTGATTAATGTAGGTTAACGATGTCTAAAGTTATGTTCCTAATTTTGATAATGATTATGAACTTTATATTGTATCTAAATTAAGATATTGAATCCAGATGATTGATTGAGATTTTGAAAATTTCCAGCTCTTTGGCATCAATCGATTTTTGACCCAAAAGTTAAGTTGGAATCTAGTCAATAGGTTTCCACATCACAATTTCTTGTGGGAAGGACTTGATGGATCAACAGTTCTTGCTCATTTCCCACCCGGGGATTCATATGAAATGGATGTGACGTAAGTATGGGTTTTACTGAAATTATATTTTCTGTAATGATGATAGTTATTTTCTTGTCATTTCATATTTTGTAAAGTTCATCCTAATACTTTTACACTTAGTTTCCATTTCTCTATGATGGAAAATTTTTGTCATTTCATATTTTGTAAAGTTCATCCTAATACTTTTACACTTAGTTTCCATTTCTCTATGATGGAAAATTTTTGTCATTTCATATTTTGTAAAGTTCATCCTAATACTTTTACACTTAGTTTCCATTTCTCTATGATGGAAAATTTTTGTCATTTCATATTTTGTAAAGTTCATCCTAATACTTTTACACTTAGTTTCCATTTCTCTATGATGGAAAATTTGTTGAATGTTTGTACACAGACAGAGGTGGAGTACTTCTTAACAACATGTTTTAGTGTCCTTGTCCACATATATTCACAGTAGCCTTGATGTCTACGTCCCCCCACAGTGTTTGTACATTCATATATTCTTTCTTAATGTTACTGATAATTTTTTTGTATTTAGAATGATACCCATCACAACATTTAATTTCATTGCATAGTGAGGCATTTGTTTATAAATGTTGATGCTGGGAAACTATCATTTGTGGAGATAAACTTTGCTAAAGATTCATGGAATAACTCCTTAGTGTCCTTGTAGTTTAAGCCTCCGTAATGTCAATAATTTTATCTTTAATAGCGATAGCATGTTATCTGTTCTTTGTTCATACACATAAATAAGTTCTCAGATATACAGTCACAATTTAAAAGATCTTTTAAACTTTTAAGATGCCAAAATATATCAGCGTTATGTGGGTAGATTTCTTTAGAGTGACAAAATTTACACATAAATGTTTCTTAGTCAAGATATTCTACAAAATTATCTACTTTAGGGTTGATGAAGCTGTTCGAACTGTAAAGAACTTGGAAGATAAAGGGAGAGTGACAACATCCGCTTTCTTGTATGGCTTTGGCGATGGTGGTGGCGGCCCTACAAGTGACATGTTGGAAAGAGCACGCAGGTTGAGCGATGTTGATGGCTGCCCTAGGTATGTGTAGTACTGTACACTCTCTAGATATAGCTGCTGTTGATGACTAATTGCACAGTAAAATCCTATCTCTTGTATACAGTACTAAAATCAATTCTTTTTAGTGAGGTAGATTTGCACTGACTTGCAGTGGTGCCCTTTTAGCTCAGAAAAGTTCCTTGCTCGCTGATTGGTTGGACAAGATGATTCTAACCAATCGGATAGCAGGAAACTTTTCCGAGCTAAAAGGGCACCACTGCGAGTCGGTGCAAATATGCCTCGTTAAAAGAAAATTGAGTATAGATAGGTAATTGCTTCAAAGTTCTTTTACATAAGCTTATATTCCTGTGGGATGATGACTCTACTGCATAGATTTGTTTTGTAAATGTGCCAATACTTTTTAAACAAAAAGAAGTGAAAAATGAGTAACTATGTAGGGCTGAAGCAAAGAAAGTAAAATTGTCTTGTTCCTGAGCTCTTGCTTTAGTGGAATGTTCATTCTTTATGAGCAGCTGGACACAGGAGACCCAGGCACACCTCACTTCTAAGAAGTGCATCCTGTCACACTCTTACTTTGAGTGTAGGGAGAGTTGGTGAGCTGGGTTAAATGCAGGAACTTCCCGTGCATTAGCACTTCTTCAGAGTGAGGTGTACAGTACTAGAATTCCTGTGTTCAACTGTATATTCTAACGAATTCTAAGATAGGCGTCTTTGTTTGATAAAAATTGTAAGAATCTTGACTTTGCCTGCTATATCAGGAGCTATACAGGCTCTCTTGGCCATGCTAACTTTTCCAATATTGATATACCGCTGTTGAGCTTTGAGCCTTTCATAAGAAAATCTTTAGAAATATTGCAAACAAAGAAGACACGTAATTAACACCAGCAAGGGAGACCAAACATAACATGTTTTGATGTTTGGAAAGGAGATGACCTGTTGTGTGAAGCAGTGGTCTTATTAGAGATAAGTTACATGCTCAAAATTTCAAATAAGATTTTATGAATGCCTGTAATTATATTTTCCATTTTTCAATATTTAACTTAGCCGGTGATTATAATAGCTGCAACTCTGTTGCTCGACAGAAAACTCTACGTAAAAATTCGCCAGCGATCGCTACACAGGTAGGGGGTGTACTCAACAGCGCCATCTGTCGTTCAGATACCCATTACTCATTGTAAACAAAGAACTCAATTTTCTCTCTGTCGGGCTACCGGCAAGACCTACTAATTCGCTGTTGCTAACTGGATTTGTTTTCACAACTATTTGGTGAAGTACACTATTCTAGTTTTGAGCTTTCGCTATGCAGGTGTTTTTATCTTCATCTTAAAACTTGAACTCGTTTTGGATAGATTTAATTATGGTGACAAAGAGAGTATGGACTTTCTTTCACTTTTAAATGGCCGACCCTTCCCTTAGACGGAAGTGTGTTTAGGCTTTTAGTAATTATCTTATCACGTCATAGATTTTCCTATATATATTTTATATCTCTCCGCCCTTATTAGGCCTCTTCGATTAACTTTCCATTTTTTATAAACATATAAAATAAATTTTAATGCTTTGTTTATATAGACCTTTCCTGAGAGTAGGCGGTCCTAACTTGGAAACCGAAGTTAATCAACGTTGAGCCCTTTATATCGTAATTAGCTTTTAAAGAGCTAAGGATTTAAAACTTTTTAAATGTAATATTTTATGAAAGAATTTCTTTGATAGTCTTCGTACTGTTTTCAAAGATGAACTAACGTTTAGTTTTTTATGCTACGCAGTTGTTGACGTTCAGGACGTTCAACATGCGCTCTATCGTTACGATAGAGAGAGAGTGTATCACGGTTTCACTTTGCAGTAAGAGTAAATCGATTCTGACGTTTTGTTCATTCTTTCTTAGCTTAAATGTTTTAAATTCTAATTTAAAGGAACTTTTTATTTGAAAAACCTTTCAGTTTTTTCCTTTAGTCATATAACATGTTTTTTTAACGATATATAATTGGGCTCTTCTCTTAGGTGCGAAATCAAGAGAGAAAGAGAGACAGAGATAGAGACGGAGGGAGAGAGAGGAGAGAAAACGTTCCGTTCAAGCGGGTAACGTTGTTCTCGTGTTACTCACGTCCCTAGTCGCTGTACGGGGAGGAAGGTTAAACGTTTTTAGGTTTTTATTCTCGTCCCCAGGCTATGTGCGGTGAGAGATTGAAAACGTAGTTATATGAACTAGTGTTTAGTCTCTTTCCCAGCCACTGATTTTTCTTTTTATCTTAAAATATGTTTTCTGTTTTTTGCTGGTATTATGAGCTTGCATTATACGACTAATTTCGCAATTACTACCTTTTAATGAAGGGTAGAATTGCGTGTTTCAGGTAGAAATAAGTGCAAAACAGAAAATCGAAGTGATAAAGTGATATGCGCAAAGTGTTACAGTGTTGCGTCCGAGGCGCAAAGTGTTACAGTGTTGCGTCCGAGGGTTCGTCTGTTCGTGCCTGTCGTTCACCTAGTCCGGGACCTCTTACAAGCTCCCAAGCCCAGGGGAGAAGTAATGTCAAACGACTTATGGGTTCGAGAGGCCTTGACCAACGAACAGACGTTTTCCCTCTATGGTATCGGGTGTATCTTACCAAGATCTCCCCTACCATAAGACGAGAGAGACGTTGTTTCTCCTCGCCATCCGTAGGCTTTTCGCATAAGAAACCTGTCACAAGGTTTCGGAGCCCTTAAGCGAAAGTCAGTCCTTTCAGGACAGGTCCAGCGTCCTGGTTACAGCTATGAGGACAGCTCTGACCCTATGCAGTCATCGGATAACTGCTCGCCGCCTAACAAAAGCGTAACACAGACTCCGAGAGTCTTTTTTTGTAGGCAAAGTGTTGCGGTCACAGACGTTACCCTCGTCTATTACCACAACCATTTCCGTTGATCCTTAAGGGGTTGTATGGCAAAACATGCAGTATATGCTTGCCTCCCTTATGGAAGACTATTCTGCCGATTAGTCCGTTGAGTCTAGCCGGTTATCTCATCGATATCCTGGCTTTCAGCCAACCTAACGTTCCTTTGTGCTTACTGTTGACGTTGGCGTAGCTTAGTCACGTCAGTCAGGTTGTTTAGAACCACACTCGATGCGGTCTCGTGTGGTTTTTCAGCCGCATTTGGACGTTAGGCCACTGGCTGATGTTCCTGTTGACGTTCAAGACGTTCACTAACAATCGGAGTTGACTTGTTTTGACGCTGTGCGTCAACCTCCGCATTCTAGAGTTGTTTTGACTGCTCAGTCTAGGCAATCAAAGCAGTCTCGAGTGGACGCTGTGCGTCCTCACGCACCTGTTATGGTTGACAGTTCAGTTGTTGACAGTTCACAGACTGTCAAGCAGTTACATGACGTTGCGTTCTGGTCCGTTACTAATGCTCCAGTGAGAGACTCAGCTTTTATCGGACAAGGTTCCTGTAGATGAGGAAGTTGCTGTTCTCCCTCCTACTGTTATTCCCTTGAGGACTCTGTCAGATGGAGAGGAGCCTAAAGCTGCTTAGCCTCCTATGGACTTTAATTAAATCATGATGATTTTTTTAAGGATCTTCGTCCGGATCTTTTTGTAACTGCTGCTCCTCGTTCGCCTAAACGTCAGAGCTTACACTAGGCCTAGCTACTTCGAAGCCGTTGTTTTTAAGCTAGTGCTCTCTCGCTCTCCTAGAGAGCGTTACGTTGGCTAGGCGACTGGTTTTTCACCAGGAGGAGTTTGGGGGGATACAGCCTTTGCTTTCCCTTCTTTTAAACTGGTTTATAGAGCGAGAGTCTGATATGACACGAGAGAAGTTCTCGGCTTGGGAGTTCATGCCTCTGCCCAGATAGACTTCTCAATTCTGGTAGACTCTCCCTGGCGCCTAGCCAGGAGACGCTCCAAGTTGTTTACAGGTCAACTTCACAGCTGTTGTCGAGCCTTTGAAGTTTTGCTGTACTATTATGTCACGCATAACAAGGCTTTCAGGGATGGTAAACGGTTCCGCCTCAGTCGCTAACCCCGTCTGTTGCCACACCTGCTCCCGTAGACCCTAAATGGGCTTTGCTGCAAGACATGCAGTACAAGCTTGCGTCCTTGATAGAGGACTTAAATGCGGAGAAGAACCTTCTGGCCAACAACCTTCCAACCGGTCGGTTGTGCGCCCTGTTGACGCTGAGGTAACCTACTCGCGTCTGCCAGTTGAGGTGGTTACTCCACCGATGCGACCCAGTGTGGGTTGCCAGCCGCACGTTGACATTAAGCGACGCTCGGAGGTGGTTTTTGGCGTTCAGGACGTTCAACAACCAGCAGAGGTGACTTGTTTTGATGCAGTGCGTCAACCTCAGCAACCCGGTAGGGTGTTGACTGCACTACCCAGACGGTCTAGACAGTCTCGGGTTGACGCTGTGCTTCCTCGCGCACCCATGGTTGTTGACAGTTCACAGACTGTGCAGCAGTTCCATGATATTGCGTCCGGCTCCGTCACGCATCCACCAGTGCGACCGGATTCAGCGAGCCAGACGTTGCCCACTCCGTTGCCGTTTCCTCATCAGTTTCGGATGAGGAACCCTCTGATGAGGACGTTGCTGAACAACAAGACGATCAGCCCCCAGCCCTGCTATCCATCCAGAAGATGCTGAAGAAGGAACGCTGCTCAGTCAGGCTGTGGATGAGTCTGGTAGGGACACTGTCATCCGTGGATCAATTTGTGTCACTAGGAAGACTACACCTCCGTCCTCTTCAATACCATCTAGCTTTTCACTGGAAAAAGGACAAGACGCTAGAAGCGGTCTCGATCCCGGTTTCCGAAAAGATAAAGTCTTGTCTGACTTGGTGAAAGGACAACATCAACCTAAGAGAGGGTCTTCCCCTGGCTGTTCAGACTCCCAACCGAGGTACTTCGATGGCTAGTAGACGTTCCCAGAACACTTCCCCTAAGGGTGGACCTTCTACGTCAGCCACACGTAAAGAAGGTACACCAAGGCCTCCACGCTCTTCGTCTGACTGCCTTCAGACTATCGAAAGACTCTCGAGAGCTAGAGGCTTTTCGAAGGAGGCAGCCAGAGCGATTGCTAGAGCAAGGAGAACATCCACCCTTAGAGTCTACCAATCGAAGTGGGAAATCTTCCGAAACTGGTGCAAGTCAGTATCCGTATCCTCGACCAGTACCTCTGTAACTCAAATAGCTGACTTCCTCTTATATCTGAGGAAAGAACGATCTCTTTCAGCTCCCACGATCAAGGGTTACAGAAGCATGTTGGAATCAGTCTTCCGTCACAGAGGCTTAGATCTTTCCAACAATAAAGATCTACAGGACCTCCTTAAGTCTTTTGAGACCACGAAGGAGCGTCGTTTGGTTACACCTGGTTGGAATTTAGACGTGGTACTAAGATTCCTTATGTCAGACAGGTTCGAGCCGCTACAATCAGCCTCCCTGAAAGATCTCACCTTAAAGACTCTTTTCCTGGTATGCTTAGCCACAGCTAAAAGAGTCAGTGAGATTCATGCCTTCAGCAAGAACATCGGATTCTCATCTGAAACGGCTACATGTTCTCTACAACTTGGTTTTCTAGCCAAAAACGAGCTGCCTTCTCGACCTTGGCCAAAATCGTTCGATATTCCAAGCTTATCGTATGGTTGGAAATGAACTAGAAAGAGTCTTATGCCCTTTAAGAGCTCTTAAGTTCTATTTAAAACGAACTAAACCTTTACGAGGCCCGTCTGAAGCTTTATGGTGTTCAGTTAAGAAACCATCTTTGCCTATGTCAAAGAATGCTTTATCCTATTTTATCAGACTGTTAATACGAGAAGCTCATTCCCATCTGAATGAGAAAGACCAAGCTTTGCTGAAGGTAAGGACACACGAAGTTAGAGCTGTCGCAACTTCCGTGGCCTTTAAATAAAATAGATCTCTGCTAAGTATAATCGACGCAACCTATTGGAAAAGCAAGTCAGTGTTCGCGTCTTTTTATCTTAAGGATGTCCAGTCTCTTTACGAGAACTGCTACACTCTGGGACCATTCGTAGCAACGAGTGCAGTAGTGGGTGAGGGCTCAACCACTACAATTCCCTAATTCCATAACCTTTTTAATCTTTCTCTTGAAATGTTTTTATTGTTTTTGGGTTGTCCGGAAGGCTAAGAAGCCTTTTGCATCCTAGTTGATTTGGCGGGTGTTCAAAGTCATTTCTTGAGAAGCGCCTAGGTTAGAGGTTTTGATGAGGTCCTGTTGTATGGGTTGCAACCCTTGATACTTCAGCTCCTAGGGGTCGCTCAGCATCCTAAGAGGATCGCGAGGCTCCGTAAGGAAGACGTACTTAAAAAGGCAGAGTAATTGTTCAAGTCGACTTCCTTACCAGGTACCTATTTATTTTGTTTAGTTATTTTGATAACTTCTAAAATGAAATAAAAATTCTTAGCTCATATGATGTAAACATATTTTGCTGGTCTCTACCCACCCCCCTGGGTGTGAGTCAGCTATTATAATCACCGGCTAAGTTAAATATTGAAAAATGTTATTTTGATAATAAAATAAATTTTTGAATATACTTATCCGGTGATTATAAATTAAAGGACCCTCCCTTCCTCCCCAATAGAGACACAGTGGACCGAGGAGAAAATTGAGTTCTTTGTTTACAATGAGTAATGGGTATCTGAACGACAGATGGCGCTGTTGAGTACACCCCCTACCTGTGTAGCGATCGCTGGCGAATTTTTACGTAGAGTTTTCTGTCGAGCAACAGAGTTGCAGCTATTATAATCACCGGGTAAGTATATTCAAAAATTTATTTTATTATCAAAATAACATTTCTAGAGTTACATTTTCCATTGCTGTAATCAAGAATTGTACATTGCTCATAAGAGATTTAAACAACTCAATTGTTTCCTTTTTTTTAATTTGTTTGATGTCGGCTACTCCCAAAATTTTGGGGAAGTGCCTTGGTATATGTAAATTGTGTGCAAAGGATTTAGGAAATTCTTATTTAGAATTCTTCAAGACCATATTGTAAATAATTTTACTTTTTTTCTACATATGCTAAACTTTTATCTATATATATATTGTGATTATGACAAATTTGAATGTCCTTACATCATAATATGAAAATGTAACAGTAAATACAAACATTGTGTGAGAAAAGTGTACTATATATTTAACAGTTTCTATACTTTGTGTATTTTTAAACTTCGTATCTTATTTTGGAACTGTTATTTCTTCTATTAAAAAGAATGGAGCACATGTCACCCAGTGAGTTCTTCCAGCGTCTGGAAAAGGATCAACGTAACCTTTGTCGTTGGGTGGGAGAATTGTATCTTGAGTTGCATAATGGCACTTACACATCACAGGTGATTTAACGGATTTTTAAAAATATTTAGAGTAATTAATATTTTATGTAGAAGGTACTCAACTTACAAACATTCAGACTTACAAACATTCAGAGATACAAATATTTTATGTAGAAGATCCTTAACTTACAAACATTTAGAGATACAAATATTTTATGTAGAAGATCCTTAACTTACAAACATTTAGAGATACAAATATTTTATGTAGAAGATCCTTAACTTACAAACATCCAGAGATACAAATATTTTATGAAGAAGATCCTTAACTTACAAACATTAGACTTACAAACATTCAGAGATACAAATATTTTATGTAGAAGATCCTTAACTTACAAACATTAGACTTACAAACATTCAGAGATACAAATATTTTATGTAGAAGATCCTTAACTTACAAACATTAGACTTACAAACATTCAGGAATACAAATATTTTATGTAGAAGATCCTTAACTTACAAACATTAGACTTACAAGCATTCAGAGTTACAAACACAAATCCAACTGAAATGATATATTGTATCAAAAGTTCATAATGAAAAACTGTAATAAAAACAATATTATTCAATTTTATGCAGTAAGCAAGACAATTGCAAAATGAAGCGGAACTATTTGTTGACTTTTTTCAGCTGAAAATCGTAGTTGTGCAAGTTAGGTGAAGACTACCTTAGGCTAAAATTTAACATAACTCGACTCATAAACAGCTTCTTGAAACCTAACAAGTTTGTAAGTGAGGACTTCTGTATTGATACTTTGATTGTTAAACTGTCTCATCTTTAGATAATAGAAACGTATGCTCCAAGTGAGAGAAATTTGCCATGAATTTCATTGGATTATTGTTCTATTTTTTTTTTAAAGTACTAATAAGTTGCTTCAATATTATACGCAGGCCAAAACAAAGAAGCAGAATCGTGAATGCGAGTTTGCCTTGAGAGAAGCCGAGATGCTCTTAGCAGTTACAACTATAAGAGGACTGTTGAGAAATTCTGAAGGTTACAGGTTAGTTAAAAACTCAAGTCAGGTTTGGGTAACGATTGCTTCAGTTTTCTCATGTAATAAACACAAGTGGAATAAGGATGCATTAAATTGCACAAGTTTACTGTATATTTTGCCATTCTAGGAACTAGTTCCCTATAGATCACACCACTCTAATACCTCTTCCAAGAGTACTTGACTGTTCCAAATGTGGGGAGAACTTTACTTCCTAAGTACCTTCTTTTCCTCTGTACTATTTACTCATGTTGGAACTTTAAAGGCTTAGGATATTGAGAAGAAGGGCAGGCATAGTAAAGATTACAGAGATAAAAAGTGTTACTACGGAAATGGTGTGGCCACTTGATGAGGATCATTGGTAGGGAGGGAGTGATGAGGGCTTGGACGGAGCCTGTTAGGGGGAGACGATCAAGAGGGAGGCAGAATTGGATGTTGAGATAAGGTAAAAGATGATATGGAGAGAAGAGGTTTGGTGGAAGAGGATGCCTTTAATAGAAGGCATTGGAGAGGGCGCATCAGGCAACCGACCCGTTAATTAATGTGGGGATAATGGTGGGAAAGAAGAAGATATTGAGCAAGCAAAACTTCCCCTATAAATTGTTCAGGAGGAACTTTATTTTCTTCCCTCCAACCTGAAATTCCATTTCCAAATCTTTTCTGTGTCACAAATACGGTTGTACTGATTCTTTGCAGTACAGAATGGGAAGATGCCATTTAGAATTTGTCCTTTCGAGTGAAATTCTACCCTAGTTCCAAGCAGTCTTAAATAAATCTCTCATGAACCTAGTGAAAAGAATTTTCAATATTTAACTTAGCCGGTGATTATATAAGCTGCAACTCTGTTGCTCGACAGAAAACTCTACGTTAAAAATCCGCCAGCGATCGCTATGCAGGTAGGGGGTGTACTTCAACAGCGCCATCTGTCGTGCAGGTACTTAGTACTCAATGTAAACAAAGAACTCAATTTTCTCTCTGTCGGGCTACCGGCAAGACCTACTAATTCGCTGTGCTAACTGGATTTGTTTTCACAACTATTGGTGAAGTACACTATTCTAGTTTTGAGCTTTCGCTATGCAGGTGTTTTATCTTCATCTCAAAACTTGAACTCGTTTTGGATAGATTTAATTATGGTGACAAAGAGAGTATGGACTTTCTTTCACTTTTAAATGGCCGACCCTTCCCTTAGACGGAAGTGTGTTTAGGCTTTTAGTAATTATCTTATCACGTTATAGATTTTCCTCTATATATTTTATATCTCTCCGCCTTTATTAGGCCTCTTCGATTAACTTTCCATTTTTTATAAACATATAAAATAAATTTTAATGCTTTGTTTATATAGACCCTTCCTGAGAGTAGGCGGTCCTAACTTGGAAACCGAAGTTAATCAACATTGAGCCCTTTATATCGTCTTTAGCTTTTAAAGGATTTAAAACTTTTTAAATGTAATATTTTATGAAAGAATTTCTTTGATAGTCTTCGTACTGTTTTCAAAGATGAACTAACGTTTAGTTTTTTATGCTACGCAGTTGTTGACGTTCAGGACGTTCAACATGCGCTCTATCGTTACGATAGAGAGTGTATCACGGTTTCACTTTGCAGTAAGAGTAAATCGATTCTGACGTTTTGTTCATTCTTACTTAGCTTAAATGTTTTAAATTCTAATTTAAAGGAACTTTTTATTTGAAAAACCTTTCAGTTTTTTCCTTTAGTCAAATAACATGTTTTTTTGACGATATATAATTGGGCTCTTCTCTTAGGTGCGAAATCAAGAGAGAAAGAGAGAGAGAGATAGAGACGGAGGGAGAGAGAGGAGAGAAAACGTTCCGTTCAAGCGGGTAACGTTGTTCTCGTGTTACTCTCGTCCCTAGTCTCTGTAGGGGAGGAAGGATAAAACGTTTTTAGGTTTTTATTCTCGTCCCCAGGCTATGTGCGGTGAGAGATTGAAAACGTAGTTATATGAACTAGTGTTTAGTCTCTTTCCCAGCCACTGATTTTTCTTTTTATCTTAAAATATGTTTTCTGTTTTTTGCTGGTATTATGAGCTTGCATTATACGACTAATTTCGCAATTACTACCTTTTAATGAAGGGTAGAATTGCGTGTTTTAGGTAGAAATAAGTGCAAAACAGAAAATCGAAGTGATAAAGTGATATGCGCAAAGTGTTACAGTGTTGCGTCCGAGGCGCAAAGTGTTACAGTGTTGCGTCCGAGGGTTCGTCTGTTCGTGCCTGTCGTTCACCTAGTCCGGGACCTCTTGCAAGCTCCCAAGCCCAGGGGAGAAGTAATGTCAAAAGACTTATGGGTTCGAGAGGCCTTGACCAACGAACAGACGTTTTCCCTCTATGGTATCGGGTGTTTCTTACCAAGATCTCCCCTACCATAAGACGAGAGAGACGTTGTTTCTCCTCGCCATCCGTAGGCTTTTCGCATAAGAAACCTGTCACAAGGTTTCGAAGCCCTTAAGCGAAAGTCAGTCCTTTCAGGACAGGTCCAGCGTCCTGGTTACAGCCATTAGGACAGCTCTGACCCTATGCAGTCATCGGATAACTGCTCGCCGCCTAACAAAAGCGTAACACAGACTCCGAAAGTCTTTTTTTGTAGGCAAAGTGTTGCGGTCACAGACGTTACCCTCGTCTATTACCACAACCATTTCCGTTGATCCTTAAGGGGTTGTATGGCAAAACATGCAGTATATGCTTGCCTCCCTTATGGAAGACTATTCTGCCGATTAGTCCGTTGAGTCTAGCCGTTTATCTCATCGATATCCTGGCTTTCAGCCAACCTAACGTTCCTTTGTGCTTACTGTTGACGTTGGCGTAGCTTAGTCACGTCAGTCAGGTTGTTTAGAACCACACTCGATGCGGTCTCGTGTGGTTTTTCAGCCGCATTTGGACGTTAGGCCACTGGCTGATGCTCCTGTTGACGTTCTAGACGTTCACTAACAATCGGAGTTGACTTGTTTTGACGCTGTGCGTCAACCTCCGCATTCTAGAGTTGTTTTGACTGCTCAGTCTAGGCAGTCAAAGCAGTCTCGAGTGGACGCTGTACGTCCTCACGCACCTGTTGTGGTTGACAGTTCAGTTGTTGACAGTTCACAGACTGTCAAGCAGTTACATGACGTTGCGTTCTGGTCCGCTACTAATGCACCAGTGAGAGACTCAGCTTTTATCGGACAAGGTTCCTGTAGATGAGGAAGTTGCTGTTCTCCCTCCTACTGATATTCCCTTGAGGACTCTGTCAGATGGAGAGGAGCCTTAAGCTGCTTAGCCTCCTATGGACTTTAATTAAATCATGATGATTTTTTTTAAGGATCTTCGTCCGGATCTTGTAACTGCTGCTCCTCGTTCGCCTAAACGTCAGAACTTACACTAGGCCTAGCTACTTCGAAGCCGTTGTTTTTAAGCTAGTGCTCTCTCGCTCTCCTAGAGAGCGTTACGTTGGCTAGGCGACTGGTTTTTCACCAGGAGGAGTTTGGGGGATACAGCCTTTGCTTTCCCTTCTTTTAAACTGGTTTATAGAGCGAGAGTCTGATATGACACGAGAGAAGTTCTCGGCTTGGGAGTTCATGCCTCTGCCCAGATAGACTTCTCAATTCTGGTAGACTCTCCCTGGCGCCTAGCCAGGAGACGCTCCAAGTTGTTTACAGGTCAACTTCTCAGCTGTTGTCGAGCCTTTGAAGTTTTGCTGTACTATTATGTCACGCATAACAAGGCTTTCAGGGATGGTAAACGGTTCCGCCTCAGTCGCTAACCCCGTCTGTTGCCACACCTGCTCCCGTAGACCCTAAATGGGCTTTGCTGCAAGACATGCAGTCCAAGCTTGCGTCCTTGATAGAGGACTTAAATGCGGAGAAGAACCTTCTGGCCAACAACCTTCCAACCGGTCGGTTGTGCGCCCTGTTGACGCTGAGGTAACCTACTCGCGTCTGCCAGTTGAGGTGGTTCCTCCACCGATGCGACCTAGTGTGGGTTGCCAGCCGCACGTTGACGTTAAGCGACGCTCGGAGGTGGTTGTTGACGTTCAGGACGTTCAACAACCAGCAGAGGTGACTTGTTGTGACGCAGTGCGTCAACCTCAGCAACCCGGTAGGGTGTTGACTGCACAACCCAGACGGTCTAGACAGTTTCGGGTTGACGCTGTGCTTCCTCGCGCACCCATGGTTGTTGACAGTTCACAGACTGTGCAGCAGTTCCATGATATTGCGTCCGGCTCCGTCACGCATCCACCAGTGCGACCGGATTCAGCGAGTCAGACGTTGCCCACTCCGTTGCCGTTTCCTCATCAGTTTCGGATGAGGAACCCTCTGATGAGGACGTTGCTGAACAAGACGATCAGCCCCCAGCCCTGCTATCCATCCAGAAGATGCTGAAGAAGGAACGCTGCTCAGTCAGGCTGTGGATGAGTCTGGTAGGGACACTGTCATCCGTGGATCAATTTGTGTCACTAGGAAGACTACACCTCCGTCCTCTTCTATACCATCTAGCTTTTCACTGGAAAAAGGACAAGACGCTAGAAGCGGTCTCGATCCCGGTTTCCGAAAAGATAAAGTCTTGTCTGACTTGGTGAAAGGACTATGTCAACTAAGAGAGGGTCTTCCCCTGACTGTTCAGACTCCCAACCACGTTCTCTTCTCGGACGCATCGGACGTAGGCTGGGGTGCAACATTAGACGGCCGGGAATGCTCGGGAATATGGAACTCGAGTCAAAGGACAATGCATTTCAACTGCAAGGAGCTACTGGCAGTACGTCTGGCCTGGAAAAGCTTCAGGTCTCTCCTTCAAGGCAAAGTGGTGGAGGTGAACTCGGACAACACCACGGCTTTGGCGTACATCTCCAAGCAAGGAGGGACCTACTCTCTGGTCAAAAGGTCTAGACATATCACTAGTAACGAGGTTCATCCAAGGCAACTTGAATGTCATGGCAGATTGTCTCAGTCGGAAGGGACAAATAATTCCAACATAATGGACCCTCCACAAGGATGTATGCAAGAGACTTTGGGCCACCTGGGGCCAGCCAACCATAGATCTCTTCGCAACCTCGATGACCAAGAGGCTCCCAATATTTTGCTCACCAATCCCGGACCCAGCAGCAGTTCATATAGATGCCTTTCTCCTAGATTGGTCACATCTAGATCTATATGCATTCCCTCCGTTCAAGATTGTCAACAAGGTACTGCAGAAGTTCGCCTCTCACGAAGGGACAAGGTTGACGCTAGTTGCTTCCCTCTGGCCCGCGAGAGAATGGTTCACCGAGGTACTTCGATGGCTAGTAGACGTTCCCAGAACACTTCCCCTAAGGGTGAACCTTCTACGTCAGCCACACGTAAAGAAGGTACACCAAGGCCTCCACGCTCTTCGTCTGACTGCCTTCAGACTATCAAAAGACTCTCGAGAGCTAGAGGCTTTTCGAAGGAGGCAGCCAGAGCGATTGCTAGAGCAAGGAGAACATCCACCCTTAGAGTCTACCAATCGAAGTGGGAAATCTTCCGAAACTGGTGCAAGTCAGTATCCGTATCCTCGACCAGTACCTCTGTAATTAATAGCTGACTTCCTCTTATATCTGAGGAAAGAACGATCTCTTTCAGCTCCCACTATCAAGGGTTACAGAAGCATGTTGGCATCAGTCTTCCGTCACAGAGGCTTAGATCTTTCCAACAATAAAGATCTACAGGACCTCCTTAAGTCTTTTGAGACCACGAAGGAGCGTCGTTTGGTTACACCTGGTTGGAATTTAGACGTGGTACGAAGATTCCTTATGTCAGACAGGTTCGAACCGCTACAATCAGCCTCCCTGAAAGATCTCACCTTAAAGACTCTTTTTCCTGGTATGCTTAGCCACAGCTAAAAGAGTCAGTGAGATTCATGCCTTCAGCAAGAACATCGGATTCTCATCCGAAACGGCTACATGTTCTACAACTTGGTTTTCTAGCCAAAAACGAGCTGCCTTCTCGGCCTTGGCCAATATCGTTCGATATTCCAAACTTATTGTATGGTTGGAAATGAACTAGAAAGAGTCTTATGCCCTGTAAGAGCTCTTAAGTTCTATTTAAAACGAACTAAACCTTTACGAGGCCCGTCTGAAGCTTTATGGTGTTCATTTAAGAAACCATCTTTGCCTATGTCAAAGAATGCTTTATCCTATTTTATCAGACTGTTAATACGAGAAGCTCATTCCCATCTGAATGAGGAAGACCAAGCTTTGCTGAAGGTAAGGACACAGGAAGTTAGAGCTGTCGCAACTTCCGTGGCCTTTAAACAAAATAGATCTCTGCAAAGTATAATCGACGCAACCTATTGGAAAAGCAAGTCAGTGTTCGCGTCTTTTTATCTTGAGAATGTCCAGTCTCTTTACGAGAACTGCTACACTCTGGGACCATTCGTAGCAACGAGTGCAGTAGTGGGTGAGGGCTCAACCACTACAATTCCCTAATTCCATAACCTTTTTAATCTTTCTCTTGAAATGTTTTATTATTGTTTTTGGGTTGTCCGGAAGGCTAAGAAGCCTTTCGCATCCTAGTTGATTTGGCGGGTGGTCAAAGTCATTTCTTGAGAAGCGCCTAGATTAGAGGTTTTGATGAGGTCCTGTTGTATGGGTTGCAACCCTTGATACTTCAGCTCCTAGGGGTCGCTCAGCATCCTAAGAGGATCGCGAGGCTCCGTAAGGAAGACGTACTTAAAAAGGCAGAGTAATTGTTCAAGTCGACTTCCTTACCAGGTACTTATTTATTTTAAGTTTGTTATTTTGATAACTGCTAAAATAAAATAAAAAATCCTTAGCTCATAATAATGTAAACATTTATTGCTGGTATCTACCCACCCCCCTGGGTGTGAATCAGCTTATATAATCACCGGCTAAGTTAAATATTGAAAAATGTTATTTTTATAATAAAATAAATTTTTGAATATACTTACCCGGTGATTATATATTAAAGGACCCTCCCTTCCTCCCCAATAGAGACGCAGTGGACCAAGGAGAAAATTGAGTTCTTTGTTTACATTGAGTACTGAGTACCTGCACGACAGATGGCGCTGTTGAAGTACACCCCCTACCTGCATAGCGATCGCTGGCGGATTTTTAACGTAGAGTTTTCTGTCGAGCAACAGAGTTGCAGCTTATATAATCACCGGGTAAGTATATTCAAAAATTTATTTTATTATAAAAATAACATTTTTCTTTAGGTTATTTTGCCAAGAATGACTTTCTTTTAGCCCTTTTGTTTACTAAAGTTACTATTGAACCTTGTTTATCTTCACCACAAGTCACACATCTTGGGGGAATGATCGAAAGATCTCTTATTTCCCATTTTGTCATTGCAAAGATGTGACGATTCCTCGGACCTCTTTGTTATCACATCTCTTTTTTGGACTTAGCAAGGTTAAATGAAGTGCAGTGTCACTCTTCAAGTGGTAAATACTTGCCATCAAATTTTGCTAAGTATTCTTTGCCAACATTTTTTCATTCCCTCATCAATTTTCATCTCGGTTTCTAAGAATAATTGCCTTCATCCTTCAAAAATATTTAAATTACCTGTTCTTCCAGTCTAGGAGACTTATGCTAATTTTTTTCTGTCATTAAAGTTCATGTTTGTATAAAATAGAATAATTTATTAGAGGATATTTGTGGTTGAAAATTCTGTAACTGAACATTCTCTCAAAAGCTCTCCGTTTTATTCTCAACTTTGATTAATGCTTCACTCCACAATAACCATTTATTATTATTATTATTATTATTATTATTATTATTATTATTATTATTCCCTGCTAAGCTACAACCCTAGTTGGAAAAGCTGGATGGTATAAGCCCAAGGGATCCAACAGGGAAAATAGCCCCGTGAGGAAAGGAAATAAGAAATAAACTACAAGAGAATTAAATAACAATAATAAAATATTTTAAGAGCAATAACAACATTAGAATAAATCTTTCATATATAAACTATAAAAACTTAAAAAAATCAAGATGGAGAGAAATTAGATAGAATAATGTGCCCGAGTGTATCCTCAAGCAAGAGAACTCTACCCAAAGATAGTGGAAGACCATGGTACAGAGGCTATGGCACTACCCAAGATTTTGGATTTTCTTCTTCTTCTTCTTTGTCTGCTTCTTTTCCCACTTACATATGGGGTCGATGTTTCTGGCCAGCATTCTCCATCTACCTCTGTCCCTCACTACATCACCGGTTAATCCCTTTGATCGAAGGTCATCCTTGATACAGTCCAAGCGAAGGTGGATGGACTGTATCAAGGATGACCTTCGATCAAAGGGATTAACCGGTGATGAAGTGTGGGACAGAGGTAGATGGAGAGAGCTGGCCAGAAACATCTACCCCACATAGAAGTGGGAAAAGATGCAGACAAAGAAGAAGAAGAATAAAATCCAAAATCTTGGGTAGTACCATAGCCTCTGTACCATGGTCTTCCATTATCTTTGGGTAGAGTTCTCTTGCTTGAGGATACACTCGGGCACTCTATTCTATCTAATTTCTCTCCCTCTTGATTTTTTTAAGTTTTTATAGTTTATACATGAAAGATTTATTCTAATGTTGTTATTGCTCTTAAAATATTTTATTGTTGTTATTTAATTCTCTTGTAGTTTATTTTACAAGGCATCAGTATTTTCAGGATGATCCCTGTCATTTACAACAAGAGGAATTTAAAGAACAACAAAACTATTTTTAGAGAGATTACAAGGGCAGCCCAAGCAGTGTCATTTTGGAGGAGAACGAGGTAAAGATGTGATGTGAAAGAAAGAGGGTTCATCGAAACTCATGTTTCCTTCTCACACTTCTTGGGTAGTACCATAGCCTCTGTACCATGGTCTTCCAGGATTTTGGGTTTTATTATTTTTGTTAAAGCCACTCTTATTATTTGCAGATATCAGGCTGAACTCGGAGAAGCTTGGAAGAAGGTGCTTTTGAACCAGTTCCATGATGTCATCCCAGGTTCAAGCATCGGGATTGTTTATCGGGACTCCGATGTCTTGTATCAGGAAGCCCTGAAATTTGCTAAAGGAATCAAGAATTTCTGCCTCGATGTTCTATGTAAAGGTACGTTCTGTGATGTACCGTGAAGCAAATCAAAGTCGCCCAGCGTAATTTAAAATTTCCATTTTATTTTTTGTTCTTAGTGGCAAGATTAACATGGAGGTAATGCAAAACTATTTTCATTCAGGCTAATGACAGTTTTATTGTGGAGATGCTTAATCTTTTGATTTAGCACAGTTTCTGTCAAAGTGCATGTTCAAGGGACAAATAGAATTAGTAATAATAAATTTCATTATATTAAAGTTTAAAATAGGGGATTCAGTAGGGGATTCAGCATTATGAAGCTTCATCTGTGGTGGATAATGTGGGAGGGTGGGCTGTAACACCCTAGCAGTACCAGCTGAACTCGGTTGAGTCCCTTGTTAGGCTGGGAGGAACGTAGAGAGTAGAGGTCCCCTTTTTGTTTTTGTTTCTTTGTTGATGTTGGCTACCCCCAAAAATTGGGGGAAGTGCCATGGTATATGTATGTATGTAAAGTTTAAAATGAACTATCTCTAGAATGAAGCTCTTTCTATGTTCATTTGAAATTGAATACAAATATTTTGTACATTATTTAATCACCTTTGTATATGTTACATAATTGAGTTTTCCCTTTCTATAGTTTCTTGTTTACCTTTAGGTAACTCATCAGAAGGAGAAAATGAAATGTCAGTAATCAACACTTTACCATGGCCAGTGAAGAAAGTTATCAATGTTTCAAAGGAAATTCTGGAAGAGCCGAGCCAGAAGAGAATTAGGCTGGAGGAAGAAACCATGCAGCCTGCAAGCACGGGCGGTCACTACGTTGCAGTGAAGGCTCAAGGGATTGGATATTCAAAATTGAATGTGACTCACGCCGCTCCTGTTGAAGTCGGTAAGTTGGCTTTTCCTTATGTGCTTATCAAATGAGGAACAATTTAAAAGCCTTATCAACTCTTTATTATTATTATTATTATTATTATTATTATTATAATAATTATTATTATTATTATTAATTGCTAAACTACAACTCTAGTTGGAAAAGTAGAAAGCTATAAGGCCCAGGCCTCCAACAGGGAAAATAGCCCAGTGAGGAAAGGAAATAAGGAAAAATTGATATTTTAAGAAAAATATTAAAATAAATATCTCCTATATAAACTATAAAAACTTTAACAAAACATGAGGAAGAGAAATTAGATAGAATAGTGTGCCAGAGGGTACACTCAAGCAAGAGAACTCTAACCCAAGATAGTGGAGGACCATGGTACAGAGGCTATGGCACTACCCAAGACTAGAGAACAATGATTTGATTTTGGAGTGTCCTTCTCCTAGAAGAGCTGCTTACCATAGCTAAAGAGTCTCTTCTAACCTTAGCAAGAGGAAAGTGGCCACTGAACAATTACAGTACAGTAACCCCTTGGGTGAAGAAGAATTGTTTGGTAATCTCAGTGTTGTCAGGTGAATGAGGACAGAGGAGAATCTGTAAAGAATATGCCAGAATATTTGGTGTATGTGTAGGTAAAGGGAAAGTGAACCGTAAACGGAGAGAAGGATCCAGTGTAGTACTGTCTGGCCAGTCAAAGGACCCCATAACTCTCTAGCGGTAGTATCTCAACGGGTGGCTGGCGCCCTAGCCAACCTCTACTACCTACTATTTGAATAAGCTATCCAAATAACAGCCAAAATATGAGCAAAGCAGGAGTCTAACATGGACAAAGTTGGTGTTAGTAAGGTGAGTTTTTATAGCTTTAGTGATTTACTTAGTCATAGGTGGGGTCCATTCATATACTGTATGTGGCTTTGCATGATCAAGCAAATCGCCAAGCTTAAACCCTTTATGCTAACAACAATAGTATAATGGTGATGATCAAAATTTGTAAGTTCTAGATTTGTCACTTTCATTGAATAACTAATCCATTTTATGTATTGTCAATGTAAATGAATGGAAACTTTTTTTAGCTCTCCTAAACCTTGCACAATTAGTAGAGAATATTCACAAATATGAAAGGAATTTTAAGCAAGATATTCATGTCTTCCATTTGTAATGGCAATCTTACTAATTTTACAAGGCATCAGTATTTTCAGGATGATCCCTGTCATTTAGGACAAGAGGAATTTAAAGAACAATGAAACTATTTTTTAGAGAGATTACAAGGGCAGCTCAAGCAGTGTCATTTTGGAAGAGAACGACGTAAAGATGTGACGTGAAAGAAAGAGGGTCCATCGAAACTCATGCTTCCTTCTCGCACTTCTTTTTGAAATGGTTCAGTCGAGGGTCCATCGAAACTCATGCTTCCTTCTCGCACTTCTTTTTGAACTGGTTCAGTCGAGGGTCCATCGAAACTCATGCTTCCTTCTCGCACTTCTTTTTGAACTGGTTCAGTCGAGGGTCCATCGAAGCTCATGCTTCCTTCTCGCACTTCTTTTTGAACTGGTTCAGTCGAGGGTCCATCGAAGCTCATGCTTCCTTCTCGCACTTCTTTTTGAACTGGTTCAGTCGAGGGTCCATCGAAGCTCATGCTTCCTTCTCGCACTTCTTTTTGAACTGGTTCAGTCGAGGGTCCATCGAAGCTCATGCTTCCTTCTCGCACTTCTTTTTGAACTGGTTCAGTCGAGGGTCCATCGAAGCTCATGCTTCCTTCTCGCACTTCTTTTTGAACTGGTTCAGTCGAGGGTCCATCGAAACTCATGCTCCCTTCTCGCACTTCTTTTTGAACTGGTTCAGTCGAGGGTCCATCGAAACTCATGCTCCCTTCTCGCACTTCTTTTTCAACTGGCGCACTTCATTTTGGACTGGTTCAGTCGAGGGTCCATCGAAGCTCATGCTTCCTTCTCGCACTTCTTTTTGGACTGGTTCAGTCGAGGGTCCATCGAAGCTCATGCCCCCTTCTCGCACTTCTTTTTGGACTGGTTCAGTCGAGGGTCCATCGAAGCTCATGCCCCCTTCTCGCACTTCTTTTTGGACTGGTTCAGTCGAGGGTCCATCGAAGCTCATGCCCCCTTCTCGCACTTCTTTTTGGACTGGTTCAGTCGAGGGTCCATCGAAGCTCATGCCCCCTTCTCGCACTTCTTTTTGGACTGGTTCAGTCGAGGGTCCATCGAAGCTCATGCCCCCTTCTCGCACTTCTTTTTGGACTGGTTCAGTCGAGGGTCCATCGAAGCTCATGCCCCCTTCTCGCACTTCTTTTTGGACTGGTTCAGTCGAGGGTCCATCGAAGCTCATGCCCCCTTCTCGCACTTCTTTTTGGACTGGTTCAGTCGAGGGTCCATCGAAGCTCATGCCCCCTTCTCGCACTTCTTTTTGGACTGGTTCAGTCGAGGGTCCATCGAAGCTCATGCCCCCTTCTCGCACTTCTTTTTGGACTGGTTCAGTCGAGGGTCCATCGAAGCTCATGCCCCCTTCTCGCACTTCTTTTTGAACTGGTTCAGTCGAGGGTCCATCGAAACTCATGTTTCCTTCTCACACTTCTTTTTGGACTGGTTCAGTCTGATCATTGAACTTAAAAAGTATCCAAGAAGTTTTGACACCCAGGTTTCTAGAACATTGAAGTTTGGAATTTTGTAAATTTACAAACTTTTTGTCCATGTTGGACTCGTGCCTTGCTCATATTTTAGCTGCTCTGTTGTTACAGGCAGTAAATGGAAATTAATTTTAGTAGTTTTTCTAAACACATTGTAATAATATCGCTGAGTTTTCCAGCTATACTAGTCCAGTTTCTTCCTTTTTATTATATAATCTGATCAAACTCCAATGCCCAATAGGGTGTAATGTAGTTCCATCAGTGCGCCTTGCATTCTGCACGGTGACTTCCAGGCTGGGTCCCTTCGGCCCCTAGCTACTCCGATATTTTAGCCTTTTTCTTTACCACTGTTCCCTGTTCCTTTCTGCCATAATGCTGTCCAATCTCTTTTTTTTATTTTTACATCATTGTTTAATTGTTGGTTTTTCAAGATGCACCTCTGTGATGTATGGATCATCGCATGCTGTGGCCACTTTGTCGGAATTCATAAATCCAAATCCTTCAAAGCACAACTGGCCAAGGCACCAGCCGCCCGTTGAGATACTACCGCTAGAGAGTTATGGGGTCCTTTGACTGGCCAGATAGTACTTTTGGACCCTTCTCTCTGGTTACGGTTCACTGTCACTTTGCCTACACATACACCGAATAGTCTGGCCTATTCTTTACAGATTCTCCTCACCTGACAACACTGAGATTACCAAACAATTCTTCTTCACCCAAGGGGTTAAGTACTGCACTGTAATTGTTCCTCCTGTTAAGGGTAGAAGAGACTCTTTAGCCATGGTAAGCAGCTCTTCTAGGAGAAGGATACTCCAAAATCAAACCATTGTTCTCTAGTCTTGGGTAGTGTCATAGCCTCTGAACCATGCTCTTCCACTGTCTTGGGTTAGAGTTCTCTTGCTTGAGGGTACACTCGGGCACACTATTCTATATCGTTTCTCCTCCTCTTGTTTTGTTAGTGTCTCACCATCTTTGTGAGCTATAGGTCTACCTGCTGAGTCATCAGCAGTCAATGCCTGGCCTTCACTTGGGTGGAGAGGGTGCTTTGGTACTGACCATCTGTATATATGGTCAGTCTCTAGGGCATTGTCACTGTCCCTTGCCTCTGTCATTCATGAGTGACTTAAACTTGTTCCTACTTCATAATAATATTGATCTCATTCCTCTTAGCCAGCATGGACAACAAATCCAGTGTTAAAATGTGTAAGAATGGAATTTTTTCAGAATGAAATATGCACTTGGTGGGTTGTTTATGCATAATGAATTTTATAAAGTTACAGACAAAATCTAATCTCTTACTCATATATTTTCACATTCCAATCATATTTCTGTATTTTCTAACAGGCTTCAAAGACAACAAGTTCATCCTGAGAAATAGTTTCATTGAAGCTGTCATCACTAGATATGGTACTGTGGAGAATCTCAGGTTAGCTGGAGGAGATGCAAGAGATGTTTTCGCTGTCGATCATCAAGACGGTGTGAAATACGGAAACAAGATTAACCTCTACGATGATATCCCCTTGTACTGGGATGCTTGGGACACTATGGATTACCATTTGGAAACTGAACAACATTTGAATCACGAGGTAATGAGTTAGGTCTTGGCATGTTATCGATTACATAAGTACGATCTCAGTAATATATGGCGAAAGCATTTGGCAATTCAGAAGTGAATGTTTTTAGGCAATGTAGGGGCTGAATTTTAAATATGAATCCTTCAATAGAAAAATAAAGGAACAGTTAAGTGTGGAGATACTTTAAAAAGTAACTTTGGGTGAAATCAGTCATGGTCTAAGTTTATTACAAACAATAGGATTGCAATTTTAAGTCTGTAAAAGTACCAGATTATGCATAACTATATGTTGCTGCACAGTATCGTAAATGCTTGATAGCTTAAAAATTTGAATTTTACAAAGGTAATAGTTGATTGTAAGGTGGCTTTTTTCCCCAAAAAATTTCATTATGTTGAAGTTTTATATCTATAACTCATTCACTTATTTTGATGAATGTTATTGTTGTAAAAATATGGTAAGTTAAAAATTAAGGTTACCCGCAAGAAAAAGATAATGATAATTTTATTGAATTTTTCAAAGTCTGATTCTAAGGAAACTAATTATTATTATTATTACTACTAGCTAAGCTACAGCCCTATTTGGAAAAGTGGGATGATAAAAGGCCAGGGGCTCTAACAGGGAAAATAGTCTAGTGTCAATGTGGAAAGGAAATGAATAAACAAACTACAAGAGAAGTAATGAAAAATTATAATAAACCCTTTAAATACAGTAACAATTAACTTGTTTTGTTTTCTAACAGGGTGTTCAGCTGGTGCAGGAGATGGAAATTGTTGAGAGTGGACCTCTGCTTGTGAAGCTGCGGTGGCATATGAAGATCAGCGAGCATTCGAGTCTTCGTCAGGACATTGAATTAACAGCTGTCAACCCCTACCTTACGTTCAACACTTATGTCGATTGGCACGAAAAGCATAAGTTCCTTAAAGTGTCCTTTGATACTGGGCTTCATGCAAAGAAGGCTACGTTTGACTCTCAGTTCGGGCATGTAGAACGACCGACCCATTCTAACACAACTTGGGATTCGGCTAAATTTGAAGTTTGTGGCCACAAGTAAGTAATTAGATACCATGTGTAATTTCTAGAACAAGGGAAGGAGTAAGTTGGTGAAATGTTTTTATTGTTGGTTATCTTATTGTTAATTCTGGAGGTTAGGTATTATGGCCATATTACCAACAAACTCGATTGCATTACAAAACATGAATTTTAAAGGTAAAAATGTAAATTATAATGCGATAAAACCTTTAAATACAAAATTAAAAGTACACTGTAATGCTCTGCCTGAGAATTGTGATATCAGACACTTGCATTAACCATGTGGAGTGACTGCTAAGGTTAAAAAGTAACCTAACATCCACTCAGAGTTGTACCCCCCGTGGGGGTACTAGTGTAGATTTGAGTCACAAATTAATACATTTTTCTAAGTGATAGTGATAAACAAGATAGATGAGAGACATTGGGTATATCTGTTTAACAAAACACCTTGAATATCATTCCCTTCTGCCAGGAGAGGATGACTTCCAGATATACAGTATTTTTAATTGCCTTGTAGAATGAACTGAAAAATTTATTACAGCTTCCTGTACCACAAAGTATGTACAATAGTTATTTAGCTTGATTGCATTTCCCTTATCTGAAGTTTTCCCTTGACTTTATCAGTCTTCATAAACAATCTTTAAACTGGACCTAAGAAGCTTAAGCATACAAAAGTGATCCATTTTTGTTCATCCCCTCCCCCCAAAAAAAATATACTAAAAAAAAATGTCTTCATAGGTGGGCTGATATCTCAGAGCACAACTTTGGAGTTGCAGTGTTGAATGACAGTAAATATGGATGGACATGCAAGGGAAGCAAGCTGAGTCTTTCCCTCCTGAGATCACCAAAGGCCCCAGATGACAAATGCGACATGGGAGCTCATACCTTCAAATATGCTCTTATGCCCCATGATGGTAAGTAATCAATTTGAATATTATTATTTCTGGGCTCAACCTGTGTCGCTCCGTGAAATGCTCCTTAAAGCACCATTTCAAAGGTATAAATACTGCTAAATATACAAGAGAAAAAGTTGCATGGAATGCTAGGAATATATCCAGCTTGCTCATCCCAAAGGGTGTCGGTATTAAAACTGGGGCGAGTGATACCACTACCAGAGATCCCTTTCCAATTAGACTTCTCCCTCCTCAAAATCCCCAGCTACTACAAGGTGTTGTTCACTACAGCTACTCCCCCCCCCCCCCACCACCACCACCACTACCTAACCTTCTCCCATTATTCCTTGTTAGCACCCGTGAACGTTCGGACGTGTTTTTCGTAGCTCTGTGTTATTTTGTGTTTGTGAAGATGTCAAAAGTTTCGGAGATCCTTGTTGGGTTTTCTTTCAGCCGCTTTGTTGACGCTCCCTTACGGGTGTGTATGCAGTCTTTTGGTGTCGCTTCCTCGGGATCTCTTTGTTTTGTAAGACTTTTTATTAGTTCCTTATACTAATTGTAGTCTTATTTTTGTGTTATGGACATCTAATTCAATGTTTTGGCATGATTTTATCTCTTATTTAGGCTATTTGGGCAGTGTTAGTTAGTGGCTTCAGTCGGTACAATTTCATGCGAGAATTCTTGGTTTTTTTAGTTTTTATGGGGAATCGGAATGCGTTTTCATTATTTTAGTCCTGCCTGTCGAGATCGGTATTTTAACCGATTTTGGAGGACTAGTTTTTGTTTAAAATGGTATAGTTTCCTCTCCAAGTCGGTACTACCCGAAATTGGAAGATTTTGCTATTATTCCTTTTACGCCGTGTTCCTTTTTCTCCCATTTTACTCAATATGCCGATTTAGCCTATTTATTGTATTTCATTTTGTAACGTCTGCCATTATATGTTGTTTTTGTTTGCGTGCTTCGCAACAGGTCTTCCTCTGTGTTTCGGAGGGTAGTACCCCCCCCCTCCTATCACAGTGGTCACCTGATTTCGAGCCAGTCTCCTCCCCCTGGGTATCCTCTCCCCCTTTGTGCCTTTCGCCACTCCCTACATAGGGGGGTCGACTTAGGTCACGTGCTTTTAGAGAATGGGAAGTCACCCAGGGTGGGGACTGGCTCTTTCGCTCAGTGCGTCATCGCGGGTAGCCTATGCGCCTTGCCTAGCGCCCCCCCCCCTTCCCTTCTCTCAAGTTATCCATCCGTGTTATTATTCCTCCTGTCCCGGAGGGCTGGGATATTTTGTGAATTGTATCTACTAATGGTAGTTATGTTTCTTTGATCGGGTTCAGACAACCTACTCTGTTCTGATACCTTACCTTATCCTATATTTGTTACGTAATGTTATGAATGGTTGGTTCGAGAGAGAGAAAGGGGCTGTGACGGAGATTATAGTTTATGTCTCAGGTTATCCATCCGTGTCATTAATTCCTCCCGTCCCGGAGGGCTGGGATATTTTGTGAATTGTATCTACTAATGGTACAGTAGTTATGTTTCTTTGATCGGATTCAGACAACCTACTCTGTTCTGATACCTTACTTTATCCTATATTTTTTACGTAATTTTATGGATGGTTGGTTCATGAGGGAGGGGGGCTGCGACATAGCATTTGTTTTTAGCGACGCATTTCTCCCGGCGCTACATTGCTTACGTAGCATTGGGTTTTTGCACCGGATTTACGCATGTTTTCCGGCGCTGCAATGGTATCTATTTTCGACCTTCCTATCATTAGGTTTAATTAATTTAATTTCATGCATTCCGGAGTCTACGGACTTCGATGGTTGTTTCGAGTCTGCTTGTCACTTCTTGATTACGCTCCCCACCCCGGTGGGTATCCCGTGTGCTGAGAACTCATAATAAAGACTATTTTTTCATGACAGAGGCGTAACATGTTTTTTTAATGCTACTTCGTATTATTTCCTTTAGCTTAAGCACGCTATTTTCTGCTGGGTGTCTTGGCGGAATTTAATTTCTTTAGTTTATTTTATATATTTATACTTTTATCATGTTTGATCTCTGCTGGGGTTGCGACACAGGTTCCTTGCCCAGAAATAGATTTTTCCTTCGTCAAAATCCCTTTATTATTATTATTATTATTATTATTATCATTATTATTATTATTATCACTTGCCAAGCTACAATCCTAGTTGGGAAAGGAGAATGCTATAAGCCCAGGGGCTCCAATAGGGAAAATAGCCTAGTTAGGAAAGGAAACTATAAAAACTAACAAAACAAGAGGAAGAGAAATAGGATAGAATAGTGCAGACCCTCAAGCAAGAGACCTCTAACCCAAAACATTGGAAGACCATGGTACAGAGGCTGTGGCACTACCCAAGACTAGAGAACAGTGGTTTGATTTTGGGGTGTCCTCTTCCTAGAAGAGCTGCTTACCATAGCTAAAGAGTCTTCTACCCTTACCTAGAGGAAAGTGGCTACTGAACAATTAAAGTGCAGTGGAGAGAAGAAGAATTGTTTGTCCAGACTATTTGGTATGTGTGTGTGTAGGCAAAGGGAAAATGAACTGTGACCAGAGAGAGTAGTACTGTCTGGTCAGTAAAAAAAAAATCATAACTCTAGTAGTAGTATCTCAACGGATGGCTGGTGCCCTGGTCATCTTATTTCCTAGAAGGTAGATCTAATATGAAATTATTCATTCCTGCTGTTTCTATTTTACAGTAATAAGGTTTCCATCTGTAATGTATGCTGTTAGAGCAGGGATCCTCAACCTTTTAGTTCTGATGTACTACTTGGGCATTTTCAAAGATTCCTGTGTAATCCTAAAATTGAGGATGATAAAGAGAAACAATGAAATTGATATTATAATCTTATTTCTGGGCTCGACCTGTGTCGCTCCATGAACT
Source organism: Palaemon carinicauda (assembly GCF_036898095.1). NCBI lineage: Eukaryota > Metazoa > Arthropoda > Malacostraca > Decapoda > Palaemonidae > Palaemon > Palaemon carinicauda. The sequence goes on along the minus strand of NC_090752.1, from coordinate 60,452,980 downwards.
GCTCCTTATAGCACCATTTCTAAGGCATAAATATTGCTAAATATGCCAGAGAAAAAAAGGATGCATGGAATGCCAGGAATAAACCCAGCTCGCTCACTCTAATGAGTGTCGGTATAGTAACTGGGGCGTGTTATTCAATCTCAATGCAATTTACATCATGAATTGTGCAATACTAGCTATTCTTCCAGATGAAATGTACCCGCCTAGAGTAAAAATGTACCACTGGGGCTATATGTACCCCAGGTTGGGAACCCCTGTGTTAGTGTTTGTACACCTCTCACTCAAACATTCTTCAAAACCTAATGCCTATGGTAAAGATATAATTGCTTTATAGGTCTGACTGTAAACAGTAGAAATAAATCCAACCAAACGTCATGTTGTGGTGGTGCTCATTCCAAAAACTGATGCCACGAAGTAATGGGGAATCCAAATTGGTCACGCTCATTTTATTTTGTGAATATCCTATGGGAGCCAATCCACAAATATCCAGCAAGGGGTTAGTGCAGTCTGCACATCACATACTTTAGAATTTCTGCAGCATTCCTTTGGCACTTTTAGCTGCAAGAACTATCACCTCGTACTATATTTCACTTCTTTTATCCTATTATTTTACTGCCAAACTTCTTTTGACTGTTTCATTATGCTGAATGATTTTGCCAGCACCACCTTCAGGCCCTTTTATCAAATCATAATCCAACTGCACTAAAAGTCATAAATTATTTGTTACAGTGGCAACTCCTGAGGGATATTGTTCTATTTAATTTGAGAATTAACATTATTATTAACTATACAGTACAGTGGTTCTTAACTAAATACAGAGTATCCAATATACTTTTTAAGTCTTTGTACAGCCAGACTCATAAGGGAATAAAAACCTTGAGTGTTATAAAGTACCACACTAAATTAAACCTGTGATAAACTAGTAGTTGAGCATGTAAGTAAATGAAAATGCACTGTCATATGGAGTGATCACATGATGTAAACGACCAACTGAGCCGATACATCACCAATAGCAAAACATTTCAAGAGCATCTACGATATAAAACGCCATCTCCCAAATCAAAACTATACCTGTATTGTATAAGAGCACTCATTTTAGCAAGAAGTCAGATTATTATTATTATTATTAAATGCTAAGCTACAACCCTAGTTGGAAAAGGAGAAGCTATAAGCCCAGGGGCCCCAACAGGGAAAATAGCCCAGTGAAGAAAAGAAACAAGGAAAAATGAAATATCTTAAGAACAGTAACAACAGTAAAATAAATATTAACTAAATAAACTATAAAACCTTTAACAAAACAAGAGGAAGAGAAATAAGATAGAATAGTGTGCTCGAGTGTACCCTCACGCAAGAGAACTGTAACCCAAGACTGTGGAAGACTATGGTACAGAGGCTATGGAAATACCCAAGACTAGAGAACAATGGTTTGATTTTGGAGTGTCCTTCTCCTAGAAGAGCTGCTTACCATAGCTAAAGTCTCACTTCTATAAGGATCCAGCTACCAAACTAGCTCTTCTGCCTCGCAGTCTGGGTGTCATATACAGTAGAGGGACTAGATTTGCGGTAATGCAGAAAGAGTAAATTATTCAAGAAATCGAGACTTGTATGGGAAACCCTCGACTCTGTAAGATGCAGTGAACATTCAGAAACCTTACTGAAAGAATACTATGTAATTATGACAATAAGACCCAACTATGCCAGGCAAATCAAGACTTACAGCCCACAAGAGAAGGCTCGCTGGCCTTTGAGAATAATAAGGGAAATTAAATAAGTTAAATCAAACCAGTTGATCACTAACTTGGCTGGTAAACAAGTATTGGTGTTTCACATCGTTATCAACTTCATAAAAAACTAGTGTCTTTGTAATTCCTCTTGAACTATAAATTACTTCCCTCGGCCATTATGAGAAATGAATGGCAGGCATTCTGTTTACAACTTTACTCTCCAGTTCATTAAAACTTAACTTGGAACATAATTTGTGATAGGAATGCGAGACATTGTACTTCTCACAATGGGTATTTAAAACCCGGTGTTTTCCTTGTGCAGATATGCTAACCAAATGAGCAGGTATTAAAATGTAATAAAAACATACCACAATCTGGAAGGGGAGGTCCAAGTCTTGACACGAGCTGTGATGTTGAAAACTGTAGAATGGGCAATTCCTAGCATGCTACTTACCATTAACTTCTAGATTCTCTTATTACTTTACTGTGAGGAATTGTATCTTTTGAAATTAAAGAAATTGGGAAATTTTTTTATAGATTTTGCAGCAAGCGTCTATAAAATTAGCATTTAAGGTTTAAAGGTCACTCATGAATGGCAGAGGCAAGGGACAGTGACATTGCCCTATTAAGCAGGACAATGTCCTAGAGACTGACCATATATCATATGATCAGTGCCCAAGCCCCCCTCTCCACCCAAGCTAGGACCAGGGAGGTCCAGGCAGTGGAGAACTAATCTAGTTATGTCTTATAGATATTTAATTTTTATTAGTAATGTTGAGTATTTATATCTGCATTCTAGGCAGTTTCCAGAAAGCCCAAGTTCAGAAGAAAGCCTACGAATTCAACACGGACCTGATTGTAACGCCATCCCAGAGGTGAGATTTTATTTTGCAAATACTTTTTATAATTTTATCAAAATTAAAGGTCTATTGTTTATCTAAATGTCAAAGAACTCTTTAAGTGGTTTGCAAATCTGTACATCTTTAAAGGGGGTCGAGGCATTAGAGACAAACACTAGGAATTACTTGAACATCTTTGTAGCATCTCATAGACCACTAAATTTTTAATCCTCTATTTTTCTACCGTTCCCTTTACCTTTCATCCATCTGGTTGTTGAGTAATGGCAGGGTTCCCTGTGTTGCATCTGTGTGGAGTGGGCTTCCTGGCCCAATTTGAATCTATATATACACTTATGAAATGTTTTAGCATATATTATAATATTCTCATTTCTTACAGCTTGAATGTAAAGGCTGACACTTGGTTCAATTTAGAAGGTGAAGGTGCAATGATTGAAGCTGTCAAATTGTCGGAAGACAATGGAAACGTTGTGGTTCGTATATACGAGATGAACGGAGGACGCAGCACTGTGAGGTTAGTTGGCTCTGTAATTGAAGTGTTCTAAATTACTTTATAAATTCCCTTAGGATTTCTGATGCTAGTTATTTTTTTCACCCAGTGTCTGTTAAATTTCTGTACTAAAGGCAAATTCTCTAGACTCGAGACGAGATTCTTTCATCATAGTCTTAAATGCCATATTGTACTGCATTATAAGTATACTTAGTGAAAGTCCAAAATGTATATACCAAGTGGAAACAATCCACTATCAGTGTTCTTCAGGCTTAACTTGTCAACCTATGAAGATGTCATTGGGATGGATTACTGAAAGGCTTTATTTATCCTAGGCCCAGAGAAAAAGTAAAGATGAAAATAGAATGGAGTCGAACACAATTAGCGCCACTGACCTCTCTGGAACGATGGAAAGATAAAGAAGCAGAGTATACTGAAAAAAAAAGTTAAAAATTCTAAGGAGTACAGATTTTATCTAGGCAGGTGCTCTAAACAGCTGCCGATATACAGTAACCGGCATTCCACAAAGTGCATAGCTTGCCTTTTTCCAAAATTTTTGTTATCAAACACTGCAAGTTTCTATTTGAATGCACCTTGATTAGGCATAAGGACAACTTTAGAGTTTATTGGATTTAAAATTAAACTAAATTATTATTCGTAATTGGCATGATTTTGTTGACAACTAAGTTGGGTTAAGTTTTAGTAAAGAGACTTTTGAAATATTGTGTAAACATTGCTTTCATTTTTCAAAATTTTCAGATTGAGGATTACAGCACATCCACCCCCTGCAAGTGCCCAGCTTTGCAATGGATTGGAAGAGCCAATAGCTCCTTTGGTACTTGTGAAAAGTCACCCATCTTCAGGAACCGAGGCCTACGTATGCGACTTGCACCTGACGCCGTTCAAAATTGTAAACGTGTTGTTGATATATGCCAGACAGTGAATGTTGGCTGATTATTGCACTTGAGTACTAAAGGTTGGAAAGCAGTTTTTTTTTTCTTTTGTTTCTTTGAGATTATCTCCACTGCTTTAGGTAAGAATTATGTTTAACAAAACTACTTTTAAGAGGTATATTTTGACAATTTTATATAGTGCAAAAACTTGCAAGGGAAAATAATTGGATCAGCACAGCACATTCGTAGTTCTCCTTTATGTTATTAATCTAACCTTTGAGGATCTTTTCCAGAAATGCATGTGTTCATTACTTGAGAAATTGTAAAAGTTCTCCAGAGGTAGAATGATGTATAATCTCAAACACCATTAATTAACAGCATGCTTAAGTGGTATCGTAATGATGGTATAGTCATTCATGAACCTTGTATTGTCATTACATCGTTGTTTAGAAAGTTAGTTGCATGAGCCTTTGAAGGTTGTGTAATGAGAACAATCAGAGGTTTTTAATATCCTGTACCAGAATAACCTTTAAAAACCAAGTTGTTTTGTCCAGGTAATAGATCCTGGGATGTTGCCGACTTTCAAAACAAAAATACTGATCCAGCATTGGTAGAACAACAGGTATTTTGACTACAGATGTATGAAGTTTATGCAGGTATACCCTGCCTTAAAGGCACTTGGAGCAGCAAGATATTTTTCCAATTCCCTAGACAAAATTATCTGATTTTGTGTTGGAGTTGAAGGGTCTAGTAAAGTGATGGTTGCTCTCTACAAGATTAATTTCTATTTTTTAGATTCAAATTTATTTCAAAGTAATAATGTTGATTTAAGTAATAGTAAGGTGCTGGCAGCATAGAAATCGAAATGTACGAAGATCATTCAACAGTTTTGGAACTACTTGGAAAGTGTCACTGCACAAAGACAGTTCAAGCTTTTTCAATACAATCTCCTTTAACTTTTCTGATATTTAAGCACTGCTATCCCATTGCAAAATAAGCTTGCATCCTGGGTCTCCACATACTGAATTCCTCCATTATTGCTCCCAAGTTGGAGACATCATATGAGATTTAAATTTTTAAAATGGATAAATATGGGTAGCAACAGGACAGTGAGTAAAGGAGGGTATATAGCCAACAATTCAAAGAAAGAGTTAAGTACTTCAACTATTTCCACATGTATGGTAAGCAGAGGGCCATTGTCCCAGATCTTCAACAGGCTTGCAGTTTTGCCATATATTGACCCTTTTCCAATAAGTATATCAGGAAAACCTCAGACTCCCAGAAGAGATAAACTCACCCTTTACCAACAGACTTTCCATCCTTTAATTTTCTTGAGAGTGCTTGATTAGAATTAGAATCTAATTCAGGCTCTTAAGTGGTAAACTCATATTTAACCAGTGATTACTTATCTCCAGAAGAAGTTGCGTTGTTTAGTCAGGGAAAAGACTAAATGAACAAATGTCAAGTTAGTTTTCACTCTGTTGGCTCCTGTTTGTGTGTTTACTTTCTTAGTACTCATCTAATAGACATGGCCCATTTGTTCCTGGGCCATCACTGGTGCCTGTTGTCTCTTCTTTGTCTGTTTGTGTGTTTACATTCTTGGTTCTCATCTAATAGACATGGCCCATTTGTTCCTAAGCCATCACTGGTGCCTGTTGTTTGTGTGTTTACATTCTTGGTTCTCATCTAATAGACATGGCCCATTTGTTCCTAAGCCATCACTGGTGCCTGTTGTTTGTGTGTTTACATTCTTGGTTCTCATCTAATAGACATGGCCCATTTGTTCCTGGGCCATCACTGGTGCCTGTTGTCTCTTCTTTGGCTGTTTGTGTGTTTACATTCTTGGTTCTCATCTAATAGACATAGCCCATTTGTTCCTGAGCCATCACTGGTGCCTGTTGTTTGTGTTTACATTCTTGGTACTCATCTAATAGACATGTCCCATTTGTTCCCGAGCCATCACTGGTGCCTGTTGTCTCTTCTTTGGCTTCTGTTTGTGTGTTTACATTCTTAGTTCTCATCTAATAGACATGGCCCATTTGTTCCCGAGCCATCACTGGTGCCTGTTGTCTCTTATTTGGCTGCTGTTTGTGTGTTTACATTCTTAGTTCTCATCTAATAGACATGGCCCATTTGTTCCGAGCCATCACTGGTGCCTGTTGTCTCTTGTTTGGCTTCTGTTTGTGTGTTTACTTTCTTAGTACTCATCTAATAGACATGGCCTATTTATTCCTGAGCCATCACTGGTGCCTGTCTCTCTTCTTTGGCTTCTGTTTGTGTGTACATTCTTGGTACTCATCTAGTAGACATAGCCCATTTGTTCCTGAGCCATCACTGGTGCCTGTTGTCTCTTCTTTGGCTTCTGTTTGTGTTTACATTCTTGGTACTCATCTGATGGACATGGCCCGTTTGTTCCTGAGCCATCACTGGTGCCTGTTGTCTCTTCTTATCTGTTGGACATTATAAAGTATTATTCAGATCCAAGTGATAGATAGTCTCCAATATTGTTAACTGAAAGTTGATCCAAGATGTACCGGCTCAATTAAAATCAATACAATTTCTTGATGAATGTTGACTATATCTTAACAGAGGTCTTTGAAGCAAAGTTAATCATTTACAGATACTTGTTGACCCACCTGCATTGTAATAAAGGCAATTAATTAAGTTTTCACGTACATTAGTGATTGATATTTGCAGTTACGCAGATCTTTTAGTCGCTACTTACCCAAGGCCAAAACTATTTTGAATGATCTTTGTTGCATGTGTTGTAACTAGAAATTTATGACGTGAAACATTTGATTGTGCTCTTTGTAATGTATATTAGGTATTTTTATTATAGAGGGGTTGATGTGGTGCTGCTGTAGTTAAATTCTTATTTTTTCCTTAGTATATTTAGCTTCCAGCCTTTCAAACAAATTTATATCATATAACAATAAATACTGTTTTGTACCTTTTTTTTTAAATGAATGAAATAAAAGACAATTCATATTATTTACAGCTTCTTGTCCTAAAAATTTTATTGAACTTTTCCAGTAAAGAAAAGTTATTTCGTATAATTAAAATATGTTGAAAAGCTCTAAAGTAAACATTAAACCAATATACTGGACTATACTTTACAGTACTGACTAAAACTGTATGTACAATACATGACAATCAGAATATAATACTGGCACTTATAATTGTTGCACTTCCCTGTCTTCTCCTGTAATAAATTATATATGGGATTTTAGAATTTTTAAAGCTGTTAAATGCAGTAAAATCTTTTACTTTGAGAATACAAGAAACTCACGGCCACAACTACAGTATGAGTATAACTAGGAAGAAAATACTCGCAGTTTAACGAGCATTTATGATAGTAACGAAATCTGGCTTCAGTGAAGCACCGCCTACTAGGAAACCATCAATGTCGCCCATCTTCGCCAGCTCGGCACAGTTAGCTGGTGAAACAGATCCACCGTAGATGATACGACATGACTCGGCCACTTCACTGCTGACATTTTCAGACAGCCAGTTGCGAAGTTTTGCGTGGACATCTTGAGCCTAAAACGTTTAAGTGTAAAATGATTTAGAGGTCTTTCATCGTCCTTGTGTTTTAGTCATGAAGAATGGACATTTAAAGCTTAAAAATAAATGACAGCAACTGAGCTTTATATAATTATCATTTACAAGTGTACGTGACCTGTCAAAAATGATGGCTAAATACTTTCAAAGATATACCCGCACACACAGAGTTAAACGTATGGCAATGGTGATGAGCCTGATCGTAAAAAAAATATATATATATATATTAATCGCGTGGGTTTTTATACACACAAATATAAACTAAGTTTGAAGTCTCAGTCTCAGTGACAACAATGTCCAAACTTATGGCTAATTACATGAATTGGACATTTTGCGTAACCTTTAATAATTTCCAGCTTAATCCCTGCAAGTTTCTGTATGATTCAAATTGTAGCCAGGAAGCTATTCACAAACAAATAAACAAACACGGGTAAAACATAACCTCCTTCCAACTTCGTTGGCGGAGGTAATAATTACATACCTGCTCGGGCGTGGCCGTTTTTCCAGTACCGATTGCCCACACTGGTTCGTAGGCAAGGACAACCCTAGACCAGTCTGTGATGTTTGGTTGCAGTGCCGTCATCTGTGCAAAAACTACTTCGTCCGTCTGGTTATTTTCTCGTTCCTCCAGCTTCTCACCAATGCAAGCAATAACCTGAAATTGTATGTGGCTTGTGTGAAGGGTTTCCAATATACGTTATTTTACGTAGACTAAAGTTGGGTAGCACAGAAATTCTATGCAAACATTCCCTTGATGCATGAAATTATGCTAATATTACTTTAAAGGTTTAAAGGTCGCTTATGAACGGCAGAGGGAAGGGACAGTGACATTGCCCTATCAAGCAGGACAGTGCCCTAGAGACTGACCATATTACATATGATCAGTGCCCAAGCCCCCTCACCACCCAAGCTAGGACCAGGGAGGGCCAGGTAATGGTTGCTGATGACTCAGCAGATAGACCTATAGGATCCCCCAAACCCCCCATTCTTAGCTCGCAAGGATGGTGAGGTTGTAGCGACCAGAGGAACTTAACGAGTTTGAACGGGACTTGAACCCCAGTCTGGCAATCACTAGGCAAGGACGCTACCACCGGGCCACCACAATCCTAAAGTAACTGGATCTATACTGAAAATTTAAGTATAAAGATGTATAATTCAAGAATTAACTACCTGTATAAACTACACAAAAAAAGTTTTATTACATATTTTTCCTTTCATAATTTCAGATATCAATAGCACAGGTAGAATTAAGATTCTGAATTTACAAATATGCATATAACACCATTATTTTTTAATGAATGGTCAAGTTACTTTACTTCAAAACCATTTGAACTGCATGCCCCTATATTCATCCTTTTGCAGAAGTCAGGCTACGCAATCCTACAGATACCATGTTGAATTCAGATTCTATGAATGACCAGTCTGAGCAAGACTTCATACATTCAATTTTGTGTTTATAGAATTCTCTCTTTTGCTCCCTGTTTGCAGATTTAATTAACCTATTCTTTTCATAGTTATATTTTCCTTCAGAAATCCATTAAAATTACTGGTCTTGATTTATGGAGTTTATATTTGCAATGTGAATGAATTTTGTAAACTTGCCATGGGTATCATTATGCAATAGCAATTTTGCAGACTGGAACTTTTCCTAAACTATCAGTGACAGAGGAGTAAGTTTTTGTTTTAATAGAGCTAATACAAAGAATACCTTCATTGGCTTAAATAAAAATAAATAAAATAGAGGACTATACGATGGCTGTATCATCAACCAGATAACTGTTAATAAATTTAGTTATCTTGAAAAGGTTACTATAAACTTCTTATAAGCTGAGCACAGATGTTAAAACTTGAAAAAAGTATGGAATATATGTGTATTTAAAGAAGGTGGACAGGGAGTTAAAAGATAATAGTTTGCTTAGGTGAAGCCCAAGTTATCTGCGGATATTTAACCTAACCACGAAAGTTAAATGAAAGTTTAAAAATAACTTTTAAAATCATGCATTCTAAATATAGTGAAAATTCAACTATACTGTGGCCAAGATGGCCTGCTCTGCATGAGTCAAGCATGGCTTATTGGGTTGGCAAGTCTTCTCCTTTTAATAATAATGTGTCAAAGAAATTGTCCTCTACATAACAAATCTTAAGACATTAATTAAGCAATGTTTTTGTTAATAATGAAACATTTGGTGGGAATTTCTGGATCCCACTTTATGCAACATTGTCCTCTTCTAAGGCTATGCATTACTGTATTGCCAATCTTTTCTTCTTTTGAACTCCAGATAAACTATACTGTAGATATAAAGTGGGATAGCTAGGTTGGTAGCGTCGCGGGCTTCTGTTTCAGAGGTCGCGAGTTCGCGTCCCCGCTAAGGCGCGAATAGTGTGAGACCTTCTACCAGGGGTACTCCCCAGGGTGGTGCCTGGGGTGGAGGTTAGAGGGGGCTAGTGATAGTCCCAGCTGGCTAATGGTCGCCCGAGGAGATGATGTAGGTCGTCTCAGGGGAGACCTAAAACCCGTAACTTTCAACTTTAACTTTAAATACAGTACATGTACATAAAATTATAATGTACAGTATGTAATTTTTTTTTGTCTTGAGCAGCAGAATCCTAATGTAAAATAAATGAAGGCACAATATCTGTGGAAATAAAGAGAGACGTTTTTAAGACTATTCATTGGCAATAAAAGATTTCAAAAAAATGAATACAGTTATTGGTAAAAAGGATAAAATGTCAAAGGTTGAATGTTCAGAAGGAAAAAATAGTTGAAAACTATTACTGAAAGGATAATTTTGTGTGTGTATGTGTGTGTAATGTGCAAAAGTCTACTATAATGTCAGTAGTTCAAAATGGCTCTGGATAACTGCCCTGGCCCATGTGCCAGACCATATGACTCAAATTCCATAAATGAATCGATTAGAAATTTAATATCAAACTATAATGACTGCAATAAAACTAGAGGTTTGCAGAGCCTTGAAACTGTTGGTGAATTCATGTCCATTTGCCAACCTTGTGATTTTATGTATGTACCATTAATTGATGCTTACTTTTAATCCTGCCTCTAGAGCATGGCCTACTTTCTCGCTGATCAATTCGTCTGATTCCCCGAAGACATTTCTCCGTTCTGAGTGGCCCAGAATGACCCATTTGCAACCACAGTCTTTGATCATCGCTGGGGAAATTTCACCTGTGAAAGCACCTTTTGGGACCTGAAAAATTAAATGGAATTCAATCAGTTAACAGCAGCTTGCTCAGTAGCAAAAGATATAAAACCAATGTGTGATCACCAACACATAAAGGTGTGCAGTATTTTCATACAGTGGTACACTGATGTGAATATTACCATGACTTAATCATAATAGCTATAAGATTTACTACAAGTACTCTGGATTTTAGTTTAGATATGTGACACACAACTCCATGAAGTAAAGAAACAGTGTAGATATCTATGTTATTGAATGTCAATTGAGCAAAAGAATGGTAGTAGATAAAATACAATGAATAAACTTAAATTACAATTCTGTCATATCCAAAGCCAACACTAAGACAGTTAACACGTACATTCGAAGCTAAATAAAGGATTTCTTATTTTCAGTCATAGTATGTAAATATAGTAAACTACTCGTATAACAACCCAATTAAATTTGCTTTGATGAAGTCAAACTAGTGAAAAGGCCTGAATTTCTGGCTTGCTCAAGTCTTCATCTAGAATAACCAGTTCTATATATTGTAATGTTTAAGTTATGCACTGAAAAATGGCACAGTAACTGTGAGAAGCTCTTGTTGTTTTTATGTAGCTCCTGCAATGTCACCTGCAGGCAGATTCTTATTATTAGAAATAACCTCTCTTTGGATGCTAGTTTACCATCACGGGGGCAAGGCTGTTGTACGGCCAAGAGGTAAAGTGACTTTTTCCTTTTTTCTTCTCTTTTCTGGTGTTAAAATCACCAGCCAGACTAGTACTTCTGACCTTTAGGACTGGGGCTTGTGAAATTGTTGAGACAGGATGTATAACTTAAAGGAGTAAGGTTTGTGTAGTTAGGAAAAATGTTATTTTCATTAGTAAAATAAATTTTTTAATATACTTACCCGATGATCATATAGCTTTCAGCTCTGCTGCCCGACAGAAAAACCTACGGGCGGAATACGCCAGCGATCGCTATACAGGTGGGGGTGTACATCAACAGCGCCATCTGTCAAGTAGGTACTCAAGTACTCGATGTCAACACAGAACCAATTTTCTCCTCTGTCCACTGGGTCTCTATTGGGGAGGACGGGTGGGTCCTTTAATTTATGATCATCGGGTAAGTATATTCAAAAATTTATTTTACTAATGAAAATAACATTTTTCAATATTAAACTTACCCGATGATCATATAGCTGATTCACACCCAAGGGGGTGGGTAGAGACCAGCATTACATGTTGACATTATTATGAGCTAAGTATTCCGTATTTCATTTTAGCAGTTATTCAAAATAACAAACATAAAATAAATAAGTACCTGGTAAGGAAGTCGACTTGAACAATTACTCTGCCTTTTTAAGTACGTCTTCCTTACTGAACCTCGCGATCCTCATAGGATGCTGAGCGACTCCTAGGAGCTGAAGTATGAAGGGTTGCAACCCATACTAAAGGTCCTCATCAAAACCTCTAATCTAGGCGCTTCTCAAGAAATGACTTTGACCACCCGCCAAATCAAGTAGGATGCGAAAGGCTTCTTAGCCTTCCGGACAACCCAAAAACAATAATAAAACATTTCAAGAGAAAGATTAAAAAGGTTATGGAATTAGGGAATTGTAGTGGTGGAGCCCTCACCACTACTGCACTCGTTGCTACGAATGGTCCCAGAGTGTAGCAGTTCTCGTAAAGAGACTGGACATTCTTAAGATAAAAGACGCGAACACTGATTTGCTTTTCCAATAGGTTGCGTCGAATATACTTTGCAGAGATCTATTTTGTTTAAAGGCCACGGAAGTTGCGACAGCTCTAACTTCGTGTGTCCTTACCTTCAGCAAAGCTTGGTCTTCCTCATTCAGATGGGAATGAGCTTCTCGTATTAACAGTCTGAAAAAATAGGATAAAGCATTCTCTGACATAGGCAAAGATGGATTCTTAACCGAACACCATAAAGCTTCAGACGGGCCTCGTAAAGGTTTCTAAATAGAACTTAAGAGCTCTTACAGGACATAATACTCTTTCTAGTTCATTTCCAACCATACGATAAGTTTGGAATATCGAACGATATTGGTCAAGGCCGAGAAGGCAGCTCGTGTTTGGCTAGAAAACCAAGTTGTAGAACATGTAGCCGTTTCGGATGAGAATCCGATGTTCTTGCTGAAGGCATGAATCTCACTGACTCTTTTAGCTGTGGTTAAGCATATCAGGAAAAGAGTCTTAAAGGTGAGATCTTTCAGGGAGGCTGATTGAAGCGGTTCGAACCTGTCTGACATAAGGAATCTTAGTACCACGTCTAAATTCCAACCAGGTGTAATCAAACGACGCTCCTTCGTGGTCTCAAAAGACTTAAGGAGGTCCTGTAGATCTTTATTGTTGGAAAGATCTAAGCCTCTGTGACGGGAGACTGATGCCAACATGCTTCTGTAACCCTTGATAGTGGGAGCTGAAAGAGATCGTTCTTTCCTCAGATATAAGAGAAAGTCAGCTATTTGAGTTACAGAGGTACTGGTCGAGGATACGGATACTGACTTGCACCAGTTTCGGAAGATTTCCCACTTCGATTGGTAGATTCTAAGGGTGGATGTTCTCCTTGCTCTAGCAAACGCTCTGGTTGCCTCCTTCGAAAAGCCTCTAGCTCTCGAGAGTCTTTCGATAGTCTGAAGGCAGTCAGACGAAGAGCATGGAGGCCTTGGTGTACCTTCTTTACGCGTGGCTGACGTAGAAGGTCCACCCTTAGGGGAAGTGTTCTGGGAACGTCTACTAGCCATCGAAGTACCTCGGTGAGTCATTCTCTCGCGGGCCAGAGGGAAGCAACTAGCGTCAACCTTGTCCCTTCGTGAGAGGCGAACTTCAGCAGTACCTTGTTGACAATCTTGAACGGAGGGAATGCATATAGATCTAGATGTGACCAATCTAGTAGAAAGGCATCTATATGAACTACTGCTGGGTCCGGGATAGGTGAGCAAACTATTGGGAGCCTCTTGGTCATCGAGGTTGCGAAGAGATCTATGGTTGGCTGGCCTCAGGTGGCCCAAAGTCTCTTGCATACATCCTTGTGGAGGGTCCATTCTGTTGGAATTATTTGTCCCTTCCGACTGAGACAATCTGCTATGACATTCAAGTTGCCTTGGATGAACCTCGTTACTAGTGAAAAGTCTAGACCTGTTGACCAGGAGAGGAGGTCCCTTGCGATCTCGTACCATGTCAGAGAGTAGGTCCCTCCTTGCTTGGAGATGTACGTCAAAGCCGTGTGTTGTCCGAGTTCACCTCCACCACTTTGCCTTGAAGGAGAGACCTGAAGCTTTTCCAGGTCAGACGTACTGCCAGTAGCTTCTTGCAGTTGAAATGCATTGTCCTGTGACTCGAGTTCCATAATCCCGAGCATTCCCTACCGTCTAATGTCGCACCCCAGCCTACGTCCGATGCGTCCGAGAAGAGAACGTGGTTGGGAGTCTGAACAGTCAGGGGAAGACCCTTTCTAAGGTTGAAAAAGTCCTTTCACCAAGTCAGACCAGACTTTATCTTTCCGGAAACCGGGATCGAGACCGCTTCTAGCGTCTTGTCCTTTTTCCAGTGAAAAGCTAAATGGTATAGAAGAGGACGGAGGTGTAGTCTTCCTAGTGACACAAATTGAACCACGGATGACAGTGTCCTTACCAGACTCATCCACAGCCTGACAGGGCAGCGTTCCTTCTTCAGCATCTTCTGGATGGATAGCAGGGCTGGGGGTTGATCGTCTTGTTCAGCAACGTCCTCATCAGAGTGTTCCTCATCCGAAACTGATGAGGAAACGGCAACGGAGTGGGCAACGTCTGACTCGCTGAATCCGGTCGCACTGGTGGATGCGTGACGGAGCCGGACGCAATATCATGGTACTGCTGCACAGTCTGTGAACTGTCAACCATGGGGACGCGAGGAAGTACAGCGTCAACCCGAAACTGTCTAGACTGTCTGGGTTGTGCAGTCAACACCCTACCGGGTTGCTGAGGTTGACGCACTGCATCACAACAAGTCACCTCTGCTGGTTGTTGAACGTCTTCCTAGTGACACACTGAACGTCAACAACCACCTCCGAGCGTCGCTTAACGTCAACGTGCGACTGGCAACCCACACTGGGTCGCATCGGTGGAGGAACCACCTCAACTGGCGAACGCGAGTAAGATACCTCAGCGTCAACAGGGCGCACAACCAACCGGTAGGAAAGTTGTTGGCCAGAAGGTTCTTCTCCGTATTAAGTCCTCTATCAAGGACACAAGCTTGGACTGCATGTCTTGCAGCAAAGCCCATTAGGGTCTACGGGAGCAGGTGTGGCAACAGACAGGGTTAGCGACTGAAGCGGAGCCATTTACCATCCCTGGAAGCCTTGTTATGTGTGACATAATAGTACAGCAAAACTTCAAAGGCTCGACAAAAGTTGAGAAGTTGACCTGTAAACAACTGGAGCGTCTCCTGGCTATGCGCCTGGCCGAGTCTACCAGAATTGAGAAGTCTACCTGGGCAGAGGCATGAACTCCCAAGCTGAGAACTTCTCTCGTGTCCTATCAGACTCTCGCTCTATAAGCCAGATAAAAAGAAGGGAAATCAAAAGGCTGTATCCCTAAAACTCCTCCTGGTGCAAAAACCAGTCGCCTAGCCGACGTAACGCTCTCTAGGAGAGCGAGAGAGCACTAGCTTAACAACAACGGCTTCGAAGTAGCTAGGCCTAGTGTAAGTTCTGACGTGAGGCGAACGAGGAGCAGCAGTTACAAGAGGACATACAGCACTGGTGCATAAGTAGCAGACCAGAAGGCAACGTTATGTAACTGCTTGACAGTCTGTGAGCTGGCAACAACCAAAGCTGTGTGGGGAAGCCTCAACTCCTGACTGACTAGTCTGCTGCGGGCGAGTGGCGGTAACCACAGTGGGTTGCGGAGGCTGACGCACCGTGTCAAAACACGGCAGCTTAACTCCACCCTCCTGTTGTTGTGGTAGCACACGCACGTCAACGGAGTGCTCCGTGCGTCTGTGGGAGTCAGCATGCGTCTGGCAGGGTCGACTGCGCATGGGTGGAGGAGCTCTCACAGCCAGAGTGTGGGAGCAGGCAGCCACAGCGTCTGCTGGGCGCACAACCGTGGCAGGTTGTAGGCAAACGGGTGCATCGTCAACCTTCTCCGCAGTCGGAGTGTGGGAGCAGGCAGCCTCAGCGTGAGCTGGGCGCACAACCGTGGCAGGTTGTAGGCTAACGGGTGCAGCGTTAACCTTCTCCGCACGAAACTCCTGCATAACCGCAGCTAACTGAGTCTGCATAGACTGCAGTAAAGACCACTTAGGGTCTACAAAAGCGGCAACAGACGGAGCTACTGTCCGTTGTGACTGAGGGTCCAAAACAGCGGGTGCGGCAACAGACGGAGTTACTGCCTGTTGCGGTACCACCTTGCCTCTCTTGGGAGGTGTGCAGTCGTCGGATGACTGCAGCGAGTCCGAACTGACCCAGTGGCTACACCTGGGCCGTTGGACTTGCGCGGAAGGGACCGACTTGCACTTAATAAGCTGCGAGACCTTGGTCCAAGGTTTCTTACGAGAAACCTCTTCCGCAGACGAGAAGTAAATGGGCTCTCTCGTCTTTGTGTGGGTGGGGCGATCTTGGGTAGATACGCCCGAAACCACGGAGGGAAAAACGTCTGTTCGTTGATCAAGGCCTGACGAACCCATAAGTCGTTCGACATTACTTCTCCCCTGGGCTTGGGAGCTTGCAAGAGGTCCCGGACTAGGTGAACGACAGGCACGAACAGACGAACCCTCGGACGCAACACTGTAACACTTTGCGCATATCACTTTATCACTTTGATTTTCTGTTTTGCACTTATTTCACTGAAATCGAAACTTTTACTGATTTCTACCTGAAACACGCAATCCTACCCTTCATTAAAAGGTAGTAATTGCGAAAACAGTCTTATAATGCAACAGAAAACATATATAAAGATAAAGAATTCAGTGGCTGGGAAAGAGACTAAACACTAGATCAAATAAACTACGTTTACAATCTCTCACCGCACATAGCCTGGGAACAAGAATAAAACCCTAGAAACGTTTTACCTTCTTCCCCTACAGCGACTAGGGAGGAGAGTAAAACGAGAACAACGTTACCCGCTTGAACGAAACGTTTTTTCTCCTCTCTCTCCCTCCGTCTCTATCTCTCTCTTTCTCTCTAGATTTCGCACCTGAGAGAAGAGCCCAATTATATATCGTCAAAACATGATATTTGCTAAAGGAAAAAAAAAAAAAAACAAAAAAAAAAAATGAAAGGTTTTCCAAATAAAAAGTTCCTTTAATTTAGAATTTAAACCATTTAAGCTAAGAAAGAATGAACGAAACGCTAGAATCGGTTTACCCTTACTGCAAAGTGAAACCGTGATACACTCTCTCTCTATCGTAACGATAGAGCGCATGTTGAACGTCCTGAACGCCAACAACTGCGTAGACTAAAAACTAAACGTTAGTTCATCTTTGAAAACAGTACGAGACTATCAAAGAAATTCTTCCATAAAACATTAAATTTAAAAAGTTTTAAATTCTTTAAAGGTTAAATACGATATAACGGGCTCAACGTTGATTAACTTCGGTTCCAAGTCAGGACCGCCTACTATCAGGAAAGGTCGCATATAAACAAAACATAAAAATTTATTTTTATATGTTTATAATAAAAGGAAAGTTAATCGAAGAGGCCTAATAAAGGCGGAGAGATATAAAATATAGATCTATAACGTGTTAAGCAAAATTACTAAAAACCTAAACACACTTCCGTCTAAGGGAAGGGTCGGCCATTTAAAAGTGAAAGAGAGTCCATACTCTCTTTGTCACCATAATTAAAACTATCCAAAACGAGTTCAAGTTTTGAAATGAAGATAAAACCCCTGCACAGCGAAAGCTCAAAACTGGAATAGTGTACTTCACCAAATAGTTGTGAAAACAAATCCAGTTAGTAACAGCGTATTTAGTAGGTCTTGCCAGTGGCACGACAGAGAGAAAATTGGTTCTGTGTTGACATCGAGTACTTGAGTACCTACTTGACAGATGGCGCTGTTGATGTACACCCCCACCTGTATAGCGATCGCTGGCGTATTCCGCCCGTAGGTTTTTCTGTCGGGCAGCAGAGCTGACAGCTATATGATCATCGGGTAAGTTTAATATTGAAAAATACAAAATACTTTTAAAACTTTTCATTTGTTCCTACGCAAATACAAACCATTGTCCTTAGGATGGACGTGGGAGGAAGTCTCCACAAACCAAATACTGGCTGGTTCAGATTTCCTGACAATTTTCAGAGCACCTGGTCCTCTACAGGAGGAAAGATGATACAGTAACTCCTAACAGTCTGTGCATGGGATGCCACAGGCATTAAGTTAGGCCCGTACCAAGAATAAATGTTACTCGACTGGAGAACCTATACCCTTATATGGGATATGTTGTATGACTGTATTTGTTGCTAAGAGAAGTGCGTTTTGAATACACAACCACCAGTTGAGATACTACAGCTAGAGAGTTTTGGGTCCTTTAACTGGCCAGATAGTACTACATTGGATGCTTCTCTAGTTAAGGCTCATTTTTCCTTTGCCTACACATACACCAAATAGTCTGGCCTATTCTTTACACATTGTCCTCTTTTCTCATACATCTGACAACACTAAGATAACTGAAAAATTATTCTTCACTCAAGAGATTAAATACTGCACTGTAACTGTTCAGTGGCTACTTTCCACTTGACAAGGGTAGAAGAGACTCTTTAGCTATGGTAGGCAGCTCTTCTAAGAGAAGGATACTCCAAAATCAAACCATTATTCTATAGTTTTGGGTAGTGCCATAGCCTCTGTAGCATGGTCTTCCACTGTCTTGGGTTACAGTTCTCTTGCTTGAGGGTACACTCAGGCATAATATTCTATTTGTTTCCATATTTCTTTTCCTCACCGGGTTATTTTCGCTGTTGAAGCCCTCGGGCTTACAGCATTCTGTTTATCAAACTAGGGATATAGCTTAGCTTGTAATAATAATATGGAGGGAACACTTCCTAGCAGGACTTGCAATAAAGAGAAATGGCTTGGTTAAATCAGTACTGTAGATTGCAACTGAGATTACTGACTACAGTATCCTACCTATACTGTAGAATAATGAAAATGGGGAATATAAAACCAAATATGATAGTTTACAATACTTTACCTTGTAACAGTTCTGAGCAGCTACTCCAATTTCTTCTGGGAGGTTCTCACGGGTGTAAGACAGATAACACTGAGGACATCCTACCACCACCTCTGTCAAAGTAGGAATTAAATTAAGATATTAAAAGATACAGTCTTACATTCAGATGTAAATGTACATAATATAGTAAAAATCTGTCAAGTACAGTAATGTTCAAATGTTTAATACCGTACATGAATATAATGTAAGAAAAAATACATACAAATACTCTCTACACATTGTAGGAGTATCCCACACAACAAATTTGATAAATCATTGAAAACTTATGCCACCTTTTACTAAAGTCAATCCAGTTACTGCACTGTACTTGAATTTGAAAGAGAGTTAATCTCTAGCAAGTTTCAAGTACTGTACTGAGAAATGATATTTTAATTATAAAATAAATTTTTGAATATACTTACCCGGTGAATATATATAGCTGCAACTCTGTTGCTCGACAGACAAAAAACTTGTAAAATACTCGCCAGCGATCGCTATACAGGTTGCGGGTGTGCCCATCAGCGCCAACTGTCGGCCAGATACCATACTCAATGTAAACAAAGACTCAATTTCTTCTCATCCCACTGCGTCTCTATTGGGGAGGAAGGGAGGGTCGTTTAATTTATATATTCACCGGGTAAGTATATTCAAAAATTTATTTTATAATTAAAATATCATTTTTAAATATTTAACTTAGCCGGTGAATATATATAGCTGATTCACACCCAGGGTGGTGGGTAGAGACCAGTTAAATATGTTTACATCTTATGAGCTAAGAGTTTTTATTTCATTTTAGAAGTTATCAATATAACAAAAACAAAATAAATAGGTACCTGGTAAGGAAGTCGACTTAAACGATTACTCTGCCTTATAAGTACGTCTTCCTTACGGAGCCTCGCGATCCTCTTAGGATGCTGACAGACCCCTAGGAGCTGAAGTATCAAGGGCTGCAACCCATACAACAGGACCTCATCAAACCCCTAATCTGGGCGCTCTCAAGAAATGACTTTGACCACCCGCCAAATCAACCAGGATGCGAAAGGCTTCTTAGCCTTCCGGACAACCCATAAAAACAACATTAAAAACATTTCAAGAGACAGATTAAAAGGATATGGAATTAGGGAATTGTAGTGGTTGAGCCCTCACCCACTACTGCACTCGCTGCTACGAATGGTCCCAGTGTGTAGCAGTTCTCGTAAAGAGACTGGACATCTTTTAAGTAAAAAGACGCGAACACTGACTTGCTTCTCCAATAGGTTGCGTCCATTATACTTTGCAGAGATCTATTTTGCTTAAAGGCCACGGAAGTTGCTACAGCTCTAACTTCGTGCGTCTTCACTTTAAGCAAAGCTCGGTCTTCCTCACTCAGATGTGAATGAGCTTCTCGTATTAACAATCTGATAAAGTATGACAAAGCATTCTTTGACATAGGCAAGGATGGTTTCTTAACTGAACACCATAAAGCTTCAGATTGGCCTCGTAAAGGTTTAGTACGCTTTAAATAGAACTTAAGAGCTCTAACAGGGCATAAGACTCTTTCTAGTTCATTGCCTACGATCTCCGATAAGCTGGGAATATCGAAAGATTTAGGCCAAGGCCGAGAAGGCAGCTCATTTTTGGCTAGAAAACCAAGTTGCAGCGAACAAGTAGCTTTTTCCGACGAAAATCCAATGTTCTTGCTGAAGGCATGAATCTCACTGACTCTTTTAGCCGAGGCTAAGCATACCAGGAAAAGAGTCTTAAGAGTGAGATCTTTCAGGGAGGCTGATTGTAACGGCTCAAACCTGTCTGACATGAGGAATCTTAGTACCACGTCTAAATTCCATCCAGGGGTAGCCAAACGACGCTCCTTGGTGGTCTCAAAAGACTTAAGGAGGTCTTGCAGATCTTTATTGTTGGAAAGATCTAAGCCTCTATGCCGGAAGACCGATGCCAACATGCTTCTGTAGCCCTTGATAGTGGGAGCTGAAAGGGATCATCCTTTTCTCAGGTATAAGAGAAAATCAGCTATTTGAGCTACAGAGGTACTGGTCGAGGATACAGAAACTGACTTGCACCAGTCTCAGAAGACTTCCCACTTCGATTGGTATACTCTAATGGTAGACGCTCTCCTTGCTCTAGCAATCGCACTGGCTGCCTCCTTCGAAAAGCCTCTAGCTCTCGAGAGTCTTTCGATAGTCTGAAGGCAGTCAGACGAAGAGCGTGGAGGCTTTGGTGTACCTTCTTTACGTGTGGCTGACGTAGAAGGTCTACCCTTAGAGGAAGACTTCTGGGAACGTCTACTAACCATCGAAGTACCTCGGTGAACCATTCTCTCGCGGGCCAGAGGGGAGCAACTAACGTCAACCTTGTCCCTTCGTGAGAGGCGAACTTCTGCAGTACCTTGTTGACAATCTTGAACGGTGGGAATGCGTAGAGATCCAGATGTGGCCAATCTAGGAGGAAGGCATCTATATGTATTGCTGCTGGGTCCGGGACTGGAGAGCAATAGATTGGAAGCCTCTTGGTCAGCGAGGTTGCAAAGAGATCTATGGTTGGTTGACCCCAAGTGGCCCAAAGTCTCTTGCACACATCCTTGTGGAGGGTCCATTCGGTTGGAATTACTTGACCTTTCCGACTGAGACAATCTGCTATGACGTTCAAGTCGCCTTGGATGAACCTCGTTACTAGGGAGATGTCTTGACCTTTTGACCAGATGAGCAGGTCCCTTGCGATCTCGTACAACGTCAGTGAGTGGGTACCTCCTTGTTTGGAGATGTACGCCAAGGCCGTGGTGTTGTCCGAGTTTACTTCCACCACTTTGCCTCGAAGGAGATACTCGAAGCTTTTCAAGGCCAGATGAACTGCCAACAGCTCCTTGCAGTTGATATGCATGCTCCTTTGACTCGAGTTCCACAGGCCTGAGCCTTCCCGACCGTCCAGTGTCGCGCCCCAGCCCAAGTCCGATGCGTCCGAGAAGAGAACGTGGTTGGGAGTCTGAACAGCCAGGGGAAGACCCTCTCTTAGGTTGATATTGTCCTTCCACCAAGTCAGACAAGACTTTATCTTTCCGGAAATCGGGATCGAGACCGCCTCTAGCGTCTTGTCCTTTTTCCAGTGAAAAGCCAGATGGTATTGAAGAGGACGGAGGTGTAGTCTTCCTAGTGATACAAATTGTTCCAGGGATGACAGCGTCCCTACCGGACTCATCCACAGCCTGACTGAGCAGCGTTCCTTCTTCAGCATCTTCTGGATGGATAGCAGGGCTTGATCTATTCTGGGGGCCGACGGAAAAGCCCGAAAAGCTAGACTGTGAATCTCCATCCCTAAATACAGAATAGTTTGGGATGGGACCAGCTGCGACTTTTCCAAATTGACTAGGAGTCCCAATTCCTTGGTCAGATCTAGAGTCCACTTTAGATCCTTCAGACAGCGACGACTGGAAGAGGCTCTGAGAAGCCAGTCGTCCAAATAAAGGGAGGCTCGGATGTCCGATAAGTGGAGGAGTTTGGCTACATTCCTCATCAGCCTCGTAAACACGAGAGGAGCTGTGCTTAGGCCAAAGCACAGGGCCCGAAACTGGTAAACCACATCTTCGAAGACGAATCTCAGAAAAGGTTGGGAGTCTGAGTGAATGGGGATATGGAAGTAGGCGTCCCTTAGGTCTAGCGAGACCATCCAGTCTTCCTTCCTGACCGCTGCTAAGACTGGCTTTGTGGTCTCCATGGAGAACTTCGTCTTTGTGACAAAGACATTCAGAGCACTGACGTCTAGCACCGGTCTCCAACCTCCTGTCTTCTTCGCAACTAGGAAGAGACGGTTGTAAAATCCCGGTGATCGAAGGTCCGAGACTTTGACCACCGCTCCCTTCTCTAGCAAAAGAGACACTTCCAGTTTCAGGGCTTGTCTCTTTTCTTCCTCTCTGTACCTGGGAGAGAGATCGATGGGGGACGTCGCTAGAGGGGGTTTGCGTACAAAAGGGATTTTGTACCCCTCTCTGAGTAACTTCACAGATTGTTGATCTGCGCCTCTCTTCTCCCAGGCTTGCCAGAAGTTCTTGAGTCTGGCTCCCACTGCTGTCTGAAGTTGCGGGCAGTCAGACTCTGCCCTTGGAGGACTTAGGTCCTTTCCTCTTCCCTCGTTTCCCTTCGGCACAAGCACCTCCTCTGCTGGAGGCTCTGCCACGAAAGGGCGGAATAAAGCGAGACGCTGGAGTGTCTATACTCGGTCTAGCAGAGAATGTAGGCAAAGGGGGAGCTTTGCGAGCCGAGGACGCAACAAGATCATGGGTGTCCTTCTGAACTAACGATGCGGCAATTTCCTTTACCAAGGCTTCAGGAAATAGGCACTTGGAAAGGGGAGCAAAGAGAAGTTCGGATCTCTGTCATGGCGTAACTCCAGCAGACAGGAACGAACAGAGAGACTCTCGCTTCTTCAGGACTCCGGACGTGAATGAGGCAGCTAGCTCATTGGACCCATCACGGACGGCCTTGTCCATGCAGGACATAATGAGCAAGGAAATATCCTTATCTACCGAAGAGATTTTCCTGCTCAGGGCTCCTAAGCACCAGTCTAAAAAGTTAAAGACTTCGAAAGGCCTAAATATCCCTTTATGAAGGTGGTCCAGGTCCGATGGTGACCAACAAACCTTCGAGCGTCTCATGGCAAGGCGGCGGGGAGAGTCTACAAGACTTGAGAAGTCGCCCTGGGCAGAGGCAGGAACTCCCAAGCCGAGAACTTCTCCCGTGGCATACCAGACGCTCGATCTAGAAGAGAGTTTAGATGGGGGAAAGGCAAATGCTGTCTTCCCTAACCTCTTCTTAGACTCTAACCAGTCTCCCAACAGCCGCAAAGCTCTCTTGGATGAGCATGAGAGAACGAGTTTCGTAAAGGAAGGTGCGGTAGTAGGCACTCCTAATACAAACTCTGACGGAGGAGAACGAGGAGCCACAGAAACAAAGTGGTCCGGAAACATCTCCTTGAAAACAGCCATGACTTTTCTAAAGTCCAATGATGGATGAGATGGCTTAGGCTCGTCCAGTTCCGAAGGTTGATCGTCTTGTGGTTCAGCAACGTCCTCATCAGATAGTTCCTCATCCGAAAACTGATGAGGAAACGGCAACGGAGTGGGCAACGTCTGGCTCGCTGAGTCCGGTCGCACTGGTGCATGCGTGACGGAGCCGGACGCAACGTCATGGAACTGCTGCACAGTCTGTGAACTGTCAACAACCATGGGTGCGCGAGGACGCACAGCGTCCACCCGAGACTGTCTAGACCGTCTGGGTTGTGCAGTCAACACCATACCGGGTTGCGGAGGTTGACGCACCGCGTCAAAATAAGTCACCTCTGATGGTTGCTGAACGTCCTGAACGTCAACAACCACCTCCGTGCGTCGCCTAACGTCAACGTGCGGCTGGCAACCCACACTGGGTCGCATGGGTGGAGGAACCACCTCAACTGGTAGACGCGAAAAGGTAACCTCAGCGTCAACAGGACGCACAACAGACCGCTTGGAAGGTTGTTGGCCAGAAGGTTCAGCAGCAACCTTCTCTGAATTAAAGTCCTCCATCAAGGACGCAAGTTTGGACTGCATATCTTGCAGCAAAGCCCATTTAGGGTCTACGGGAGCAGGTGCGGCAACAGACGGGGTTAGTGACTGAGGCGGTACCGCTTTGCCTCTCTTAGGCGGTGAGCAGTCATCAGATGACGGCAACGAGTCCGAACTGACCCAGTGGCTACAACCGGGACGTTGGACTTGTCCTGAAGGGACCGACTTACGTTTTAAAGGTCGTGAGACCTTGGTCCAAAGTTTCTTACAAGAAACATCTTCAGACGACGAGGTAAAAACGGGCTCTCTCGTCTTACGTAGGTAGGGGCGATCTTGGGGAGATACGCCTGATACCATGGAGGGAACGTCTGTTCGCTGATCAAGGCCTCTCAAACCCATGCGTCGTACGACATTGCTTCTCCCCTGGGCTTGGGAGCTTGCAAGAGGTCCCGGACTAGGAGGACGACAGGCACGAACAGACGAACCCTCAAGCGCAACACTGTTCACAACACTTTCACTAGGCACTTTATCACTTCCCGCGGCACTTTGGCACTTTAGCTCCTTAACATCCGCCATGAGTTGATTGCGGTCACTTGCAAGGGACTCAACTCTCTCCCCCAGGGCATGGATAGCACGCATCATGTCAGCCATCGATGGTTCCCGAGTGCTAGGAGGGGGGTTAGGAACAACCACTACAGGGGAAGGAATAGGTTGAGGGGAAGGAATAGGTTGAGGGGCATGAGGAGAGGAAAAATCTATCGACCTAGAAGAACTTCTCCTTAATCTATCTCTCTCTAGCCTGCGTGTGTACTTCTCAAATTCGATAAAATCGAATTCCGAAAGGCCCACGCATTCCTCACACCGATCTTCCAATTGACAGGTTTTACCCCGACAATTGGAACAAACAGTGTGAGGGTCGAGAGAAGCCTTTGGATGACGCCTAGAACAGTCCCTAGCATTGCATTTTCTAAACTTGGGAACTTGTGAAAGGTCAGCCATTTTGAATTGGTCAAGGGAAAATTCCAAAAAACGGTCTAAGTCATCAACAATGAATCCGATACAAAAAAAGAGTTCAAGGATTTATTTGAAGAAAAACCCTGCACAGCGAAAGCTCAAAACCAAAATAGAGTACTTCACCAAAGATGATGGAAAAAACTCCAGGTTTCAACAGCGAGTAATGTACGTCTTGTCGACACGTCGACAGAGAAGAAATTGAGTCTTAGTTTACATTGAGTATGGTATCTGGCCGACAGTTGGCGCTGATGGGCACACCCGCAACCTGTATAGCGATCGCTGGCGAGTTTTTTACAAGTTTTTTGTCTGTCGAGCAACAGAGTTGCAGCTATACAGTGAACCCTCGCTACTTCGCGGTTCGACCATCGCGGATTCACCACTTCGCGGATTTTTTCCATAACCCATATATATACAGTAATATATATATATGCATGTATGCATGTATTTATGTATATATGTATGTATGTATATATGTAGGTATGTATATGTGTATACATATAAATATATTTATATATATATATACACACATACATATATATATATATATATATATATATATATATATATATATATATATATATATATATATATATATATATATATATATATATATATATATATATATATAAAGTAGGAAGATGTGATGTAGTTCTAAGGGAAAAGTATGGGAAATATGTCTGGGTAATAAGCAAAGCTCTACCTCCAGTTTGTTTCTTCATTATGATCAGAGATAAATGTAAACAAAACATTGGTTGCCATTTTTTATCGTGCTTTTTAGCGTGTTTAGGAAACACATGATATAAAATTGCCTTTAATATTTGTGCCTGTTTTAGTTTAGGGTACTGTAGTACATGCATTAAGTGTTCTGTACTATAAAGGGTAGTTTGTTAACAGTACTACGTACAAGGGAAGGTTTTAAAAGTCTGAATATACATGTTGAATAAAGAGGTAAATATGGTGTCACTACTTCGCGGATTTTCACCTATCGCGGCCGCGTCTGGAACCTATCTACCGCGATAAACGAGGGTTCACTGTATATATTCACCGGCTAAGTTAAATATTTAAAAATGAAAATTATTCAAGAAATAATGGCCATTTATAAATACTTTATGAAAATATCATAAATTTTGAAAGTAATAATTTTTCTTAACTATACTGTACAAACCCGAGTCTTAATAGTTGTATGATTTCGACGAAGCTGGAAATGACCGTTTAAACGCTTAGCGAGCTGTTACTTAAAAAACTTAGGTTTGTATAGTTTGGAAAAATACCAATTACTGTACTTTAAAATTGTATTTATTCCTACTTGAGTACAAACTATCGTTCTTCAATAGGAAACATTATTATTATTATTATTATTATTAGCTAAGCTACAACCCTCGTTGAAAAAGTAAGATGCTTTAAGCTCAAGGGCTCCAACACGGAAAACATCTTGGTGAGGAAAGGAAATATATAAACTACAAGAAAAGTAATGAACACTTAAAATATTCTAAGAACACTACCAGAATTATAGTAAAACTTTCATATATAAACTATAAAACCTTCAAAAAAAAAAAAAAGAGGAAGAGAAATAAAACAGAATAGTGTGCTTAAGTGTACCCTCAAGCAAGAGAACTCTACCCTAAGGCAAAGGAAGACCATGGTACCGAGACTACGGCACTACCCAAGACTAGAGAACAATGCTTTGATTTTGGAGTGTCCTCCTAGAAGAGGAGGGATGAAGTCCCTATAACCAAACTGGCTGGCTTACTAACCCAGGAAATGTCAAAGCACTTTGGTTCTGTAAACGAGAAAAAGTGCCGACTCATGTCGACCTCCTAACGACCTGAGCACGAAGACAGCGTAGGTGTTGGGCTAGGTCCCTATCAGATGACTGATAAGACAGTAATCGAGGGGCCTCTATCTGAAAGAATATGATGTCTCAACGTCTGTTCATTCATGAAAAACGGCCAAGTCCAAAGCTGAAGAATCCCTCTTGGCCTTCTCTTTCTTATTCTTTCCAAATTCCACCCACTGCAGAGTAGGCCATGACCTACACTCGTACAAGGGGATGATGCAAACAGTCTTGGTCTATGCAAAGAGTACAAAGTTGATGAGAATCCCCAAAAGATCTTGCTCATGAACTTTGCCATACTTACGGCCACATTTCCCATGGCATACCTGCACATGCGCTCATGGAGTCTCCATTAGCAAAGGCACACAATCGGTAAGAAAAAGATCAAAACAGCCACTAAAGAAGTAGCAAAGAAATCTGAAATGTGCTGCGAGCAAATTCAAAGTAAGGGTTGCTTTGCCTGGAGGGTGGGCAGGGCCTAGCCACTACCTGCCAGTTACTATAACCACCTCGTTAAAGTTTAAACAGCTGTTTCTATCTTCCCCGAAATCATACTCATATCATAGGATGATGCTTTGTAGGAACAAAAGTACCCATTGGTATGAAAAGCTTAATTTAAACTCAAAACAACCGGTACCTGCGTATGTATCCAAGAAGTTTGTCAGAGGAAAATATTAATCATTAAACAAAAGTAATGAATCACTATGACCCTCTCTTCCATACAAGAAATTTCTGGAAGTATGGCGCAGGAATATGACTTACACCAAATTCCTTAAAGGACACTATAGTGATGGTGCAGAATTTAAATGAGAAGGATCATCAAAGACAGACACAAACCTTGAAATAATACAGAGATAGGTCAAGCAGTCCATAGTCATCTGAGGAAGTATAAGAAAGTTACAAGCTCTGAAGCCATGGTAATCAAGGGGAAACTTAGGTCAGGTCTTGTATGTTAACCTTTCTAAATAAATGCCAAAACTACAGTATGTACAAGCATGCGTGTCATGTCAAGGTTGCGGGCGTCGCAAAACTGACATACGTCCCAAAGAGGAATCAACCTCTAATAGAAATTCTTTCATTTAAAAAGATGTTGATTAATAAAGTCCCAAATTTAGTAAAAACACTGACACAAGCTTAATCTCCTGGTAGATTTGATAACTACCAGTAGTAGCCAGTACAATACCATTAGTAAATGACACTACTATTAAAATCAATGTTATTATTATCCACTTGATATTTTTCAACCAATTGGAAGTGGACTTTCATGCATGGGTGAATGTTAAATGCAATGCAGGGATGAAAACAAGACGACACTACAAGAGTAGTTAGGAGGATCAAGACAAAATACTAATCTTTGTTGGAGTACCCAATAAAAACTGGAGCATGATCAGGTCTTGTAGAAGCATGTTTCAGTTAGCCTACTGTAGTTAAAAGAAAAAAAATATAACTATCAGTATCAGGTGGAGCATGATCATGTCTTGTAGAAGCATGTTTCAGTTAGCCTACTGTAGTTAAAAGAGAGAAAATATAACTATCAGTATCAGAAGGAACATAGCCACAGACTTGTACTATGCCTATTACTCCCGGATGCAGAAAATTCTATACAGTATGTGGGTTAACAAATGGCAGTAACTCCTGACAGGAATAATGTTAGTAAATAGCAGTAACTTGGAATGTTAGTTGAAGAAAATATACAGTATAGTTATATTTACACGCGACCATAAACAGCAACGAGAGAGATTCTGTGTCCTTTATCTACTTCTACGAATGTTGACACTGTAGTAATTGCAGACTATATCTCTGAAATAAAAAAAAAAGAGAAATTGTGATTCAAGCACCAATAAATTACAGCCGAGGGAAACAGTTTTCTTTTCTTACCTCTAAATGAGTTCGTAATGCTGGGTATTAGGGCCTATAAGGTAGGTTGCGCTATCTTATTATCGAAAAAAGAATTGAAACGAAACATGATTAAACAGCCTTCAAACTTTTAAAATTTGTTATTAATTCTTATACAAACCTTTTGCCCTTTGAAATGGAGAGACTCACTTATTAGTGGATGGAGAGTCCCCTAAAACCAAAGTGCTTTGTTCTTTTCTTCCCTGAAAAATGTTCATCTCTCTCGTCCTCCGCAGGAGAGAGGGAGATCATTTCAGGATCCTCCTAACAAGCCCATCATATGGATGATTATGCTGATAGGACCTGGCACTTGGTCAATGAAGGAATCTTCCTCCCACGAAAGGGAAATGCAGTCTTTCTCTAATTATAATACTTGATGCAAGATGGCCAATGGAAACGTATCAATTCCATCATCCTCCCGTCATAAAGGGAGAACTATTTCTGTCAGATCCAGCCTAATATGAAAGGGGGCAAGAAATGACAAATTCGGAGATAATTTGTATTTTTCCTAACCATACAAACCTTAGCTATTTACATTGGGTTTACCTTTTAGCGTAGCTGAAATGACGAGCCAATAGTTTTTAACGAGGGTTAATTACCCCCGCGCTAGTTAGCGGGGGTAGGGGAAGGGATAGCTTGCTACCCCTGCCCCCCCCACATACCGGTGATTTGCTTCACTTCACTTAGAGGTAGGACTTGACTTGGGGGCCAGGGTTGGCGGGCAAATATGTGTAAATACAGTAGCTAAGGTTTGTATGGTTAGGAAAAATACAAATTATCTCCGAATTTGTCATTTGTTCCGTAACCGAAATACAAACCACGCTATTTACATTGGGTGACTTACCCTTAGGAAGGGTGGAAAGTCCACAGCCTTACTGACTTCGGCTTTGCCCGGGGACTCCATCCCTCAGTGAGTAGCACTTGAGAGAAGGAGCCTCTGCACCTCACAAGTTCCTTGCTTTGCTAGGAACGAGTGGCCTACATAAGTTGTGTGTGGAGGAAAGTGTGACTCGTCCTATGAAGTTGACCTTGAGACCTTTAGATAGGAATCTAGGATAGGACGTTCCCAATACCACCTCGTCAGGGTATGGGGGCCGCAACAGTATTAAGCTTAATACTAGGAGCACAAGGAAGCATGGGTTACCTGCAGAGGTCGAGGTCAGCTATGCGAGGACCAGGATGCTGCTTCCCCAAGAGAGGGGAGAATGAAGAAAGAAGTAAGGGTCAGACATACTCTTTCATTCACGCAGACTAAAACCGGGTAACAACGCCCTCAACCTACTGCTACTTGTCCATAAAGGAGCCTGAGGTTAGACCAGCTGTTGCGCAGCCACCACAGGGCCGATAGAAAACGTATCGAGGCTCCTATGGGTCACGTCCTGCAGGTAGTGGGCTGTGAAGGTCGTCTGGCGCTTCCAGACTCCAGCTTGAAGCACCTGCGTCACAGAGAAGTTTCTCTTGAAGGACAGGGACGTAGCAACACCCCTGACATCGTGTGCCCTAGGGCGACGTTGCAGAGGAGGGTCTGGATTCAAGGCGTGGTGGATAACCCTTCGAATCCAAGCTGAGATGGTGTTCCTGGTGACCCTCCTCTTCGTCCTGCCTGTGCTCACAAACAATGCTCGCACTTGAGGACGGACTGCAGCCGTTCTCTTCAAGTAGTACCTCAGACACCTCACTGGACATAGTAGCAGCTGGTCTGGGTCGCTTGTTACAGAGCGGAGACTCGCGATCCTGAAAGAGTCGAACCGAGGATCCAGCACTCCAGGATTCTGAGTCTTGGCCACAAACTCAGGGACGAACCTGAACGTTACCTCCCCCCATCCCCTTGAATGGGCAATGTCGTACGAGAGACCATGAAGTTCACTAACCCGCTTGGCCGAAGCCAAAGCGAGCAGGAAAGCCGTCTTCCAAGACAGGTGGCGATCAGAGGCCTGGCGTAATGGTTCAAAGGGAGGTCTCTTAAGAGCCCTGAGGACCCGAACCACGTTCCAAGGAGGTCTCACTTCCGACTGGGGGCAGGTAAGCTCATAGCTACATATGAGTAGAGAGAGTTCTAGCGAGGAAGAAATGTCCACGCCTTTCAGCCTGAAGGCCAAGCTTAAGGCTGAGCGATAGCCTTTCACCGCCGAGACAGAAAGGCGCATTTCCTCCAGCAGATAAACGAGGAAGTCCGCTATTGCTGGAATAGTGGCATCGAGTGGAGAGATACCCCTCCCACGACACAAACCACAAAAGACTCTCCACTTCGCCTGGTAGACTCCTTCAGAGGACCTTCGCAGGTGCCGAGACATTCTCTCCGCAACCTGTTGCGAAAAGCCTCTCTCTGTGAGGAGACGCTGGATAGTCTCCAGGCGTGAAGCCGAAGCGAGGCCACGGCCTTGTGAGGGACGTTGGAGTGGGGTTGTCTGAGAAGCTCGTGTCGTGGAGGAAGTTTCCTCGGGAGCTGCAGAAGGTCCGGGAACCATTCCGCGTGATGCCATAGCGGAGCTACCAGAGTCATCGAACAGTTGACCGATAGTCTGGTCCTGTTGAGCACCCTTCTCATCAGACAGAATGGTGGGAAGGCGTACACGTTGATGTTGTCCCGCCGTTGCTGGAAAGCATCTTGCCAGAGAGCCTTGGGGTCCGGGACTGGGGAGCAGTATAGAGACAGCTTGAAATTCAACGCTGTCGCAAACAGGTCCACGGTCGGGGAACCCCACAAAGTCAGGACTTTGTTGGCTATCTGAGGATCCAAAGACCACTCAGTACTCACTATCTGCGAGGCCCTGCTCAGACTGTCGGCGAGCACATTCCTCTTGCCAGGAATGAAGCGAGCTGATAGTGATATCGAGTGGACTTCGGTCCACCTCAGAATCTCTACTGCAAGATGGGATAGCTGCTGCGAAAAAGTGCCTCCCTGCTTGTTGATATAAGCCACTACCGTGGTGTTGTCGCTCATCACCACCACGGAATGACCCGCCAGGGTCCGTTGGAACTGTTGAAGAGCCAGAGAGACGGCCTTCAACTCTAGCAGGTTGATGTGCAGGCACTTTTCTGATTCTGACCAAAGACCTGAGGTCCTCTGGTTCAGAACGTGCGCCCCCCACCCTTCTTTTGACGCGTCCGAAAACAGTGTCAATTCCGGGGGGAGGACGAGAAGACTCACTCCCTTCCGCAGGTTCTCGTCGACCAGCCACCACCGCAAGTCCGTCCGTTCCAAAGATCCTATCGGGACCTGAACGTCCGGGGAATCGGATCCTTGATTCCGCCGGGACTTGAGCTGCCACTGCAGGGATCTCATCCTGAGGCGGCTGTTTGGAACCAGACGAGCCAGGGAGGACAGGTGACCTAAGAGACGCAACCACGATTGGGCGGGAAGCTCTTCTCGCCTGAGGAAGGGTTCCGCCACCCTCCTCAGCCTTGCTATCCTGTCGTCTGATGGAAAGGCTTTGTGGAGTTTGGTGTCTATCAGCATGCCTAGATAAAACAGTCGTTGGGACGGCTGCAGAGAGGACTTCTCGAGGTTTACCACGATCCCCAGATCCTGGCAAAGACCTAGAAGCCTGTCTCGGTGCCGAAGAAGGGTCGACTCCGAGTCTGCTAGGATCAGCCAGTCGTCCAGATAGCGAAGGAGACGAATGCCGATCCTGTGCGCCCAAGATGAAATCAGGGTGAACACTCTGGTGAACACCTGAGGAGCTGTGGAGAGACCGAAAAACAGCACCTTGAACTGGTAGATCTTGTCGTCTAGGCAGAATCTCAAGTACTTCCTGGAAGATGGATGGATTGGGATCTGGAAGTACGCGTCCTTTAGATCCAGTGTGCACATGAAGTCTAGAGGTCTCACCGCAAGTCTGACCGTGTCCGCTGTCTACATGCTGAACCGAGTTTGCTTGACAAACCCGTTCTGAGCTGAGAGGTCGATGACAGGTCTCCAGCCTCCAGACGCCTTCTTTACAAGAAAGAGTCGACTGAAGAAGCCTGGGGAGCCGTCAACGACCTCCTGGAGAGCACCCTTCTTGAGCATGGTCTCGACTTCCGCCCGAAGGGCCAGCCCCTTTGCCGATCCCGTGGCATAGGAGCTCAACGACACTGGATTCGCTGTCAGGGGAGGTTGAGATGTTATGAACGGGACGCGATAGCCTTGGCCGATCACTGAAACCGTCCAAGCATCGGCCCCGTGTTGCTGCCACCTGTGCACGCAACGTTGAAGGCATCCCCCCACAGGTGGACACGCAGGGGGACTGCCACTCCTAGGGTTTGCGGCCGCGGCCGCTCCCTCTAGGAGTCTTGCCTCCCCTGGAGGACTTACCGCCCCTCTTGACCTTGGCTGGAAAGGGCTGGGGCTTAGACACCACTTTCTTAGCTGCCGGTGCCTGCTTCGATGCCTTACGAGGCTGCTGCTGCTGTTGCTGCGGAGCTGGAGGCTTATAAGGCCGAGCTGTAAGGGCCCTATGGAAGAGGGAGTCCGTGCTAGATTTCCTCCACCTCTCAGCCGTTCGCTCCATATCCTGTGGCTCCAACAGATTCTCCCCAAGGAGGGAAGCATGTCTGAGCCTACAGACATCCACAGCGGGGACCTTCGGGTGGAACCTCTCGGTCACCGCATTGCGCCGCTTCAACACCGAGTTGGCCCACAGGGTGGTGACCTGGTGCGCCAGGAACTCGATGGAGCGGGTGCCCGAGAGTAAGAAGGTCTCCAGGGCCTTCCTATTGGTCTCCTTAGACAAGTACGTACTAGGAGCGCAATAGGATGGCCAGAGTTCCTAGCCATATATCCAGCCACGAAGTGGCCTGCATGGCGCACTTCGCGACCTTCTCATGGCTCAGGATCTCCGACGCCGAGAACAACACCTGCCGGGCAGAGAGCTTCTCGAGGGGAACTCCCTTAGCCAGCTCTTCTACGAAGTGATGGAGAGGAAGAGTGAGACTAGACTCACCCAAGATCTCAAAATACCTCCTCTGCTGGAGACGAGGAGGTGGGATGAGTTTGTTCCCGGCAGAGGAACGACTGGAGGAGGCAAGAATCGCGAGCTGGGCATTGGCCCTGGCTCTGGCATCCCGAGACCAGGGCAGAGCCGCACTGGTCTTAGGGGCCTTCTGAACATTTAACACTTGGTCCAGGACCGTGTCCTTGCCTTCTCGGGGGGCGATCACGGGGTCCATGAACCCGTTGAGTTGCCTCATCAGGCTCAGGACCTGCCAGAAGGCATGTTCAGATTCCTGCTTGTCTCCTCCCTGCGGGCTGGCAGCTAAGTCTCCCGTCCCCGGAATCTCTTCCTGGGGCGAAGCGTGGACGTTCCCCCGGGGAGCAGCGGGTTCCTGGCGAATCCTTGAAGACGATTTCGGGATGGTCTTAGTCCTTGGGTTCCCTCCTGGGAGGGATACAGGATCCCAACAAAGAGGTTCGGAGAGCCCCTTCCGCGCGAGACGATTCTCCTCCATGAAGAGAAGGCTCCCCCCTTGGTGCCGAGAGGGAGACTATCGCCTCACTGGACTCACCCGAGGACGGAAAAGCCTCGTCCACGGGAGAAGGAGAAAACGCCTGCGAAGGGGATGAGGCCTTCCCGACAGACCTCTTAGGAACCAACTTCTCCCTGGGGGAAGTCACCACGAAGTCCACTCCTCTCTTTCTCTTCAGCGGAGGTGAGGCAGCCGTTGGTTTGTTCCCCTGATCGGCGAGTGCTGGCTTCATAACCCTCACTAACGCCCGCATCAGAGTACCAAACCAAGTCTGTTGCTCCACGGACACAGAGTCCAAAATCCTCGCTGGAGGGAAAGGGATCGGGCGATCCTTCGGAGTGGACACCACTGGACCTGCCTGAAAAGGAAAGGGGGAAGAAAGATGCACTGACCTCTCTGAAGTGTCTTCCCTGTCCTGCACAATGGTCCTGCGCTTTGGTGGAGGCGATCCTGAGCGCAGTCTGGTGAAACGCGTTCCTGCTGCTGTTACTGGCTGTGAAATTCGGCGCGAACGGTGGTCGCGAGAAGGCGAACGGTTGTGCGGTCGCGCGGGCGCGCAGGCGAGCGGTCGCGCAGGCGAGTGGGCGTGAGGGCGTACAGGCGAACGAGCGCGTGGGCGAGCCGGCGAACGAATGCGTTGGCGCGTCGGCGAGGGAACGCGTTGTCGCGCGGGCGAGCGAGAACGCTCAGAAGATCGCTGGCAACGTTGGTCAGGAGACCTGTAGCGCGTGGGAGAGTGATTGCGAGCAGGCGATCGGTGGTGCGCTGGCGAACGCTGGCGCGCAGGCGAGCGATAGCGCATGGTGGCGCGTTGGCGAGCGATAGCGCGTAGGTCGCGCAGGCGAACGCCCGCGCGAGGGTGAGCTAACAGAGGGCGACCCATGTCCTTCCAGATCCTCTGGGCGACGGCGCGTTGGAGAACGCATGCGCGCAGGCGATAGGTCACGCGAGCGGTCCGGAGATCGCCGATGTTCAGGTGATCGCTGACGAGCAGGCGATTGTTGAATCGTCTATGATCACTGGCGAGCTGGTGATCGCTGGCGAGCAAGAGGGCGACGCGTGGAATCCTGTGAAGGAACAGTCGGCGCGGCGCGTTCACGAACAGGAACAGGAACAGGAAGCGCGTAGGCGTGTGGGCGAACATGACAAATTCGAAGATAATTTGTATTTTTCCTAACCATACAAACCTTAGCTATTTACAAAGGGGTTACCTTTTAGCGCAGCTGAAATGGCGAGCCATTAGAATTTAACGAGGGTGTATTACCCCCGCGCTAGTTAGCGGGGGGGTAGGGGAGTGGTAGCTAGCTACCCCTCCTCCCCCTCACACACAGGTGAATGCTCACTTTCACTTAGAGGTAGGACTTGTCTTGGGGGACAGGACTGGCGGACAAATATGTGTAAATAGCTAAGGTTTGTATGGTTAGGAAAAATACAAATTATCTTCGAATTTGTCATTTGTTCCGTAACCGAAATACAAACCACGCTATTTACAAAGGGTGACTTACCCCTTAGGTAGGGTGGAAAGTCCCCAGCCATACTGGCTTTGGCTTTACCCGGCGGACAAATATGTGTAAATAGCTAAGGTTTGTATGGTTAGGAAAAACACAAATTATCTTCGAATTTGTCATTTGTTCCGTAACCGAAATACAAACCACGCTATTTACAAAGGGTGACTTACCCCTTAGGTAGGGTGGAAAGTCCCCAGCCATACTGGCTTTGGCTTTACCCGGGGACTCAGAATCCGAGTGAGTCGCACTCGAGAAAAGGAGTCCCTGCACCTCACAAGTTCCTTGCTCCGCAAGGAACCATGTGGCCTACGTAAGCTTGTGTGTGAAGGAAGAAGTGTGACCCGTCCTAGGCAGTTGACCTGGAGTTCCAGAAGGAACTCTGGGTTAGGACGTTCCCAATACCACCTCGTCAGGGTATGGGGGACGCGACAGTATTGACTCAATACTCGGAACACAAGGAAGCATGGTTTACCTGCAGAGGTTCGAGGTCAGCTATGCAGAGACCAGGATACTGCTTCCCCGTAGAAGGGATGATGAAGAAAGAAGTAAGGGCCAGACATACTTCTTTCGTTCATGCAGACTAAAACCTGATAACAATGCCCTCAACCTTCTGCTACCTGTCCAAAAAGGAGCCTGAGGTTAGACCAGCTGTTGTGTAGCCACCACAGAGTGATAGAAAACGTATCGAGACTCCTGTGGGTCACGCCCTGCAGGAAGCGGGCTGCGAAGGTCATTAGACGCTTCCAGACTCCAGCTTGTAGCACCTGCGTCACAGAGTAGTATTACTCGAAGGCGAGAGACGTTGCGATGTATCCAACATCGTGCTGTAGGGCAACGTGACGGGGGAGGGTCTGGAGACAGGTCGAGATGAATGTCCTTGAGTCCGGGCTGAAGAGGTATACTGGTGACTCTCCCCCATGTCCTCCTTGTTCTCCCAAATCGGCTGCAACTGAGGACAAACTGCAGCTGTTCCCAGCGCTAACCTCTCGATTCCTTTACTGGCAAGAAAGAGAAGGTCTTGGGACATCAGATACAGAATGGAGACTCGAAATCTTGAATGAATCGGACCGAAGGGCCAGGACCCCCAGATTCTGAGTCTAGCCAACAACTCACGAGCGAGCCTGAATGTTGCCTTCCCCTCTTCCTTAGAAAGGGGGGAGTCGTAAGAGACCAAGAAGATTGCTTACACACTGGCCGTGGCCAGAGTGAGCAGGAGACCCAAGGCGGAATATAATCCGAGGCCTGTCGTAAAGGGTCTTGAGAAGATCTCTTAAAGGACTAAAAGTCCGAGCCATGCTCCAAGTTGGAGGTCTTCCTCCGACTAGGGCAGGGACGATCATAGCTTCGCATGAGCGAGGATAGATCCAGCGGGCAGGAAAAAGTTATTCCTTTAAGCCTGAAGGTCAGGGAAAGGCTGAGCGACAGGCTTCATTGCCGAGAGCGGAAAGGAGTTTCCTCCCGCCGAAAGGCAATAAGACCGTTATTGCTGGAGAAGAGGCCTCAAGGGAAGAGGTATATCTCCCACGGCACCAACCACCTTAGACTCTTCACTTTGCCTGGGAGACCCCTGTGGATGACTATCGCAGATGACGCGACCTCCGTACCGCGACTGTAGCGGGTTGTCTCCTTGAGGAGGAGGCGTAGTGTCTCCAGGCATGAAGCCGAAGCGACGCCCCGGTTCGGGAGAGATATCGCAGTGTGGTTGCTTGAGTAGTCTGCGCCGTGGGAGAAGCTCTCCCGGGAGTTCCATCAGGGGAAGCAGAGGGTCCAGAAACCGTTCTGCGCATAGTCCCAGTGGAGCTCTCCCATTGAAAGGTTGACAGACAACCTGGTCTTGTTGAGACCCATTGTCCACAGACAAAAAGGAGGGAAGACGCAGGCGTCGAAGTTGTCCCACCATCACCGGAATGCATCTTGCCAGAGTCTCGGGGTCTGAGACTGGGGGGAAGAATAGCGGAAGCTTGAGGTTCCAAGCTGTCGCGATCAGGTCCCCCAGACCAGTACTTGCTGGTTACCCAAGGTCAAAGACCCCCAGGTACACTCTCTCTACGAGGCTCTGCTCGGATAGTCTGAGAGAACATTCCCCTGCCTGGAATGAGAGAGCCGATGGTGGTATTGAGAGAATCTCAATCATCCCGGTATCTCTACTGCAAGATGTGAAGGTGTGAAAATGCGTCCCCTGCTGGTTAGAATACGCCAGAATCATGAAGTCGACGCGAACGGGGCGACTCGGCAGGAGCTGTAGGAGCTGTAGGATCTGTAGAGGGGCCAGACTAAGGCCCCTAAGCCTGCCTGAATGATGGAGAGGTATCCTTCAGGTCTTGACCATAGGCCTGGACCGGAACATGCCCCCCCCCCCCCCCCTTTCCTTTGACGAGTCCGAGAACCGCATCAAGAATGTGGGGAAAGGACGAGAATATCCACTACCATCAAGAGGCTCCATAGGTCAACACCCATTGCAGGTCTAATAGTTCCGCTGGTCCCATAGGGGCCAGGAAGTCCGGTTAAACATTGCCTGAAGCCACCGGAACTTGGATCGCCCCACATGGAACTTATCCTGAGGCGACCGTTCGGACTATAGACGGGTCAATGAGGAAAGGAGAACTAGGAAACGTTCCAAGGTAGGGCTGAAAGCTCTGCTTGACTGAGAACAGGTACTGCGACTCTCCTCAGTCTTGCCACAGTCAACCGAAAGGAAGGCTCGGAGGATGTGGTAACAGAATCTGGCGTCCCCAGGTGGTCACCCATCCAAGTACCGACGTTGCTTAACCTCGCTGGACGGACGAGAAGAGGGGTTTCCAACGTGGTAAGGCTGTTGACTCAATATCATGGCCAGATACTCCAGATGTTGAGGCAGAGGAAGAGAAGGCTCCAAGCAAAATACCATGAGCCCACACTCATGGTAAGCATCCGGAAGCTTGTCCCGGCGCTGAAGAAGGTCGAACCCGAGCCTACCGGAGTTGACCAGCCCTCCAAACAGCAGAGGAGGCGGAAGCCTGCACCTGAGCGGCCAAGAGGAAGGCAGGGAGAGTTCTCTGGGGAAACAAACCTGCTATGCCACGGCGGGATAGCCACACTGCATCATAAGCAGGAATACTTGCAGTCTAGGCTGAATTCGACGAGCACCCTGGAAGATGGATGGAATGGAAACTGAAAGTACCCGTCCTTCCGATCCAGGGTTTAAGGAGTCCTGTCGCCTCGTTACCAGTCTGATCGATTCTGCTGGTCTACGCTGGCCGAAGTTTGTTCGACAAACTTGATCAGGGCTGAGAGGTCGACTACGGACATCCCCTCTCAGATCCTTCCTTACAAGAAAGGATCGACTGAGGGGGCCGGGGGTGAAGCCGTCGATGATCCTAAGGAAGACTTTCGACTAAGGTATGGATCATTCTGCCCAACCGGGCAACTCTGCTGACGCTATGGCATAGAGGTTCAGAGACACTGAATTCGCTGACAGAGACGGCAGGCGCGATATCCTTGGCTGATCACAGAGATTGTGCGGGAATGGGCATCGGGAAGCTGTCATTCGGATGAGTAACCTTAAGCATCCTCCCAGCGAAAAACCTGCAATCCTAGAGTTCGTGAACTCCTTTTAGGACTATGCCCCCCCGGAGGAGTCTCCCGTGCCATCTGTTCCTGACAGGAGGAAACTGCAATTGGACACCTTGTCCCAGTTGTCGTAGCCGATAACTTAGGCCGACGTGGTTGAAAGAAAAGGGCGCTGGAGCCCTGCAGAGTCTGGAAGAAAGCGCCTTGGAGGAGTGAAACCGGAAGTCGATTTCCTCCGCACAGCAGCTGTCTAAGTCTCTGTCCTTGGGCACAAACAAACTCTTCTCAAGGATGGAAGGGTGTCTGAGGTCGTCGACCTCCACAGATGAGACACCCGAAGGAAGCCCTCAGTCAGCGCGTCCAGATGGTCCAACATCGAGCTTGTTCGCAAGATAGATACTTAACGACGAAAGGCCAAGGTGCCTGAGCTCGAGAGGAGGAAAGTACCCCTGATCTTCCTGTAGCTTCCTTGAACCAAACCTCGGGCCGTAACCGAGGAGGGAAAGAACTTGGTAAGCTCCCAGAGGAAGGGGTAAGCAGTCACCCCTTGTCCGATGGAGAAATCTCGAACGGAAAGCCCCCCCCGCCAAAAATCCTTCCAGGGAATGACGGGGAAGGGCTAACCCAGGTTCAGGAAAGAGGAGTGTTGCTCAGATCTCCCTTAAGTTTCTCCTATTCTTGCAAGTGCCATGCTCTGCGTTTACGGGGTGAGGCCGTGTTCTGGAAATCCGCTCCAGAAGAACTCGCCAGGCTGCGAAAACCCCATTGGGAATCGTGGTCGCAATCGCCCTGGAGCTCGCGCGACGGTAATTCAAAGATTTTCGCGTGGGCGAACGTGGAAGAGCCCATGCGCGGTAACGCAAACGAAGGTGAGCGAAGGAGCGCAGAAGGAGGGCGAGCGTGGTAGGAAGGGCGAGAGCTGGTGGTCCGCGACCAATAACCCATAGACGAGCAATGGATACAGTGAACCCTCGTTTATCGCGGTAGATAGGTTCCAGTCGCGGCCGCGATAGGTGAAAATCCGCGAAGTAGTGACACCATATTTACCTATTTATTCAACATGTATATTCAGACTTTTAAAACCTTCCCTTGTACGTAGTACTGTTAACAAACTACCCTTTAATGTACAGAACACTTAATGCATGTACTACAGTACCCTAAACTAAAACAGGCACAAATATTAAAGGTGATTTTATATCATGCATTTCCTAAACATGCTAAAAAGCACGATAAAAAATGGCAACCAATGTTTTGTTTACATTTATCTCTGATCATAATGTAGAAACAAACTGGAGGTAGAGCTTTGCTTATTACCCAGACATATTTCCCATACTTTTCCCTTAGAACTACATCACATCTTCCTACTTTAGATATATATATATATATATATATATATATATATATATATATATATATATATATATATATATATATATATATATATATATATATATATGTGTGTGTGTGTGTGTGTATATATATATATTTATATGTATACACATATACATACCTACATATATACATAAATACATGCATACATATATATATATATATTACTGTATATATATGGGTTATGGAAAAAATCCGCGAAGTGGTGAATCCGCGATGGTCGAACCGCGAAGTAGCGAGGGTTCACTGTACTGCAAGAAATAAGCCGACGTTTGTGCGAAGAAACACTGTTCGCGCGTGGGCGAACATTGGAGAGCATGGGCGCGGACGCGCATGAGCGTAGACGTGCAGGCACGTGGGCGTGTGGGCGCGCGGTCGCGCGGGCGAGCGGTCGCGCGGGCGAGCGGTCGCGCGGGCGAGCGGTCGCGCGGGCGAGCGGTCGCGCGGGCGAGCGGTCGCGCGGGCGAGCGGTCGTGAGGGTGGGCAGGTGGATGAGAGCGAGTCCGAGGCGGCGAACGCAAGCGTTAGCGCGATGGCGAGGAAACGCGCTGCCGCGTGGGCGAGGAAAACCGCTGGCGATATGGATCAACAAGCGGTCGGTGGTGAGCTGGTGAGTGCTAACGCGCAGGTTGGCGATGGCGCGTTGTGTTATGCCGACGCGATGGTCGAGCAGCATGCGCAGGTGAGCGATCGTACGTTGGCGAGCAGTATGCGAAGGTGAGCGATCGCGAGCAGCATGTGCAGGAGGGCGATCGCGCGATGGTGATCAGCATGCGCCGGGTCGCGCGATGGTGATCAGTATGCGCCGGGTCGCGCGGTGGTGATCAGCATGCCAGGGTCGCGCGATGGCGATCAGCATGCGCAGGTGGGCGGTCGCGCGATGGCGAGCAGCATCTGCAGGTGAGTGATCGCGCGATGGCGAACAGCATCCGCAGTTGAGGGTCGCGCGATGGTGATCGGCATGCAAAGGGTCGCGCGATGGTGATCGGCATGCAAAGGGTCGCGCGATGGTGATCAGCATGCAAAGGGTCGCGCGATGGTGATCAGCATACGCAGGTGTACGGTCGCGCGATGGCGATCAGCATCCGCAGTTGAGGGTCGCGCGATGGCGATCAGCATCCGCAGTTGAGGGTCGCGCGATGGCGATCAGCATCCGCAGTTAAGGGTCGTGCGATGGCGATCAGCATCCGCAGTTGAGGGTCGCGCGATGGCGATCAGCATCCGAAGTCGAGGGTCGCGCGATGGCGATCAGCATCCGCAGTTGAGGGTCGCGCGATGGCGATCAGCATCCGCAGTTGAGGGTCGCGCGATGGCGATCAGCATGCGCAGGTGAGCTAGTAGCTGGCAAACCATGTTCCTTCAGAAGTGTTGGAGAACGTTGGCGTGCCGGCTGTAACACACACGGGAGATCCGGAGATCGCCGAGAGACAGGTGATCGCTGGCGAGCTGATGATCGCTGACGAGCAGAAGGCTACGCGTGGAAGCCTGCGCATAGAGGAAGAGTCCTTGACCCCGACCTGAACCGAAGTTCTAGATCGCGAGGGCGAACGTGGGCGCACAGGGCGCGTAACAGGAACCAACAGGAACAGCAGGGATGATCATCTTGAAAGCGCTGACGAACAGGAGAGCGCTGATGAGCAGAAGAGCGCCTGTGCGCTAACACTGAGCAGGAGCAGGAGAGAACACAGCAGAAGGGCGCGCAGGGAAACCCTGACACGCAAGGGAAGAACCCCCGTGGGGGCAACCCTTTGCCCCGAAGGGAACGTTGTCCGCCGGGAGACTGATGTCCGTCGGAAGACCGCTGTCCGTTGGGAAGACCGTTGTCCGTCGGGAAGACCGTTGCCCGTCGGAAGACGAGATCAGACTGCTGTCCATCTGCACCAAGGCGGAAGATCGAGAAAAAGGAGTTGTAGGCTGCAAACGGAGATCCAAAAAGGCGCCTCAAGCACCCTTATAGGAAGATGAGAGGCCCTTATGATGAGGCGGACGGTGGGCCTTACGGCAAGGGAGGCCAACAGCAACAGAAGAAACCTCCGAAGAGGAGTCTCTATGAGTGTACTCTCTCGCGAACGAAAGAGAAACTTCGTAGAAGAGACTGGTCAGCCAGTGAGCTAAAAGGAGCAATCCTCCGAAGAGGAGCTCCTGCAGTTGCCCAGCCCCTTGAGCGAAACTGCAGGTGCGACCGCTCAGCACCAAGAGCATAGTCGCACGAAAAAAAGGCAAGAGAAGAACCCCCCAAAAGGGGAAAAACTCAAGCCTGGACAGGAAAAACTTCCCTCGGAAGGAAAGTTACCCGCCCAAGGAGGCAAGCCTCCTGAGAGTTCTAAAATGAACTGGAGAGCTGTCCGTCGTCACGGGAGTACTTCCAGTAGAAGGAGACACGCCCCTGACGAAAATACAAGGGGGGAGGCAGCAACAGCCGAATCCCCAGGACTCAACCAGACAGCTCACACCGTCGCCATATTACAGAAACAAACTAGATCGGTAACTGTAAAAAAATAAAACAAATAATATTAGTACACATTCATTCCCCCGGGAAGGCTCCGAAGAGGAATCCCGAGGGAAAGGAACAAGAATTACACAACAGGCACGTGCCCTCACAACCACTTACACTCACGGAAGGAGAGCTGTAACCAAAACAGAATTATAACAATTATAATTATGTAACTATGTAATTATGTAATTTAAAAATGAATGAACACTAAAGAAAGAACGAAAACCCCGAAAGGAATCGTTCTACAAGCTGAAAAACAAAAAACAACTACAATTAGATTCATAACTAATTGAGACAAACGTACGGCGTAGCAACCCCCCCACACGGAAAGGAAGCTACAAGGGCATAGTAACACGTAGTAAAAGGGTGAACGACCTCAAGAGAGAGAGAGAGAAAGACATAAGTCAAACTCGATCGCCACCCATAAAAATACGCCGTGGTGGCCTAACTGCCGAGGACTCCACGTAGATATCGTACAATACACACAAATCTGAAAAGGAAACTTACTTATTTCTATACTCAAATATATATACAAACATGAAAACATGTTTACATATATATTGAGTAAAGAAAAGTAAGCGATTAAGTAAAGACAAAACAAACAAACAATGGCTGCCAAGAGAGGACCAAGACAGAGACGTCAGTCACAGTCCGAGCCAAAAGTGAAAGTGAGCATTCACCTGTGTGTGAGGGGGAGGAGGGGTAGCTAGCTACCACTCCCCTACCCCCCCCGCTAACTAGCGCGGGGGTAATACACCCTCGTTAAATTCTAATGGCTCGCCATTTCAGCTGCGCTAAAAGGTAACCCCTTTGTAAATAGCGTGGTTTGTATTTCGGTTACTGAACAAATGTGTTTTAGAAACACGCGCTAGAGAACGCGAGCGATGTTGTGCAGGAACAAGCTGAGGATTGCGGTGGCGCTCAAGAGACTGATGGCGCGCAGGGCGCACAACAGGAACTGCAGGATAT
Source organism: Palaemon carinicauda (assembly GCF_036898095.1). Taxonomy (NCBI): domain Eukaryota; kingdom Metazoa; phylum Arthropoda; class Malacostraca; order Decapoda; family Palaemonidae; genus Palaemon; species Palaemon carinicauda. The sequence continues at coordinate 60,408,441 of NC_090752.1, read as the reverse complement.
TCGGAGACCACAGGGGAGCGCTGGCGAGCAGAAGGGTGATGGTCCTCAGAAGAGCGCTGACGGTCAGAAGAGCGCTGACGAGCAGGGGAGTGCCTGTGCGCTAACACTGCAGAAGGGCGAGCAGGGGAATGCTGGCGCGCTGGGCGCTCTTCAGGAACAACAGGTTGAAGGATGTCCTCAGGAGAGTGCTGGCGAGAAGAGGGGCGATCATCAGGAGAGCGCTGGCAAACAGGAGATCGCTGACGAACAGGAGAGCGCCTGTGCGCTAACACTGCACGCATGACGGAAGAATCCCTTTGCCCCGAAGGGACCGTTGCCTGTCGGGTGACGAGGTCAGGTTGCTGAACATCTGCCCCAGAAGTTGAAGGTCTGGAAGGCGTAGGAGACCGATCCCCAGAGAGGTCTAATGAAGCTGGAGCTGCAGGCTGTTTACGGCGAGGAGAGTCCCCTTCGGAGGAAGAAGGAGAAGATCCAAAAAGACTCCTCTTAGCACCCTTATAAGGAGACGGGAGGCCCTTGCGACGCAGTGGACGGTGAGCCTTACGGCGAAGGCGGCCACGAGGAAGATCGTCAGGACCATCAGTCCTCCGAAGGGGAGTCTCAGTCAAAGCACTCCCTTTAGAGGGAAGCTGGACAGCAGAAGAGCCCATAGGACTCCCTTCCCCCTTCGAAGGATGTACGGAAGGGGGAGGAGAGCCGTCAGCACCAACATCCCCAACTGCACCTGCAGAGGATTGCCCCGCCCGTCGGAGGCCTCTGCCACCACGACGTCGACGATAGACAGAGGATCTACCTCTGCTATCACCGGCGACTGCTTAACGGCGGCCCCCAACTGGACAAGGTCAATCAGGGCAACCCTGGAGGGCAAGCCCTTAAGCCCCAGGGAAGCCCAAATCTGTAAAAGATCATCGTTAGACAAAGATTCATCAATAACCTCCCCCGGGGGAGGAGGAGGAACTGCCCCGCTATGGGAGGCGACGCCCTCTCCCCCAACCCAAGGTCGGGAAACAGAACTAGGGCCTGCGCTCCCACTCGGCCGACTCTCCTTAGGAGCCGAACGAGGGGGAGCTTCGGAGGAGGTTTGGGCAGCGAAAGAAGAGTCCCGAGAACCTTCCTCCTTCAAGGCAAACCCGGAAGGAGAATGGTCTCTCTTGGACTTCTTCTTACGCCGGCGGCCAAACCTCTCCCACTGGGAGGCAGACCACTCCCTGCACTCACTGCACTTATTTTCCTGATCACACCATCGGCCTCGACACTGCGGGCAAAGGGTGTGAGGATCAGTGTCCACGGCCGACATAAAAGTACCACAAGGGCGGCCGGCAATTCCAGGGCACGTACGCATATTAATCATAAAGGTGGTCAACTTCTAACACACACACACAAACTGAAAGAGAAAGCAGAAAAAGATTAAAGGCTGTCAATGAGGACGATGGACAGACACGTCTGTTCATCGCCGGAGCCAAAAGTGAAGTGAAGCAAATCATCGGTGTGTGGGGGGGGGAGGGGTAGCAAGCTATCCCTTCCCCTACCCCCGCTAACTAGCGCGGGGGTAATTAACCCTCGTTAAAAACTATTGGCTCGTCATTTCAGCTACGCTAAAAGGTAAACCCAATGTAAATAGCGTGGTTTGTATTTCGGTTACGGAACAAATGTAGTTTAGCACCTTCAAAGTCAGGGCCAGCAAATAACTACATAAAAACTACATCCTCAAGCAAGGGAAGAAAAGAAGCAGAAGGGACAGTCTTTTTACCTTTCTTCCAGACTTACATTGAACATGTTACTTTAGACAAGATGCTTCCTATCCCGTATGGGAGCTGGGCTGGCTATAAATCTACTAGGGCCACCACCACAGGACAAAATAGAAGAATGACATGTGGGTATTCTCCTTTGAAAAGGCTGCGAAGGTCGTTTGATGCCTCCAAGCTCCATCATCTGTCCAACTGTAGATTTTTCAGTCTGATTGGGATCAGTCCCATGACTTTGTGAACTCTAGTTCAAGGAGGTGCCTCGAACCCCTCAACAGTCAAATTGTACCCTCTAATTGGGTGCTAGTGTGGCTTGTACCTTACCCATACTTCTTGTTCCTCCCTAGGGTAGCTTGTATCCTACCCCAGTTTTGGGTGGGAAAAATTTACAAAGGAATTGATAAATAATGGTAAAACTAACCTTTTCTTCTCTATACATTATTCTCTGGGTCACACAATAAATCCGTGGAAAAATACACTAAATATCGGCATCTTATACTCCTGGAATACTATCCATTTGTTTGTTGACATTCTACAATCAGCATGTGTCTATTCAGGTGACCTGAGTAGGGGGGGTTGGGGGGGCACTTCCCCCCGCTTAGGTCTGTGACCTGGGAAGGGGAGTCCGGGGGCTTGCCGCCCGGCTAGGTCTGTGACCTGGGAACTATTAGTTTAGGTTATGTGGGGTGATATGTTTTGTTCCCATGTACAGACACTATGGCACTATCCAAGACCAAAGAACAATGCTTTGATTTTGGCGTGTCCTTCTAGAAGAGCTGCTTACCACAGCTAAAGTCTCTCTTCTACCCTTACCAAGAGGAAAGTAGCCACTGAACAATTATAGTGCAGTAGTTAACCCCTTGTGCAAAGAATTGTTTGGTTATCAGGTGTATGAAGATAGAGGAGAATGTGTAAAGAATAGGCCAAACTATTCAGTGTATGTATAGGCAAAGGAAAAATGAGCCGTAACTAGAGAGAAGGATCCAATGTAGTACTATCTGGCCAGTCAATTGATCCAATAACTCTGTCGCAGTAGTATCTCAATAGGCGGCTGGTGCCCTGACCAATCTACTACCTTTATACAGTATATATATATATATATATATATATATATATATATATATATATATATATATATATATATATATATATATATATATATATATATATATATATATACACATGTCTGGGGTTTGGCCAGTTTTCATCACCACGCTGGCCCGTATGGATTGGTAATAATGAGAAATTTCAGAATATGTCCCTCTAATTATTTATTAGCCCCAAAAATAAATGTCATTTTCGAATAAAATGGGAGTTATCCAAGGAAAAACATTATTTTTTATTTGGAAATGTATATATAACAAACAAAATGACCAACATGGATACGAGAGCAAACTAAAGTAGAGGATATTCTAACATGTAATAAAAAGAAATGGACACGGACTTGACAAATAATAAGAATGAAAGATAACAGACGGACATTATGATTAACAGAATGGATCCCTAGAGATTGAAAAAACCAGGAGGGAAAGGAAGAGAAAACGATGGATTGACGAGCTAAGAAAATTTGAGGGTATAAAGTGGTATAGAAAGACTATAAATATAAGGGAGTGAAAGGTCATGTCTGGGGTCTTTGTCCTGCAGTAGACTAGCACCGGCTAGTGATATTGATGACGTGAATTGGAAGGAAAATATCAAGTGAAAATGTATTGATTAGCGAATGAATAGAGAAGCAACTTTTGTTTCAATGACTAAATATCTTCCAGATCTTCATAAATTTACTGATATCGATCATACATTGTCAGAAATGTCTTTTATTGTGGTAATTACCAAAAGTCATATCAATAATTTATTAATAAAATACAAAAATCGAGATTTTGAATTTTAGTTCCTCACGTAGTTCTCCCTATCACTGAAACCGTGACTTACCAGTGTTTGGGTTCAAAGGTCCTTTCTTCAAAAAATCAATGATTCCATCGATTGAAGCTTTGTTCCCATTCATCTTCCAATTGCCACCGACGAAAAATTTCCTCGAGGAAGACATTTTTTCAGTAGTTTAAATCCTTCACCAAACAGTGACAAGTAACAACGTCGTCTGCAGAGTCTTCTACTACCTTGCAGTGTTGCCAAACATCATTCATATATGTATAGTTTTCTTAATGCTGTGCGAGAGAATTTACATGACATATTAGTTGAATATAACACGATTAAATACAAATAAATGTTATTTAAATATCATATGCAAATAATCTTATATAAAACAAAATGATTTAATCTATGCAAATTAACATTACGGTCAGACCTTCCTGTGAGCTACCATTTAGTTTCAGCCACGAATTAAGCTTATCCATACAATAATAGGAGAAACAGAATCTTTGTGTTAAAATTTATAGTTAAGGAACCTTTTATGAAAAAATCCCTTAGATATAAGTACAAATTAAATGGAATTTTGATTTTTTCAAATAATTTGTGAAACTGGCAACATTGTAACTTATACTTCTGGTGTTTGAACATTGGGGGCGTTTTAATTTTGACAGCTATATCTGGTATTAAGAGAATTTAACGTATAACAGAGATAATCAAGGTCTTTGCTAAATTTACTGCTTTATAACATCTATTTGTAATTCATAAGCAATTTAAATATGAATAATTATGGTATTGTAATGCATTTCATAGAGTTACTCACAATGATGCAACGTTAGCAGACACACCTTCCCTATATTTTTTTTTCTCTTTTGCCTACTCTTATTGATATTCGTGACTTTCTATAAAACATTCATTACTGCAATTGGTCAATTATAGGTTAGAAAAGGACAATGGGTTAACAAGTTTATTCCAAGAAGGCTATTAACTCTCGCAATTGTATATATATATATATATATATATATATATATATATATATATATATATATATATATATATATATATATATATATATATATATATATATATATATATGTGTGTATATATATATATATATATATATATATATATATATATATATACTCTATCACCTTTATCTTTGGAGGTGCTGGTATCAGAATACCCTGTATTAGTGTTCAGAAGTGAAGATGGCAAGGGTCTGAGAGAGAGAGAGAGAGAGAGAGAGAGAGAGAGAGAGAGAGAGAGAGAGAGAGAGAGAGAGAGAGAGATCAGGCAACTAAATACAACAATGAGCACACACGACCACTAGCAGATACGATCAATACCAGTCTATTACTCATGTCATGTTACTATGGCAGACAATGCTAAAGCAAATAACAGAACAATGCTTATTCATACATACCTTCTCATGATCAGATAAATGAATGAAGATATTAATTCTATCACTTCAAAGGTAACTTAAGATATTGGTACTCTGTTATCTTTGATTACTTCCTTTACTGACATCTAGTCTACACATAATTATTTCTATTAACACTTTGAGTTTACTTTTTCCCTTTCTGTTGTTAAATGTGAAATAGGCTCTCACACTTTACACTTTCTGCCAAAACTCTTACCAAATTTGATTCTTCATCCAATCTTTTTTTTTTTCTCCATTACCTTTTAAAGGGCACTCATGAATGGCAGAGGCAAGGGACAGTGACATTGCCCTGGTTAGTAGGACAATGCCCCAGAGACTGATCATATATATATATATATATATATATATATATATATATATATATATATATACATACACACATATATATATATAATATATATATTATATATACATATATATAATATATATATATATATATATATATATATATATATATATATATATATATATATATATATATATATGATGAGTCCCCAAACCCATCTCCATCCAAACTAGGAGAGGCCAATGGATACTGATGACTCAACAGGTAGAACTATAGCCTTCCCCAAACACCAATTCTTAGCTCACAAGGATGGTGCGGTTGCAGACAACAAGAAATCATCTAGCTTGAGCGAGACTTGAACCCCAGTCCGGCAAATTGCTAGGCAGAGTTGTTTCGAATAGGCTACAACCCTACTTCTTTACCTAACACCCTCCTCATCAACGTTCCCCCTTCCTTCCCAATCACATGTCAAAACCATTTAAGTATATGAACCTTAAAGCCTGGCACTGATGCCTGGAAGGCCATTCAAAACCCATGTGTAACTAGGGGGAAACCTATTCAAAACCCTATTGGGAACATCCCTTCCTGGTGATCTGACGGACTAGGGTTCGAGCCCTGCTCAAGCTCGATAGTTTCTTGTAATGTCTGCAACTTCCCCATCCTTGTCAGCTAGGGATGTAGAGTTTGGAGTATTCTGCAGGTTTACCTGCCGAGTCATCAGCAGTCATTGCCTGGCACTCCCTGGTCCTACCTTGGGTGCTGATATGTATATATGGTCAGTCTCTAGGACATTATCCTCTCCACCTGCCTCTACCATTCATGAGCGACCTTTAAACTTGGTTACAGTACAGTATGAGATTAAAAACACTGGACAACAGTATGGAAATACTGTAGGCCTATAATGTAAAAGGCTAAAAGTAAAGTGGAGTTAAAGATTGGAAGGACTTTATAAACCTATAAATGATGCCTAGAGTGGATCACTTCAGGTGCACTGGCGGCACTAAACCCCATATGGGCCATCTCAATATTTGGGAACTCAATGTTATTTTTAGGCCCCAGGAACATCTTTACACCCATTCTTCGTTTGTAATACAATCTTCCCATGAATCTTGACATTCTATGTTCACAAATCTTAGCATTTCAATTTTACTTATCAGTACTCATTTCTCCTATACTGTACAGTATATGGTCATACAGGCCTATTGTAAAAATCTTAAGTGTTTGTGCTCTCTATTAAATGGACATTCTTATTTACCAGTTGTGTAACTATGAACCTTCATTTCATCCATAACACAGCTATTCTATAGTTTTTTTATGCCCCCTGTGGCCGCAGGGGCATAAAAACAATTAGAATAGCGCCAACGGTCTCCCTGCGTGTCGTAAGAGGCGACTAAAAGGGATGGGACGAGGGGGCTGGGAACCCCCTCTCCTATATATAATCCTGCGAGACGTCAACAAAGAGATGGAGCTGGGGGGAGAGTGACTGCTCCCCGCACTCTAGTACCCTGCTGCTTCCTCCGGTGCCTTAGATGACCGCGGAGGTAGCAGCAGTAGGGGATTCAGCATTATGAAGCTTCATCTGTGGTGGATAACGGGGGAGGGTGGGCTGTGGCACCCTAGCAGTACCAGCTGAACTCGGTTGAGTCCCTTATCAGGCTGGGAGGAACGTAGAGAGTAGAGGTCCCCTTTTTGTTTTGTTTCATTTGTTGATGTCGGCTACCCCCCAAAATTGGGGGAAGTGCCTTGGTATATGTATGTATATTGGTCCAAACTTTCAACTGCTCAATTCAGTGTCACCAAGGTAATAAAAATATTCTACCTCTTCTAAAATTAATCATTTATCTCAATAGGGTTTTGACCCACACACTCCCATTTTCGTTTATAGAATTTGGGCTATATGGCCCAGTCCTGTGGCCTGAGAGACCATTCAGTAACTAAGAGAAAGCCTGCCATTGCAATGTTAAAAGAAGCTGGACAGTTAGCAGGAAGGAAGAAAGACCTTCTAGTAATGCCTAGGGTGTGACAAGCAACGTGTACTGATGGCCTTAAGACGCTTTGGAAGATCTTCCCCCTCCGGATACTGTATCTTACTTCACATACATTTTGCTATCCAGACCCTCTCTAGTAGCACTATCTATTTTACCTATTATCACAAGTTAAGATCATCCTCAACCTTTTGCACAAAAGGTATATGGTCACGTACCTGATCGTACTTTGTCCTTTGCTTCCTTTCAGATGCCGCGAGCTTTGCTTTACTTACGTTGATTTCCGGTCCTCTCCTCTCCGTTTTAGTGTTCCACATCTTACACACGTAATAAATCTAATTTGCAAGTGGTAATTTTCAATTTACAATGCCTTTAGCAGAATGGTTCTGAGTATCTGCAGAAGAACAACATTATTAACATTATCTATTTTTCGCCTATTCAACTACACAATTCTAGACTACCTAAATTCAGTACCCCAACAACATATCTGATGAAGGGTATCATCAAAAATAGCTCAAGAATTAATAACACAATGTACTTTCCCAAAGGAAAAATTGACAACATTGCACATGCAAAGATGAAAAATCTTTTTCTTTCTCTATCATGAATTCAACAGTACTTTGATAAGATGAAACTCTTTTCTTATCAACCCATTATCTATAAAACAGAAAAATGTTGATTTCTAATCCTATCCATATGTTAAGGAAGTAGTTTCCTGTACATTACATACTGGACTAAATAAGAGATTATTCTTATAGCATTTTGAACAATAAATTAGTATACACTACATGGTTTGATTAATAAGAGTTGTAGACTGTCCTATCTTTACTATCCCTAACAAGGCAGCTGACATGCCACAAAAGGTTCATACAAGTTCCAAATCCTTCCTGAAAATACAAAAATTTCCACAATACATTTAATCAAACTCATTGCAAAAAGTATCCACCATAACTATTGTTGATGAGAATCACTGCAATATCAGTATGCACAGTAGTCTACTAGCCCCTTTTTGGTTAAACATTATGATATTTTAATTATAAAATAAATTTTTGAATATACTTACCCGGTGAATATATAATAGCTGCAACTCTGCGACTCGACAGAAAACACACTCAAAAAACTCGCGAGCGATCGCTATGAAGGTTGCGGGCGTGCCCACCAGCGCCAACTGTCGGCCAGATACCACTCTTGTATGTAAACAAAACCCTCAATTCTTCTCGTCCCGCTGCGTCTCTATTGGGGAGGAAGGGAGGGTCATTTAATTTATATATTCACCGGGTAAGTATATTCAAAAATTTATCTTATAATTAAAATATAATTTTTAAATATTTAACTTAGCCGGTGAATATATAATAGCTGATTCACACCCAAGGAGGTGGGTAGAGACCAGAGTTAATTATGTTTACAGCGTATAAGCTAAGAGTTTTTTTCATTTTGACAGTTATCAATATAACAAAATCAAAATATATAGGTACCTGGTAAGGAAGTTGACTTAGACAATTACTCTGCCTTGTAAGTCTGTCTTCCTCACGGAGCCCAGCGATCCTCTTAGGATCTGTCTGAAGCTGCGGGCAGTCAGACTCTGCCGCGCGAGGACTTGGCTCCTTTCCTCTTTCCTCTCTTTCCTTCGGCACGAGTACTTCCCCTGCTTGGGGCTCTGCCACGAAAGGGCGGAATAAACCTGGACGCTGGAGTGTCTATCCTAGGTCTAGCAGAAAAGGCAGTCGAAGGAGTTTCTTTGCGAGCCGAGGACGCTACCAAGTCATGGGTGTCCTTCTGCACTAGGGACAACGCTATGTCCTTAACCAAAAGTTCAGGAAACAAAAACTTAGATAAAGGGGCAAAGAGTAGCTCAGATCGTTGACAGGGCGTCACTCCTGCTGACAGAAAAGAGCACAGAGACTCTCGCTTCTTTAGGACTCCTGAAGTAAACGAGGAGGAGAGCTCATTGGATCCATCGCGGATGGCCTTATCCATGCAGGACATAATGAGTAAGGAGACATCTCTATCGGCCGATGAGATTTTCCTACTCAAGGCTCCCAAACACCAGTCAAGGAAGTTGAAAACTTCAAACGCTCTAAAAATGCCTTTAAGTAAATGGTCAAGGTCTGAGGATGACCAACTAATCTTCGAGCGTCTCATGGCTAGGCGGCGGGGAGAGTCTACAAGACTTGAGAAGTTGCCCTGGGCAGAGGCAGGAACTCCCAAGCCGAGAACTTCTCCCGTGGCATACCAGACGCTCGATCTAGACGAGAGTTTAGATGGGGGGAAGGCAAAGGCCGTCTTCCCTAAACTCCTCTTGGTTTCCAACCAATCGCCTAACAGCCGTAAAGCTCTCTTGGATGAGAGAGAGAGAACGAGTTTTGTAAAGGCTGGCATGTCAGCAGGAACGCCTAAAACAAACTCCGACGGCGGCGAACGAGGAGCCACAGAGACAAAGTGTTCAGGAAACAACTCTTTAAAAATGAGCATGACTTTTTTAAAGTCCATAGATGGCGGAACTGCTCTAGGTTCATCAATATCTGAAGGATGATCCTCAGGCTGAGGGTCAGCAACGTCCTCATCCGAAAGTTCCTCATCTGACAACTGATGAGAAACAAGCAAAGGGGTTGGCAATGCTTGACACGCAGCGTCCACCCGCACTGGTGCATAAGTGGCGGACCAGGACGCAGCGTCCTGAAACTGCTTGACAGTCTGAGAACTGTCAACAACAACAGGTGCGTGAGGACGCACAGCGTCCACCCGAGACTGCTTAGACCGTCTAGGCTGCGCAGCCAAAACAACTCTAGGTTGCGGAGGTTGACGCACAGCGTCAAAACAAGTCAACTCCGATGGTTGGCGAACGTCCTGAACGTCACCAGGCGCATCAGCGAGTTGCCTAATGTCCACATGCGGCTGACAATCCACACGAGACCGCATCGAGTGTGGTACTACCCCCACCGCTTGACGTGAGATGGCTAAACCAACGTCAACAGGACGCACAACAGAACGCTTGGGTGGCTGAAGGCCAGGATCTCGATGAGATAAACGGCTAGGCTCAACGGAAACCTTATCAGCATTGTAGTCTTCCATAAGGGACGCAAGCTTAGACTGCATGTCCTGCAGTATAACCCATTTAGGGTCCACGGGAATGGGTGCGGTAACAGACGGGGTTAGCGTCTGAGACGGCACAACTTTGCCTTTCTTAGGCGGCGAGCAGTCATCCGATGACTGCAACGGGTCCGAACTGTCCCAATGACTACATCCAGGACGTTGGACCTGTCCTGAAGGGACCGACTTCCGTTTAAGAGGCCTAGAAACCTTGCTCCACGGTTTCTTGCGTGAAAAGCCTTCGGAAGACGAGGTAAAAATGGGCTCTCTCGTCTTATGGTAGGGGCGATCTTGCTGAGATACGCCTGATACCATAGAGGGAACGTCTGTTCGCTGATCAAGGCCTCTCGAACCCATAAGTCGTACGACATTACTTCTCCCCTGGGCTTGGGAGCTTGCAAGAGGTCCCGGACTAGGTGAACGACAGGCACGAACAGACGAACCCTCGGTCGCAACACTGTTCACAACACTTTGCGCACTAATCACTTTCCCACTTTCCGCCGTGGCACTATGACACTTAAGTTCCTTCACGTCAGCCATGAGTTGATTACGGTCACTTGCTAACGCTTCAACTCTCTCCCCCAAGGCATGAATAGCACGTAACATGTCTTGCATAGACGGTTCCTGAGTGCTAGAAGGGGGGTTAGGAACAACCACTACAGGGGAAGGATTAGGTTCAGGGGCATGTGGAGAGGAAAAATCTACGGACCTAGATGAACTTCTCCTTAACCTATCTCTCTCTAGTCTACGTGCATATTTATCGTATTCGAGCCAATCGAATTCCGAAAGGCCCACGCATTCCTCACACCGATCTTCCAATTGACAGGTTTTACCCCGACAATTGGAACAAACAGTATGTGGGTCGAGAGAAGCCTTTGGAAGACTCCTATTACAGTCCCTAGCATTACACTTTCGAAATCTAGGTACTTGAGAAAGGTCAGCCATTTTGAATTAGTCAAAGAAAATTCCAAAAACAATCCAAGTCATCAACAAATAATCCGATTCAATAAAGAGTTCAAGAGTTTATGTTGAGGAAAAACACCTGCACTGCGAAAGCTCAAACCAAAATAAAGTACTTCACCAAATATGATGAGAAAACTCCAGGTTCTACAGCGAGTATGAATACGTCTTGTCGTCAACGTCGACAGAGAAGAATTGAAGGTTTTGTTTACATACAAGAGTGGTATCTGGCCGACAGTTGGCGCTGGTGGGCACACCCGCAACCTTCATAGCGATCGCTCGCGAGTTTTTTGAGTGTGTTTTCTGTCGAGCCGCAGAGTTGCAGCTATTATATATTCACTGGCTAAGTTAAATATTTAAAACCTACATTTCAACATCAAAGAAATCTGTACTTCGGTTTCAAGAGAATTAAAAACAGTGGTGTTAATGGTATCAGGCATATGCCCTACAGGATGGATGTTCAAAACAAACTCATTTGACACTTCTTTTAACACCTAATTACTAAACTAAGCTTGTTGAAACACCTCGTACAGCAGCCATCAAAGAAATCTACTTCAGAGTTCTTTGAAACTCCCACAGATCCGTGTAGAAATTTATGCAACTTTCCACCCAAAAGGTTGTATGTGAACCAACAAACTAACAAGAGATAACATTCCTCATATCTTTTCTATCTTTATAAAATAAAATAGAGATTTTGCTAAGGCATTCATACAGTAGTTTAAAAAAAAAAAAAGGAATATAGTCTCAATTCAGGTTTTATCCTTCTCTTCTAGGAGGACACTCCAAAATCAAACCATTGTTCTCTTGTCTTGGGTATTGCCATAGCCTCTGTACCATGGTCTTCCACGATCTTGGATTAGAGTTCTCTTGCTTGAGGGTACACTCGAGCACACTATTCTATCTTATTTCTCTTCCTCTTGTTTTGTTCAAGTTTTTATAGTTTACATAGGAAATATTTATTTTAATGTTGTTACTGTTCTTTAAATATTCTATTTTTCCTTGTTTCCTTTCCTCACTGTTGGAAGCCCTGGGCTTATGGAATCCTCCTTTTCCAACTAGGGTTGTAGATTAGCAAGTAATAATAATAATAATAATAATAATAATAATAATAATAATAACAAAAATAATACATACATATACCAAGGCACTTGCCCCAATTTTGGGGGGTAGCTGACATCAAACAAATGAAAAAAAAAAAGGGGACCTCTCCTCTCTACGTTCCTCCCACCCTGACAAGGGACTCAACCGAGTTTGGCTGGTACTGCTAGGGTGCCACAGCCCACCCTCCCCCGTTATCCACCACAGATGAAGCTTCATAACGCTGAATCCCCTACTGCTGCTAATAATAATAATAATAATAATAATAATTATAATAATAATAATAATAATAACCAAGAATGATATAAATGGATTAAAGGCAAGAGTAACCTTCAGATACTTTTTATTAAAGGAGAACCGATTTGTGACAGTTTCAGGGCAATACTTTCAGATTTTATATATTAGTCCAAAAATAATTATAATGTATTTCATTCTCTAATGGTTAACATATATTAAAAAAAACTTATCTACAGTTTTACACAATAAAAAGACATTATATTTCACATCTATATAAAACATTTCTAAAAAAATATAGTCTAGAGCTGAAGATTAATGAATGTGTCACCGGAAGATTGTGGACATAGAAATATGGATTATCCAATAAATTTGCATATATTAAGTTTGGACATTGTATCTTATCTAATGCTCCTAAGTGGAGTCAAATCAAAAAGATGCAATCACAGACTATACAAAAATATTTGCTTTAAATATTCAGGTTATTTCTTTTTACAATACACTCTAAGTACCAAAATAAAATCAAGAAAAAGTAAATACAGTATATATAGCAAAGTACAAAAGTAATTTAAGCTCTACATATATCTATTACAGTAACAAAAGAACAGTAAATGCAACCCGTGAATTAACTGTTGATGATGCAACAATCAATTTAAGTGGTCTTATACACCTCATATCACAAGAATACAATTACTGTAACAGAACAAGCTTTTATCAACCAGCCAAAAATTCACCATTCACATTGACCTAGTGAAGCTCTTCAACATTCACTGACATCACTGATTTTAACGTACTAGTTCCCTTCAGGATAACTGATGAATAATCACCACTGCTTCTTGTATAGACAGGTGGAGACACTTCTTGGACTCTTGTTGACTCCATCGTTGGGTTCTGTAGCTCGTTAACAGAATGAATCATCTCCCTTTGCGAATTCTCTTTTCCATCCAAAGTGTCACGTTCTCTTGCAAATCTTGGTAACGAGATTCCTTGAAGAAATTCGCTGTCTTCACGTGAAGTCATCTCATTCTGGCTATCTTCGCTGACAGTGCTGAATGAAGGATAGACAGGATCATCCATAACTTGGCCCTCCCTATGTGCCTTATCACTAATGAGAACAGCTAAATCATCATCAACTAGATTCAGTTCAACTGCAGAACAGGGGGTCACACTATGTCTTACACTTTCATTTTCATGATTTGATCTTTTAGAAGGGAAATTAGGTCTATCTTTGACAGAATTATGACCGGAAGAACCAGGCCCTTTCTGATTTCCATTAAAGTTGTAATTCTGCTTTGAAACATCATATTTCAGAGGGCTAGAATTGGAGTTGCTGTTCAATAACTCTACTGACGGAAAAGCAGACTGATACACGGGTATTTGTTCCGATGACACTGACATATTTCTAGTTATGCTTGGCACTGTAGTTTCTTGACTCTGCCCATTAGCTTCTAGCACATGTTGGTTTGAGTTACGAAACCCACCATAATTCTTTTGGTTCTGCTGTAGGCTGGAAGAGGGTTTTGCATTTGATGACAGGTCAGGAATGCCTCTCTCACACCTTGATTCCTGTCTGTCCAAGTGAGGGGAACCCACCTTGGATGTTACACGAGAACTAGTTTTCTCTTCATAGGCAGAATCAACTTCACTTTCTCCTTGGTTGGATGATGACTTTTCAGGGATCAATTTTTCTGGGATGGTCCCTCTTAGTTGACGCTCAACCAAATCCAGATTTGGTGCAGACCCTGAGAGCTTAGAGGACGACAAACCTGATAGACGTGAACGTGAACGACGTTCACTGTCCAGGTCTCCATAAGCTTTTGTTAATTGAATTTGCAAATCCCTGAAAATAAAATAACCACTGTAAATAATATGCAAAATCTTCACACACTGAATTAAGAATTCATAAATTTGTAAAAAAAATATGATAATGTAAGTGACAGTTTTTTTAGGAATGCAATACTGTACTTCACCTGCATTACATTTCCTGCCAGGACACTAAGAGAGTTTTTCCAATATTTGCCCAAAATAACAAATTAGAATTTCACTAAAAAAACATGATTGAAATTAACATGAATTCTAAATTCCTCCCTAAGAATATTCTACTTTCCTTGGCTTAAAAATGATATTTTAATTATAAAATAAATTTTTGAATATACTTACACGGTGAATATATAATAGCTGAGCCTCCGGCGGCTCGACAGAAAAACACACAAAAACTCGCGAGGAATCGCTATGAAGGTTGCGGGTGTGCCCACTAGCGCCAACTATCGGCCAGATACCGCATATACATGTAAACAGACCCAATTTTTCTCATCCCGCTGGGTCTCTATCGGGGAGGAAGGGGGGGCCTTTAATTTATATATTCACCGGGTAAGTATATTCAAAAATTTATTTTATAATTAAAATATCATTTTTAAATATTTAACTTAGCCAGTGAATATATAATAGCTGATTCACACCCATGGTGGTGGGTAGAGACCAGAGTTAATTAAGTTTACAGCGTATATGCTTAGAGTTTTTGACAGTTATATCATAACAAAACCCAAATATATAAAGGTACCTGGTAAGGAAGTTGACTTAGACGATTACTCTGCCTTATTAGTCTGTCTTCCTCACGAAGCCCAGCGATCCTCTTAGGATGCTGAAAGACTCCCAGGAGCTGAAGTATTAAGGGCTGCAACCCATACAACAGGACCTCATCAAACCCCTAATCTGGGCGCTCTCAAGAAATTACATTTGACCACCCGCCAAATAAAAAAAGGCTGCGAAAGGCTTCTTAGCCTTCCGTACAACCCAATTTAAAAAAAAAAACATTTCAAGAGCAGATTAAAAGGATATTGGAATTAAGGGAATGTAGTGGTAGAACCCTTACCCACTACTGCATTCGCTGTAACGAATGGACCCAGTGTGTAGCAGTCCTGGTAAAGATTCTGGACATCTTTTAAGTAAAATGACGCGAATACCGATTTGCTTCTCCAAACGGTCGCGTCCATAATACTTTGCAGAGATTTATTTTGCTTAAAGGCCACGGAAGTTGCTATAGCTCTTATTTCGTGCGTCTTAACCTTAAGCAAGCATCGGTCTTTTTCATTCAAGTGAGAATGAGCCTCTCTTATTAAAAGTCTGATAAAATATGACAAAGCATTCTTTGACATAGGCAATGATGGTTTCTTAACTGAGCACCATAATGCCTCAGATCCACCTCGTAAGGACTTAGTACGAGCTAAGTAGAACTTAAGAGTTCTAACTGGACACAGCACTCTTTCAAGTTCGTTGCTTACGATCTCTGACAGGCAAGGTATATCAAAAGACTTAGGCCAAGGACGAGAAGGCAGTTCATTTTTGGCCAGGAAACCAAGTTGAAGTGAACATGTGGCTTTTTCTGTAGAAAAGCCGATGTTCTTACTGAAGGCATGAATTTCACTGACCCTTTTAGCCGAAGCCAAGCACACTAGGAAAAGCGTCTTGAGGGTGAGATCCTTCAGGGAGGCTGAATGTAATGGCTCAAACCTGTCTGACATGAGGAACCTTAGGACCACGTCTAAGTTCCATCCAGGAGTTGCCAAACGACGTTCCTTAGAGGTCTCGAAAGACTTAAGGAGATCTTGGAGATCTTAATTGTTGGAAAGATCTAAGCCTCTATGACGAAAGACCGAAGCCAACATTTCTCCTGTAGCCCTAAATCGTGGGAGCTGAGAGGGAGCGAACATTTCTCAGATGTAAAAGAAAATCTCCGATTGGGCTACAGAGGTACTGGAAGAGGACATAGATGCTGGCTTGCAGCAATCTTGAAAGACTTCCCACTTCGACTGGTATACTCTGAAGGTAGAAGCTCTCCTAGCTCTCGCAATCGCACTGGCTGCCTCCTTCGAAAAGCCTCGAGCTCTTGAAAGTCTCTCGATAGTCTGAAGGCAGTCAGACGAAGCGCGGGGAGGCTTTGATGAACATTCTTTACGTGGGGCTGACGTAAGAGATCTACCCTTAGAGGAAGACTTCTTGGAATGTCTACCAGCCATTGAAGTACCTCGATGAACCACTCTCTCGCGGGCCAGAGGGTAGCAACCAACGTCAACCCTGTCCCTTCGTGAGAGGCGAACTTCTGCAGTACCTTGTTGACTATCTTGAATGGTGGGAATGCATATAAGTCCAGATGAGACCAATCCAGTAGAAACGCATCTATGTGGATTGCTTCTGTATCTAGGACTGGAGAGCAATAGATTGGTAACCTTTTGGTCAACGAGGAGGCAAAGAGGTCTATGGTGGGTTGACCCCAAGTAGCCCAAAGACTCTTGCCCACGTCCTTGTGGAGGGTCCATTCCGTGGGTATCACCTGACCCCTCCGACTGAGACCGTCTGCCAAGACGTTCAAGTCCCCCTGGATGAATCTCGTCAACAGGGAGATGCCTCGATTTCTTGACCATATGAGAAGGTCCCTTGCGATCTCGAGCAGCGTGAAGGAGTGTGTGCCTCCTTGCTTGGAGATGTACGCCAAAGCTGTGGTGTTGTCTGAGTTGACCTCTACCACTTAGTTTCGAAGAAGCTTTCGAATTTCATCAAGGCCAAGTGGACTGCTAATAGCTCCTTGCCGTTGATGTGCATGCTCTTCTGACTTGAGGTCCACAGACCCGAGCATTCCCGACCGTCCAGGGTCGCACCCCAACCCAAATCCGATGCGTCTGAGAACAACACGTGGTTTGGGTTCTTGACTGCTAGGGATAGTCCCTCTCTCAGACTGATATTGCTGTCCCACCATTTCAGGCATGCCTTTACTGGTTCGGAGACTGGGAATGATACCGTCTCTAACGTCTTGTCCTAGTTCCAGTGAGAGGCTAGATGGAACTGGAGAGGCAGAAGGTGTAGTCTCCCTTGCGAGACAAACTGCTCCAGGGATGAGAGTCCCTACGAGACTGTTCCAACTCCTGACTGAACAAACGTTCTCTTTTCAGCATTAGTTGGACTTCGAGCAGGGCTTGTTCTATTCGGGTGGCAGACGGAAAAGCCCGAAAAAACTGGACTGCGAATCTCCATCCCCAAATATAGAATAATCTGGGATGGGATCAGTTGGGACTTTTAGGTTGACCAAAAGTCCCAACTCCCTGGCCAGACTCAACGTCCAATGTAGATCCTGCAGACAGCGAAGACTGGACGATGCTCTGAGAAGCCAGTCGTCCAAGTACAGGGAGGCTCGGATTCCCGATAGATGGA
This sequence comes from Palaemon carinicauda, assembly GCF_036898095.1. Taxonomy (NCBI): domain Eukaryota; kingdom Metazoa; phylum Arthropoda; class Malacostraca; order Decapoda; family Palaemonidae; genus Palaemon; species Palaemon carinicauda. Next base: position 60,390,534 of record NC_090752.1, on the reverse strand, counting down.
GGGATTTTGCCACATTCCTCATGAGCCTCGTAAACACGAGAGGAGCAGGACTGAGGCCAAAGCACAGGGCTCGAAACTGGTACCCCACATTCCTGTAAACAAACCTCAGAAACGGTTGGGAATCCGGGTGTATAGGAATGTGGAAGTATGCCTCCTGAAGGACGAGAGAGACCATCCAGTCGCCTTCCATTAATGCTGTCAAGACAGCCTGGTAGACTTCATCGTGAAGTTTGTCTTGACAATGAACACATTGAGCGCACTTACCTCTTACGTACTCCTGCAGTGAACATGGCTGCCAGATCATTGGAGCCATCCCAGAGGGACTTGTTCCTGCAGAGAACGTGGCTGTCAAATTATTGGAGCCATCCCTGATAGCCTTGTTTATGCATGACATAATTGTAGAGCAAAACTTCAAACGCTCGAAAAAACTCCTAACAGGAGATGGTCTAGCTCTGAAGTCGACCATAAAATCTTGGAGCGTCTCATGGCCAGGCGCCAGGGAGAGTCTATGAGGTTTGAGAAGTCTATCTGGGCAGAGGCAGGAACTCCCAAGCCGAGAACTTCTCCCGTGTCATATCAGACTCTCGCTCTATAAGCCAGCTTAAAAGTAGGGAAAGCAAAGGCTGTCTCCCCCAAACTCCTCCTGGTGATTAACCAGTCGCCTAGCAAACGTAAAGCTCTCTTAGAAGAGCGAGAGAGCACTAGCTTAGAAAACAACGGCTTCGAAGTAGCTAGGCCTAGTGTAAACTCTGACGTTTAGGCGAACGAGGAGCAGCAGTTACAAAAAGATCCGGACAAAGATCCTTAAAAATCAGCATGATTTATTTAAAGTCCATAGAGGGCTGAGCAGCTTTAGGCTCCTCTCCGTCTGACAGAGTCCTCAAGGGAATATCAGTAGGAGGGGGATCAGCAACTTCCTCATCTGAAGGAACCTTGTCCGACAATTGCCGAGTCTCAAGCAAGGGAGAGACCTGCCGTGGTGGCAATGCTTGACAAGCAGAGTCCACACGCAAAGGAGCAACAGTAGCAGTCAAGGACGCTATGTCATGTAACTGCTTAAAGGACTGACCAGCAACAACAACAGGTGCGGGAGGACGCTCGACGTCAACTCGAGACTGCCTTGACTGCTTAGACTGAGCAGTCAAAACAACTCTTGACTGCGGTGCTTGACGCTCAACGTCAAAACAAGTCAACTATGCTGGTTGGTGAACGTCCTGAACGTCAACAAGAGCAAGCGGCAGCGGCTGAACGTCCACAAGCGGCTGAGAGTCAACACGGGACTGCATCGAGTGAGGCTCTACAAAACACGATTGACGTGACTTTGTAACGTCAATGTCAACAGGACGAGCAAAGGCTCGTTTGGGAGGCTGACGGCCAGGATCTCGATCAGCTAAGCGGCGAGGATCATCGTGAACCTGCTCAACAGAATAGTCCTCCATAGGAGAGGCAAGCTTATTCTGCATGTCTTGCCGTACAACCCATTTAGGATCAACGGGAATGGTTGCGGTAAGAGACGAGGGTAACGTCTGTGACTGCAAAACCTTGCCTACAATAAGACTCTCGGAGCCTGTGTTATGCTTTTGTTAAGGCGGCGAGCAGTCTTCCGAAGACTGCATAGGGTCAGAGCTGTCCCAATGGCTACAACCAGGACGCTGGACCTGTCCTGAAAGGACTGACTTTCGCTTAAAGGGCTTCGAAACCTTGCTCCACGGTTTCTTACGCGAAAAGCCTTCAGATGACGAGGAGAAAATCGTCTCGCTCGTCTTATGGTAGGGGCGGTCTTGGTGAGACACGCCTGAAACCATAGAGGGAACGTCTGTTCGCTGATCAAGGCCTCTCGAACCCATAAGTCGTACGACATTACTTCTCCCCTGGGCTTGGGAGCTTGCAAGAGGTCTCGGACTAGGCGAACGACAGGCACGAACAGACGAACCCTCGGTCGCAACACTGATAACACTTTGCGCAATTATCACTTTATCACTACGATTTTCTGTTTTGCACTTATTTCACTGAAATCGAATTTTTCAACAATTCACATTAGGCATGAATAAAACTGATTTCTACCTGAAGCACGCAATTCTACCCTCATCAAAAGGTTATAATTGCGAAATAAGTCGTATAATGTAAGCACATTAATACAAGCAAAAAAACAGTAAACATATTAAGATAAAAAGATCAGTGGCTGGGAAGGAGATTAAACACTAGTTCATTCAAAACTACGTTTTCAATCTCTCACCGTACAGTGCCTTGGGACGAGAATAAAAACTAAAAACGTTTTATCCTTTCTCCCCGTACAGAGACTAGGGACGAGAGTAAAAAACTGACTCGAGAACAACGTTACTCGCTTGGGACGAGAATAAAGATCGGAACGTTCTCTCTTCCTCTCTCTCTCTCCGTCTCTCTCTCTCTCTCTCTCTCTCTCTCTCTCTCTCTCTCTCTCTCTCTCTCTTGATTTCGCACCGAAGAGAAAAGCCCACTTACCTTTCGTCAATAAACAGGTTATTTGACCAAAGGAAAAAACTGAAAGGTTTTTCAATTAACAAGTTCCTTTAAAATAGTATTTAAAACATTTAAGTTTGAAAGAAGAATGAACAAAACGTCAGAATCGATTTACTCTTTCTGCAAAGTGAAACCGTGATTCTCTCTCTCTCTATCGTAACGATGGAGCGCAAACTGCGTAGCATAAATAAACTAAACGTTAGTTCATCTTTGAAACAGTACGAAGACTATTCAAAGAAAATCTTTCATAAAATATCTACTAAAAAATATTCATTTAATAAGTTTTAAATCATTAGCTCTGTAAAAGTTATTTACGATTGAAAGGGCTCAACGTTGTTTAACTTCGGTTTCCAAGTTAGGACCGCCTACTCTCGGATTAGGGGAGGAATAGGTAAGGTCGCATATAAACAAATCATTAAAATTTATCTTGATGTTTATTATAAATGGAAAGCTAATCGAAGAGGCCTAATAAAGGCGGTTGAGATATAAAATATATAGAGGAAAATCTATAATTAACAACAACAATTTATAACGTGATAAGATAATTGCTAAAAGCCTAAAACACACTTCCGTACTAAGGGAAGGGTCGGCCATTTAAAAGTCAAAGAAAGTCCAAAAAACAATCCAAAGTCATCAATAATTAAATCTATCCAAAAACGAGTTCAAGATTTAAGTTGAAGATAAAACACCTGCACTGCGAAAGCTCAAACCAAAAGGAAGTACTTCACCAAGACTGTTGAAAAACTCCAGGTTAACAGCGAGTAATGGTACGTCTTGTCGATCAGACCGACAGAGAAAAAATTGGGTCTGTTTACATGTATATGCGGTATCTGGCCGATAGTTGGCGCTAGTGGGCACACCCGCAACCTTCATAGCGATCGCTCGCGAGTTTTTGTGTGTTTTTCTGTCGAGCCGCCGGAGGCTCAGCTATTATATATTCACCGGCTAAGTTAAATATTTAAAAATTCCTTTTATCAAATGCAGCATAGAAAAATCTAAAGTTTGACAAGAAAATCGACTTGAAAGGTAACCATGTACCAAAAGGAAGAGACAGGGAGCAGAAGCGACCTCGTCCCTTAGACACACAGCAAATCAGCCCACTGAGATCATTTAGTGATACAAGTATACACACAATATTACCTAATACAATATCAACAGTTGACAAGCGGTATTTAAGGCCAAAGCTCAGGCATTGAGACCCCATGATAATAGGCGCTTGGTTAAAGGTATGTTCATCCAAGTAAAATAATGCTTACATGGAGTTAAAAGTGATGAAAAACAGAAAGATAGAAATCACTCAAAAAAAAACACTTAAATAATAAAGGTTCTAGAAATGGGGAGGAATTGCAAAAAGGTATACAGCATCAGTTGAAGAACGTAAAAATCTATTAATAACAAATAAAAGGAAAGAGTACAAGAAGAATAACAAGGGAATAATGAATAAGTGACAGCCTGACATGAACTGCTTTACACCTTGGAATAAAGAATAAGATAGGGAAAGTTTTGGTCATAGTCTAATTTAGGAGGTTAATTCTCATCAATAGAAATCTCAAAATACTTCCTTCTACTTCAATTGAATTGTCCACCATTCAAAGTACCGAGTACAATGCCTCAGTAAGAGTTAGGTTTGTCATTTCCTTTCAGCATATCACAGTTACCGTACTGATATACCCTGAAAGTTTGTTTATCTCAAATAAAAAGGCTTTAAATAAAACTGAAATAAAAATATATAATTAAGCTTAACAAGGCACTCACATAGTAATTTCACGGAGACGTCTAACTTCTTTTTTCAGACAGTCATTTTCCATTTGCAAAAGCAAAATGGCTGACTGATAATCTCTATCACTGGATGGAGTATTGGACTCCCAGTCTCGGGTTGGTCTTTCGACATGATTGCCTTCTGTTTGACATTCCTGACTCCGAGTTTGTCGAACTGTTTGGGTGACCTGTCCACTATTGATACCAGTGTTTCTATTTGCATCCACTTCTTGATTCTGAGATGTTAACTACAGGAGAAAAACAAGATTTTATAGCAATTATCCTACCTAATGGAGAATCCTGATACTGTGCTGTAGTACCATGAATACAATAAATAAAGTATATAAATTTTTATTGTTATTAAAATCACCAAAGAACACAACATTCCAGCAGTCTTGTGCATTTCTTCCAGACATGGACAGGAAAAAAGATGACAAAATTACATTGATAATAAATAAAAGTAAAGGCAGACTAAATTTTGCTTGTTAGATTTCACTTAATACCAATTACTGCTGAAGGTTAAACACTAATACAGAAATTAGATTCCTGTGATCTTGACCAGTAAAATAGGGTTCTTTTAATGCTGAATTAATTCCTACATACCGGTAATTAAAATACTGATGCAAACCCATTTATCACAAATATCCTTGATAGAAAAGAAACTCACCTTCTCCTGCATAGCTATAAGACGTGTGCTCAAAGTCCTGAGTTGCAGTATGTCGTTTTCCTGTCGAGCTATAATATTTTTCTGCCTTATTATTTCTCTGTAATAAAAGAAAACTACTGCTGATAGGAAGCGCTGAATAACTTTACATGCATTTCTCTGCTGAGACAGAAAAAAAACCTGCACAATATCATAAAAGGGCAGTAAAGACAAAAAAACATTTAAAACTCTTTGATTTGTTTGTTAAAATGTTATTTTTATTAATAAAATAAATTTTTGAATATACTTACCCGATAATCATGTAGCTGTCAACTCCGTTGCCCGACAGAATTCTATGGAGGGATACGCCAGCTATCACAATACTAGAAGGGGGTGTATTTACCAGCGCCACCTGTGGCCAGGTACTCAAGTACTTCTTGTTGACACCTCCTCAATTATTCCTCGGTCCACTGGTTCTCTATGGGGAGGAAGGGAGGGTCGATTAAATCATGATTATCGGGTAAGTATATTCAAAAATTTATTTTATTAATAAAAATAACATTTTTCAATATTAAACTTACCCGATAATCATGTAGCTGATTCACACCCAGGGGGGTGGGTGAAAACCAGTGTACAAGATTAAAGGATAGCTAAGTATCCCATATTTCATATAATCAGTTATCCACAATAACAATGAAATAATAAGTACCTGGTAAGGAAGTCGACTTGAACCGTTACTCTGCCTTTAATAAGATCGTCTTCCTTACTGAGCGCAGCGTTCCTCTTGGGAGGCTGAATCAACTCAAAGGTGCTAAAGTATACAGGGCTGCAACCCATACTAAAGGACCTCATCACAACCTTTAACCTTGGCGCTTCTCAAGAAAGAATTGACCACCCGCCAAATCAACAAGGATGTGGAAGGCTTCTTAGCCGACCGTACAACCCATAAAAAGTATTCAAGAGAAAGGTTAAAAAGTTATGGGATTATGGGAATGTAGTGGCTGAGCCCTCGCCTACTACTGCATTCGTTGCTACGAATAGACCCAGGGTGTAGCAGTACTCGTAAAGAGACTGGACATCTTTGAGATAGAATGATGCGAACACTGACTTGTTTCTCCAATAGGTTGCATCCATAACACTCTGCAGAGAACGGTTCTGTTTGAAGGCCACTGAAGTAGCCACAGCTCTCACTTCATGTGTCCTTACCTTCAGCAAAGCAAGGTCTTCTTCCTTCAGATGAGAATTTGCTTCTCTAATCAGAAGCCTGATGTAGTAAGAAACTGAGTTCTTAGACATTGGTAGAGAAGGCTTCTTGATAGCACACCATAAGGCTTCTGATTGTCCTCGTAATGGTTTTGACCTTTAGATAGTACTTAAGAGCTCTAACTGGGCAAAGTACTCTCTCCAGTTCGTTCCCCACCATGTTGGACAGGCTTGGGATCTCGAACGACTTAGGCCAAGGACGGGAAGGAAGCTCGTTTTTAGCCAAAAAACCGAGCTGTAAGGAACATGTAGCCGTTTCAGATGTGAAACCTATGTTCCTGCTGAAGGCGTGGATCTCACTTACTCTTTTACCTGTTGCTAAGCACACGAGGAAAAGAGTTTTTTAATGTGAGGTCCTTAAAAGAGGCTGATTGGAGCGGTTCAAATCCTGATGACATTATGAACCTTAGGACCACGTCTAGATTCCAGCCTGGAGTGGACAACCGACGTTCCTTTGAGGTCTCAAAAGACCTAAGGAGGTCCTGTAGATCTTTGTTGGAGGAAAGATCCAAGCCTCTGTGGCGGAAAACCGCTGCCAACAAACTTCTGTAACCCTTGATCGTAGGAGCTGATAGGGAGCTTACGTTCCTTAGATGTAACAGGAAGTCAGCAATCTGGGTTACATTGGTACTGGTTGAGGAAAACTGCATTGGCCTTGCACCAGCTTCGGAAGACTTCCCATAAAGACTGATAGACTCTGAGAGTGGATGTCGTCCTTGCTCTGGCAATCGCTCTGGCTGCCTCCTTCGAAAAGCCTCTAGCTCTTGAGAGTCTTTCGATAGTCTGAAGGCAGTCAGACGAAGAGCGTGGAGGTTGGGAGTACCTTCTTTACGTGAGGTTGACGCAGAAGGTCCACTCTAGGAGGAAGAGTCCTGGGAACGTCGACCAGCCATTGCAGTACCTCAGTGAAACATTCTCTCGCGGGCCAGAGGGGAGCAACCAACGTCAGCCGTGTCCCTTTGTGAGAGGCGAACTTCTGAAGTACCCTGTTGACAATCTTGAACGGCGGGAATGCATACAGGTTGAGATGGGACCAATCCAGCAGAAAGGCATCCACGCGAACTGCTGCTGGGTCTGGAATCGGAGAACAATACAAGAGGAGCCTCTTGGTCATCGAGGTAGCGAATAGAACTATGGTTGGCTGATCCCACAGGGCCCAAAGTCTGCTGCAAACATTCTTGTGAAGGGTCCACTCTGTGGGGAAGACCTGACCCTTCCGGCTGAGGCGATCTGCCATGACATTCATATCGCCCTGAATGAGCCTCGTTACCAGCGTGAGCTTTCGATCTTTTGACCAAATGAGGAGGTCCCTTGCGATCTCGAACAACTTCCTTGAATGAGTCCCTCCCTGCTTGGAGATGTAAGCCAAGGCTGTGGTGTAGTCGGAGTTCACCTCCACCACCTTGTTAAGCTGGAGGGACTTGAAGTTTATTAAGGCCAAATGAACTGCCAACAACTCCTTGCAATAGATGTGAAGTGTCCTTTGCTCCTGATTCCATGTTCCCGAGCATTCCTGTCCGTCCAGTGTCGCACCCCAGCCCGTGACCGATGCGTCCGAGAAGAGACGGTGGTGGAGGACTGAACAGCCAATGGTAGACCTTCCTTGAGAAGAATGCTGTTCTTCCACCACGTTAGAGTAGACCTCATCTCTTCGGAAACAGGAACTGAGCCCGTCTCTAGCGTCATGTCCTTTATCCAGTGAGCAGCTAGATGATACTGAAGGGGGCGGAGGTGGAGTCTCCCTAACTCGATGAACAGGGCCAGCGATGAAAGTGTCCCTGTTAGACTCATCCACTGCCTGACTAAGCATCGGTTCCTTCTCAGCATGCTCTGGATGCATTCTAGGGCTTGGAAGATCCTTGGGGCCGACGGACAAGTCCGAAAAGCTCGACTCTGAAGATCCATACCCAAGGAGACAATGGTCTGGGATGGAACGAGCTGAGACTCCTCAAAATTGACCAGGAGGCCCAGTTCCTTGGTCAGATCCATAGTCCATTTGAAAATCTCCAGACAGCGACGACTTGAGGGAGCTCTTAAAAGCCAGTCGTCTGACGGAGCCGGACACAAGATCATGATACTGCTGCACAGTCTGTAAACTGTCAATCATGGGCAAGCGAGGAAGTACAGTGACAACCCGAATCTGTCTAGACTGTCTGGGTCGTACAGACAACTCCTTAACAGGTTGCTGAGGTTGCCCACTGCGTCACAACAAGTCCCTTCTGTTGGTTGTTGAACGTCTTCCCCGTGACACATTGACTCCGTAAACAAAAAATCCTCTAACAAGGACTAAGCTTGGACTGCATGTCATGCAACACAGCTCAAGGTCTATGGGAGCAGGTGTGGTAACAGACGGGATTAGCGGCTGAAGTGTAACCATTACCTTCCCTGTAAGCATGTTATGCTTAAATAAAAGTCCATAAGAGGTTATGCAGCTAAAGGCTCCCTCCAAATGACAGAGTCCTCAAGGGAATATCAGAAGGAGGGAGAAAAGAACTTTCTCATCTACAGGGACCTTATCCTAGAAAAGCTAAGTTCTCTGAGTGAGGGTTCACTGGTGCAAAGCAGCAGACTAGAAGGCAACGTTATGAAACTGCTTGACAGTCTAGTGAGTTGGCAACAACCCAAGATGTGTTGAGAAGCATGCGGTAAGGTATGCAGAGCATGATGTATGCAGAGTATGCTGTATGCAGAGCATGCTGAATGCAGAGCATGCTGTATGCAGAGCATGTTGTATGCAGAGCATGCTGAATGCAGAGCATGCTGAATGCTGAGCATGTAGGAAGTAGAGCCTGCTGTAAGCAGAGCCTGCTGAAAGGAAAGCAGAGCGTGTGCATGGCGTTTAACATTTCTCAGAAATTCCATGACCAGTGCTAGAGTGCTTAATGCATGCTTGCATGGGGTTTAAACCATGGTATGCTGAACAGCAGAGTCAGAACGAGCTGGAACAACAACAGAGGTTTCCTCAACTTGAGGGAAAACCTGAGGTTCAGACTGCATAGGCTGAACAACAGACGGAGCAGAAGGCAGGTGCAAGGGTGAAGGAGGTTGACTCCTAGCAAGAGTTGCACCCAAGGATTGTACCAGCTGAGCGGAGGACGGAGGCGGAGTAGTCCGTTCCTGTTCCTGAGAGATGAGTGGAGCATGAGAAGGTTGAGGCTGCGCAGAACAAGGTAAAGTTCTAGCAAGCTGAGGCTCCTGAGGCGCAAGTGCATGGTGTAGATGAGCTTGCCTAGATGAGGGTTGAACTCGGTGCAGCGCTGGTTGAGCAGACAGACTCACGGAGGGGAGAGGTTGTTGTACCCCAACCGAGAGTTGCACCACTGGAGGAGCAGCAAGGGGAGGAGGAGGAAGAGTGTAACTCTCCTGATCCCAAAGCAAGGGTTGCCTTAAAGAAGGCTGAGGCTGAACAACACTGTGAACAGCAAACTCCGAAAGTGGTTCAACATCGTACGCCTGGCAGATGGAGCTGCGACTGGGTGCAGCGAGTGCAGGCGGGTGCAGCACAGGCTGAACGGGTGCAGGAGGTTGGTGCACCACCGGTGCAGGCGGGTGCAGCATAGGCTGAACGGGTGCAGGAGGTTGGTGCACCACCGGTGCAGGCGGGTGCAGCACAGGCTGAACGGGTGCAGGAGGTTGGTGCACCACCGGTGCAGGCGGGTGCAGCACAGGCTGAACGGGTGCAGGAGGTTGGTGCACCACAGGTGCAGGAGGTGCAACACTCTCAGCACGACACTCACGCATCAAGTCCGAAAGCTGTGCTTGCATGGACTGTAGTAGAGTCCACAACATCATACGCCTGGCAGATGGTACTGTGATCAGGCGGAGCGAGTGTAGGAGGAGGGAGTGTAGGCGGAGGCGGTGGAGCAACACTCTCAGCCCGACACTCACTCATCAAGTCCGAAAACTGTGCTTGCATGGACTGTAGTAGAGTTCACAACATCGTACGCCTGGCAGATGGTGCTGCGACCAGGCGGAGCAGGTGCAGGCTGGGCGAGCACAGGTGCAGCGAGAACAGGTGGAGGGAGTGCAGGCGGTGCAACACTCTCAGCCCGACACTCACGCATCAAGACCGAAAGTTGTGACTGTATGGACTGCAGTAGAGTTAACTTGGGGTCGGTAGACACTAAGTTCTGCTGAGGTAAAGCCTTAACAGCAGAGATCTGTTGTGGCAGAACCTTACTCCTCTAAGTCGGAGTGTAATCAACTGATGACTTAGGAGAGTCAGAGCTAACCCAACGACTGCATTCGGGTTGTGAACTTTAACTTCGTACGTCTGGCATAGGTCTGGACTTAACGTTTAAGAAGTCTTGAGACCTGAGACCAGCGTTACTCTGCCTTTATTTTCTCCCCTAATCTCTTCTGCAGACGAGCAAAATAAGGGCTCAATCGTCTGCGGGTGGGAGTGACGGTCTCGGTAAGACACGCCCACAACCACCGAGAATACTTCTGTGCGCCGATCAAGGCCTGCTGAACCCTTATGCCCTTCGACATTGCTTCTCCCCTGGGCTTGGGAGCTTGCAAGAGGTCCCGGACTGGGAGGACGACTGGCGCGCACAAAAGTACCCTCACGCACTAATCACTTATCACTTTGATTTCTGTTTGCACTTATTTCACTGAACTCGAAACTTAAGTGGTTTGTACCTGAAATACGCAATTCTATCCTTTCTCAAAGTTAGTAATTGCGAAAACAGAATTACAATGTAACAGAAAAATCTAATGAAAGATAAATCAGTGGTTGGAAAGAGACTAAACACTAGATCACTCTAGAAACGTTTAGTTTCTTCCCCTAAAGAGACTAGGGAGAAGAGCAAAAATCGATAATGACGTTACTCGTACGCCTGGCAGGCTTGAATGAAACGTTTATCCTCTTTCTCCCTCCGTCTCTATCTCTCTCTCTCTCTCTCTCTCTCTCTCTTGACTTAGAACCTGAGAGAAGAGCCCAATCATATATATCGTTAAAACATATTATTGTTAAAGGAAAAAACTGAAAAGTTCCTTTATTAGGATCAAAACCATTAAGTTAAGAAAGAATGAACAAAACGCTAGACACGGTTACTCTTACTGCAACGTGAAACCGTGAACATTCTTTCTCTATCGTAACGATAGAGTGCAAGTTGAACGTTCTGAACGTCAACAACTGCAGAGACAAAACAAAACGTTAGTTCAGCTTTGAAAACAGTACGAGACTGTCAAAGAAAATCTTTCAAACTCTGTGGCGGAAATAGCATAATATGTTAACAGGTAAAACCGAAATGACGGGCTCAAAGTTTATTAACTTCGGTAAAAGACCGCCTATTATTAGGAAGGTCGAAAATAAACAAATATAAAAATTAATTTTAATGAGTTTATAATAAAAGGAAGTTAATCGAAGAGGCCTATAAGAGGCGGAGAGATATAAAATAAATCTATAACTTTGTTAAGCAAAATTAAGAAAGAGAGTCTATACTCTCTTAGACACCAACACTTCCGTCTAAGGGAAAGGTCGGCCATTGAAAGGTGAACGAGAGTTCATACTCTCTCGTCACCAAAAATAATCAAAATTAATCAAATTAATTCCAAAAGCTAACTAAGCTAATATAGAAGTTTTCCAGTAAAGCGACAGCCGAAATCAAAGAGAAATACTTCACCAAAGTCGTGAAAATACTCCAAGAACATAAGCGTATCCCAGAACGTCTTGCCGGAAGCACGACAGAGGAATAATTGAGGAGGTGTCAACAAGAAGTACTTGAGTACCTGGCCACAGGTGGCGCTGGTAAATACACCCCCTTCTAGTATTGTGATAGCTGGCGTATCCCTCCATAGAATTCTGTCGGGCAACGGAGTTGACAGCTACATGATTATCGGGTAAGTTTAATATTGAAAATTAACCTAATTCAAGGTTAAACTTAAGTGGAAAGAATACTAAACGCAATACATTTCATGTTAGAAAAACGAGAAAAAATATCTTGTGCAATCTTGAATTTTTTCATAAGCAAAGGCAAGCCCATACACAAAAAAGGCACCCAGCCAGGTAAGACATCCAGATGGCTTTTGCATACTCAGCCTGGAACGAACACCAAATTCAGGAGTTAACTACGAGAAATATTACAAAATCCTGGTCCCTCAGAGGGATAGTGAGCTAATATATGAGATCATGAGTTTGACATAACATGTTTTTCCGTAAGGAATTAACTGAGACGGGATATTGGCTGGCCAAAACACAGTTAGTCACTGCTACTAAAGACGTGTAGCAAACACAAAGGAAAATCTCGAAACCTGAAAGTTAATGGCATGAAGGACAATCACAATACACAGGACCTAGTTTTCTTGCTTTTACGTGTTATATTTTTCTGTAAATGCTGTGGTTAACAACTGGACCATAATTATTCAGTGGCTACTTTCCACTTAGTTAGGGTAGAAGAGACTCTTTTTAGCTAAGGTATGCAGCTCTCCTAGGAGAAGGAAACTCCAAATGCAAACAATTGTTCTCTAGTCTTGGGTAGTGCCATAACCTCTGTACCATGGTATTTCATTATCTTGCTCGAGTGTACACTCAGGAACACTACTCTATTGGTTTTTCCTTTTGTCTTTTCTAAATTGTGTTGGGCAGGCTTAATAGAAGGGCCCTGGATGCCTGGTGGTTTACCAAAAGGTTATCTTTTTCTTATCTGTTTCTTTACCTTCCCCTCTGGTACAGTATTCATTTTCAAAACCATCATAGTGCAAATACACAACAGAAATCTTATTATACGCTGTGTACTTTAATGGCACTATTAGACCCTCTATTTCCTTATGGTGTATAACTACAGAAAAATCTTCGTATCTATAGAAAAAATATAGCTGACACAAAAGTTGTACAAAATTATTTACCAAGATTAACCAAATTTGCAAATGTTAAACTCGTGCCAGATCAAGTCACAAAATGTCAAACCAACGAACAATCAAATCATCAAACGATGAACCCACAAAATGACAAGCAATGACTGTTTCTTATTGGTGTGTAGTACCTGTTGTCAGGAGTTACTGGTATCTAGTTCAAAGGATTAAAAGATCAGCTTTTTATCAGCCTTAGAAAGTACTGTATTGTAAGGATGAAATTTGATGAGCTTCTGATAGTAATCATTGAAATTTAACATTAGGATAAAAAAAAGGAAATCATACAAATAGATCACAAAACTTTGCAGCTGCAGACATCAGATCTTACAAAAGGTAAGACAAAGAATCAAATGAATGTGAATAACGACAATTTATCAGAATTTTATGAAAACTGTACAGCCTTGAAATGTATTACTTGTCACCATTTTTGGAAATGAGCAGAGCTCATCTTCACCTCATGCCTTATCTTAACTCTCTGGTGATGCAGGCCGTGACAAAATCACTGTCAGGATCATGACTTTAGATTAGGGCAAACTTTCACAGTGAGTAATGACTTCATATGTCAACTTATATGACGTCATGTGTTAACCTGGAGCAATGAGATCACGTGTCAACCTGGAGCAATGAAGTCACATGTCCTCCTGGACAAATGATGTCACATATCCTCCTGGACCAATGATGTCACGTGTCAACCTGGAGCAATGATGTCACGTGTCCTCCTGGACTAATGATGTCACATGTCAACCTGGAGCAATGACGTCATGTGTCAACCTGGAGCAATGATGTCACGTATCAACCTGGACCAATGATGTAACATGTCAACCTGGAGCAATGATGTCATGCATCCAGGTATTTATACTGACGTTTCAAAGCATAACTAACAAAGGAATAAAGATCGAAAGAAAATGGAAATTGAACTAGAAAGCGAAATAAATGTCCTGTATAACACTTGTGTTTACATGAACGGATGACGCCAAAGTCATCAGACCCTCTGATAGTTAATTAGGCATCTAAATGTCAAAGTAAACATATTAGCACTATTCACAATATATAAGGAAGATTAAAACAACTTAAGAACATATTTTTGCAAGCTAAAAATAATCACACTTACCTTATCAATTCATCATTCTGTGAAGTATGATTTTCATTAGGAGGGAAATTCCGGTTATTTTGATCATCATTCAAAAAGTGTGTAGGGCGAAGACCCGGGTGACAATTTGTCTGGGGTCCTGGTACATGAGGGTGGGAATCCGCGGGCCCAGGAGCTGGCTGAAAACCTGAGTTACGATCTAATGCACGAGATGCAGGTACATGCGAATGGGAATTAGCTGTCCCATGGCTCTGTTGATCATCAAACCTAAAATGTTTGGGCTTCGTCGAGTGGTCAGGCAGTCGACAGGATTTATGAACATCTGTTGAGTTAGGCACATGAGCACTGCCCGTGGAGAAAGGAACATCAACTACAGAAGCTTGCTTGTTTGCTGTTGAATCTGGGAAAACAGGAGAACACCCGGGGGAGACAGCTGCCGCCGACCGCTGAATGTTACTACTTCCGACGTTTCCATCACTTCCCTGGCCAGCAATGTAAGCTTCAACTACACCAACTATGTCCATTCCTTCGCTGTCCCCTTGAGGATAATAAAAATATTACGTGAAACAAAGAACTAATTTCCTCTTTTCAGTTTCGAAAATAAAGAATGATTAACAAATAAATGGTTCATAAAAAGGTAATGATAAAATACTGTAGCCAATCAGTAATCTTAAAATAATAAAGATAGTTACAATGATTTCAATAATAACATTCTGAGAGAGTGCATTTTAATGTGACAAATTTGGTGTTTTGTATCTTTCCTAACTATAAAAATATGATGCTGTCTCACAGGATGTAGATACAGGAGAGGGGGTTCCCAGCCCCCTCGTCCCGTCCCTTTTAGTCGCCTCTTACGACACGCAGGGATAACGTTGGCGCTATTCTAATTTTTATGTGCCCCCACGGCCACAGGGGGAACGTAGAGAGTAGAGGTCCCCTTTTTTGTTTTGTTTCATTTGTTGATGTCGGCTACCCCTCCAAAATTGGGGGAAGTGCCTTGGTATATGTATGTATGTATGTATGTATGTATAAAAATATGATCCTTTAGATAAGATAGATTATCAGCAAAGCTGGAGTATAGAGCCATCAAACTTTTATAAAGGTGTAAACAAGTGGCCGGCAGTTTCAGGCCAAGAGCAGGAACCCCTGCCCCTCTGCTTGCTCACCGAGCACTAGCTCTTGATTGCAGCCGGGACTATCCAAGGGATAGGTGACGGCGGGAAAATATGAGTAAAGCACTTTGTATTGTTAGGAAAAGTACAAATTATTTCCAAATTTGTCATTTGTTCCTACACAGAGACAAACAATCATCCTTTACAAAGGATATTCATCCTTAGGTGGGAGGAATTCCCAACTCTAACTGGTTGAGTACTTAAAACCATTTTCTGTTTTTCATGAAAGAAATAACTTTATTTTTACGAAAACTTATCTTTTTTGTCGACGTGAAAATCTCAGATTTTTTGCTTTTAAATACTATGACTTTTCTTGATGTATTTTATATTCAAAATGGAATTATGTATTATAAGTAAAAGAAAATATATTATTTCTTAAGAAAATACATGTCCTATTAGTTTATTTTCATATGACATTACCACAGATATTGTCAACAAACATATCAGCCGCAGCGGCAGTAACAGTCGTAAAGTCGATTCGATCACTCGTAAATTGACGACTACCTGTATGTATGTGTTTATATATAAGTATGCATGTACATATACATACATACATATAATACATATATATATATATATATATATATATATATATATATATATATATATATATATATATATATATGCTATTTTCAAAATAAAATAAATTTTTGAACATATTTACCCAGTGGATATATATAATTAGCTTAATTCCCTGATGTTATATATATATGTCCACCAGCTAAGTCAGATGTTTAAAAATGATAATATCATAATTAAATAAATTTTTGAACATACAGTACTTACCAGGTGGTTATATATATAACATCAGGGACTTAAGCTATATATATATATATATATCCACCGGCTAAGTCTGATGTTTAAAAAACGGATTTTGAGCGAAGCGAAAAATCTATTTTTGGGTGAGATGGCCATGTCGTCCTGATGGAAGTTCCTATAGGGTAGCTTCCTAGGGTATATTACAACTACGGCGATATTCCCAGAGAATTTACCTTAAGGTACCCAGAATTCTAACTCCTGGAGCGAATATCCCTAATGAAAGGGATATCGCGACATATCAGAGGACGTATTCTTGACACGCCACATGGCAATCTGCACCCCGAACAGAGATAACACATCGAAGGGGTCAATTGGCAAGAAAACGAAAACGAGAAAGAAAAAGGGGAGCCGTTCCCAAGGCTCTCTCTTCTCCCGTTTCGTAAGCGTGCATTGCGCCAATCCTGGCGCCATCTGTATTCCTTGTAGCGATACACGAGGTGCTACAGATACTGTATGTAGGGAGGGGTCCTACAGCCCTTTCATAGAAAGGGAAGGGCGGGTCCATCAGGACGACATGGCCATCTCACCCAAAAATAGATTTTTCGCTTCGCTCAAAATCCGTTTTTTGGGCTCAAGCCATGTCGTCCTGATGGAAGTATACCAGAGCATTACTGTATCTGTGGATTCTCAGAATGTGCCGTACTCCCCGGAGGTATTTCCCCGGTCGACTAGACCTAGAGACCTAAGATGTTACCGTTATACATCTTTTCAACTAACCATAAACCATGTTAGAGCTTCCTGCCCCCTACAGGGAAGAGTCCTACTAGACTCTGGAAAAGTCTCGAAGAGTACATATACCTATGTATGAATACCAGGCAAGCCAATATAGTGGTCTCACCCTATATTAAGTAAAGCATAGTTTGTAAAGAACCACTGCGTCAATATGAAATATCGACCAGTTCTCCGCTCAATACTTGTATTGGACAAAGGTTTATATCCGCATAGGAGGAAACTTGTAAATCCGCCACCGTCCCCTTATGGGATGGAGTCCTCCCGCTAAGGGAAAGCATAAACCAATGCAACATTAGCTTGCATATAGGAACAATCTATTAGAATTATCCCAGATAAAAATACATAGAATGAATGCTCAATTATACCAATAAATTGACACAGGTGAAGGAGACGCAAGGTTCTCAAGAACAAGTTTATTGACAGACAATAAATAGACAGGTTAACAACAATTATATATATATATATATATATATATATATATATATATATATATATATATATATACTGTATATATATATATATATACTGTATATATATATATATATATATATATATATATATATATATATATATATATATATATATATATATATATATATATATATATATAAGAAGAGGATAACCAAAATTTTAAGCATAAGTATGATAGTAAACAGAACTTGTTTATCTGAAAGAAAAACCATTATTGCCACTTTTAACATACTGAGGTATCAAAGTCATAAAAGTCTGTATTACTAATCAGTCACATTAGCGTTAGAAGCGCTCGGCACACATGTCTGCACTTATGCTAGGTTCACCTTTGGAAATGGAACAGTCAACGTGGGCAACTCAGTGCCCTCACTTAGTTTGTAGCACAGTATGTAACTACACACTCACCCTGGAATTAATCGTCCCAATTAAAACCACCGTTCCTCGCAGAGTTAAACAGCAGGGTTAACGACGCGACCCACTGCTACCACAGATCTCTTTAGTTGCTTCACTTGCTTCGCATAGTGGCGAAAGAACACTCTGGAAGACTTCCAGCCAGTGTATGAACGAAGATGTTCAAAATCCATACAATTAAAGAAATTTAAGGATGAGGCAACTTTCCTCGGATCGTGACCTGCGGGTGTACTGTCAGGATCCGCTCTGCGAATAAAATATGTGATTTTTGCCCTGAGTTGATTCAGAGATAAATTTGAGCCTGATGTTTCTCCCCTGAATAGTTGACCACCCTTGAAGTCTGAAGTTCTACGAAGATAGACCTTTAGGCATTCTACTGGACATAGAGATGCATCTTCTTTCAGAGGGCAGATTCTCCAGGGACCCCACCTGTTGGTGGGTAACTCATTCTTGGCGAGAAACGAAGGATCCGGAAACAGGTTCAGTTCTCCCCCATCTAGGAACTGAACACGACCTCCCTCTCTCAAGAGGGCTACAATCTCACTAACCCTGGCCCCGGACGCGAGTGCAAATAGGAAAATAACTTTTTGGGTCAAATCCTTTAGCGCACACTCCTCATTGCTCAACAGAGAAGCGAAATGAAGAACTTTGTCTAAAGACCATGAAATGGGCTTTGGAGGTGCTGAAGGTCTGAGCCTAGCGCAGGCTTTCGGAACTTTATTAAAGATCTCGTTAGCGAGGTCGACCTGGAAGGCATATAGAATGGGTCTTGTCAAAGCAGACTTACACGCCGAAATCGTGTTAGCTGCCAACCCTTGGCTATGGAGGTGGATGAAGAAAGATAAGCAGAAGTCCGTCGAGATCTCCTGCGGATTCTTTGCCTTGACAAAGGCCACCCATTTTCTCCAAGATGACTCATATTGCCTTCTAGTAGATTTGCACTTATATTCCTCTAGGAAGTCTATGCTGGCTTTCGAAATCCCGAAACGCTTACTCACCGCTAGGGAGAGAAAATCATGAGCTGCAGGTTCTGGGTTTTCTGTAATGAAGCGCAGACAGTCGACTTCTGGACTCGCTGGGTCAGAACTGGATCTGGTAGCGGTAGAAACTTCAACCATACAGTAGTTCCAATGCCAGGGGGAACCACACGCTGTTCGGCCACTTGTGGGCCACTATTGCCGCTACCCCCTTGAAGGATCTCAGTTTGTTGAGGACCCTCAACAGAAAGTTGTGAGGAGGGAACAGATAAATCCTGGACCATCTGTTCCAGTCGAGGGACATCGCGTCCACTGCTTCCGCTAAGGGGTCCTCGTACGGGGACACGTACAGGGGCAACTTCTTGTTGTCTTTCGTCGCAAAGAGGTCTATCTGCAGTTCTGGGACTTGACTCAAGATGAAGGAGAATGATCCTGCGTCTAGGGACCATTCCGACTCTATCGGTGTGAACCTGGATAGAGCGTCCGCTGTCACATTGCGGACTCCTTGAAGGCGAACTGCCGACAGGTACCACTTCTTCTTTTCCGCCAACCGGAAGATGGCCAACATCACCTGGTTGAGAGGTGGTGACCTTGATCCTTGTCGATTCAAGCATCTCACAACTACCTTGCTGTCCACCACCAACCTTATGTGGATCGAGTGACGCGGGGAGACTTTCTTTAAGGTAAGGAGCACTGCCATAGCTTCTAGAAAGTTTATGTGAAAGGTCTTGAATAGCTTGGACCAAGTCCCCTGGACTTCTTTCCGATGAGAGTGACCTCCCCATCCCTCCTTCGAGGCGTCTGAGTGAATTGTCACCGACGGGGGAGGTGGCTGAAGAAGAACCGACTTCTGTAGATGTCTGGCTTGGGACCAAGGCCTGAGAAGAGTCCGTAGACGAAGCGGAGCTGGTCTTCTCAGATCTCTTCGCGCATTTGATGCATAACTTCTCCAAACTCCGGTTGCATCCTTTAGCTGTGCTCTTAGCACCGGGTCTGTCACCGAAGCAAAATGGAGAGAACCCAGTACTCTCTCCTGTTCGCGTCTTGATATCCTTTCGGAATCTAGAAGTCTCTTGACAGAACCCGCTATCTCCTTCCTTTTCTTCGCCGGGATGGAGAAACGGTGTGACATTAGGTCCCAGTGGATTCCCAGCCACTGGAACTTTTGAGATGGAGAAAGTCGAGACTTTTTTCTGTTGATCTTGAAGCCTAGATACTCTAGGAACTGGATCACTTGAATGGAAGCTTGCAAGCATTCTGTCTTGGATGCTGCCCACACCAGCCAGTCGTCCAGGTAGGCTACTACCTGAATTCCCTTTAGGCGTAATTGTTTGAGAGCTACGCTCGCAAGCTTCGTGAAGATCCTTGGGGCTATATTTAGCCCGAATGGCATGGCTCTGAAGGCGTATAGTCTTCGTTGTAGCTTGAACCCTAGGTAGGGGGAGAGTCGACGGTTGATTGGAACGTGCCAATAGGCGTCTGACAAGTCTATGGAGACGGTATATGCCCTCTTGGGCAGTAAGGTCTTTATGTGTTGCAGTGTTAGCATCTTGAACTTGCAGTTCACAATGAACTTGTTGAGTGGCGACAAGTCCAGAATGACTCTGAGTTTTTCCGAGTCTTTCTTGGGAACACAAAACAGCCTCCCTTGGAATTTGATGGACTTCACCCTTCGGATCACTTTTTTCTCCAACAGTTCTTGGATGTACTCCTCCAGAACGGGGGTGGAGTGTTGGAAAAACCGAGGGCACGGGGGTGGAGTGCTGTACCAGCTCCAGCCCAGTCCATTCTTGAGTAGGCTGTGGGCCCAGGGATCGAAGGTCCACCGATCCCGAAAATTCTGAAGTCTCCCTCCTACCGGCATCATCTCACTTGGACTGCCGTCCTAAGGTCTTGCCTCCCTGACCGCGACCACCCCTGAATCCCCTACCCCTTGAGGGACGCCTAGACGAGCCTCTGGCTGCTCCTCTAAGCTTTGCTTGAAAGGAAGTTGACTGCCCTTCGAACGTTGGGTTGAATGCCGTGGACTGTGTCGACACGGCCTGGGGTACCCACTGGAATGTGGTCGGGGTTTGTGCCACCATCTGGGGCACTGAAGGCAATGGCAATTGCTGTTGCTGTCTAAGCGGCTTGGCTGGCCGAGACGGTAGCCTAGTCCTCAGTCTTCCTCTTTGGTTGGGGACCCTCATCCGGGGAAGACTTTCTCTTGATAGCCAGGCCCCACTTCTGGAGAAGGTTTCTATTCTCCGTGGCGGCCATATCAACAACTTCTTTGAACAATTCGCTAGGGAAAAGGTCTTTGCCCCAAATGTTGGAGGAGATTAGTTTCCTTGGCTAGTGCCTCACCGTAGCCGAGGTGAACACGAACTCCCTACAAGCTCTCCTCGCCCTGACGAAGCTATAAAGATCCTTCGTCACTGTGGCCAGATGAGTCTTGGCCACTACCATGAACATTTCATGGACCTTGGGGTCACTTGCCATCGTCTCAAGAGTGGTCTGAAGAGACATTGAGGCAGCCAGTCTTTCTTTTGTCTCGAGCTCTCTCCACAAAAGAAAGTCAGACAGCTTAGGGAGGTTCTCACCGAACTGACGTCCGGCAATATCAGCCTCCAACTTCCCGACTGAGAAGGTAAGATGGACGTCCTTCCAGTCCTTGTGGTCCATAGGTAGGGCCAGCGACAAGGGTTTACACTCCTCCAGGGAGGGGCAAGGCTTGCCGGCCTCGACTGCTTTTAATACAGCCGCAAACCCTTTCTGTAACGAGGGGAAGGCTCTAGCAGGAGAGGACACAAAGGAAAGGAGCTTCTTACTCAATGCAGCTACCTTTGAGTTCGTGAAGCCCCTCTCTTTCATCGAAGATGAAAGCAAAGCTTGAGCCTTAGCATGGTCCATCACTATGACCTCCTTTGAAGCTGGTTCCTTCCTCAACCGGACATAACAGTCCGGATATGACCCCTTGCTGGGCCAGAATTCCACCTCCTCTAGGGGAACTGAACCCAACTTATCCGACATGACGATCTTTCCAGTCGTCATCGCCATGTGCTCAGCATATCTCCACGGGTTAGTATCTGAGCACAAGGGAAGGTCTTTCACATTGAGCCTTTTCTGGGGCCCATGTGATGCTGCAAGCCTCTGCATCTGCAGTTCCATTGCAGCTGCCTTCTCATTATTCTCCTTCTGCATTTGTTGGATCATTCCAACAATGGAGGAGAGGGCCTGTCCCAGCTCTACTGGGAGAGCGGACGATGTTGAGGGAATAGGTTCAAGGATCTGAACCGGAGCAGCCGACACCTCGTCGACCTCTTCCTCTACAATGTCTGGGGCTTGAACTTCATCCTGGGCTCCTGCCAGGAGGTCTTCCTCGGACACGTCTGACATCCTGTCGTCCAACTGGATGTCTTGCAAGACGACCGCGACTTCAGCATCCACCTGGATCTGAACTTGGGGGATCTCCTCTTGAGGCTGGGGAATCACTGCACCAGCTGATGCCCTAGGGAAAAGGTAAGCCCTCATCTTCTCACTTGGAAGATAAGGTCCAGAGGTGTTCTTCTGGAAGCCCCTTACCCAGGTACGAAGCTTCTCCCTTGCTATATCCCTTGATTCCGCCGTCCTAGGGGAATCAAAAGCCTCAGTAATCAGGTTAGAGCACACAGTACATACCTGAGGGTCCCAATACTGGAGATCATCCTTGGAGACAGCGCATGCTGCGTGCCTCCTACAAAACTCATGTCCGCAGAGGTTCTTACTGCGGACGTTGCAGAAAACACTTCCGCACTTCGGATGGTCCTCCTGTAAAGAGAAGAAATTTCCATGAGTATCAAGTGAGCTACGTATCACTGGATATGCACAGTTTAGCATAACAAATCAGAAAGGAAAGACACACACTTGTGTTTCCCGCACAACCAATTGTTGCAGCCTTCCAGATAATAAAATCGTATGGTTAATCTGTCCTAGAGTAACCAATGAAAAGTTTCCAGAGGAAACAGGTGTAGCTCACACCTAAGGTATGATTTTAAAATACCGGATAATAGACAAGAAAGAACTCACTTTCTTATCTGTAAGGCAACACCAAAGGGCTGTGCAAGACAACACAAAAGTGTTAGAACACACAGTGTTGTACCAATACTATACTATAGTTTTCTTCCTACAGTATATGTTATACTGAAGAATACTGGTACAGTATAGAAGGTAATGTGCCGGCCGGCACACACCATAACTAGCTTTAAAGTATACTACTTAACAGCTATAAGGCGGCAGAACGCTGGTTCAAATGCATGTGCCGGCCGGCAACAGCCAATGTCGGCCGGCAACTACACAAGGTAGCACCCGGCTGCCGGCCACTGCTCATAGCGACCGGCAGACAAGGGCTTGACAATAGCCGGCCGGCAAAGGTAAACAACCGATGCCGGCCAGCAGCAAAAGAACCAGAGGACTACGACTGCCTGGCTGCCGGCCTCATAGGCCGGCAGCCGGGTCGGGTACAGCACTAGAAGAAAACAGAATGGATGCCGGGATAAGAGCGTAAACTACCTCCAAGCCCGGCAATCCGAAAGAGTGCATAAAAGGAAGGGGAGAATCTAATTCAGGCTTCCTGACCAATGCCGTCTGGCTCTACAGGCAGACATGGATGAGGGACCAAGGGAGGTCCGGGCAGCACTCAAAGCAGAAGACCTTTGCCGGCCGGCAAGGGACTGAGTCAATTCCACATCCTAACCTATCCTAGGTCCAGATGTAGAATGACGTACAGTACTGTAATGGCTAGGCCATTACAGAGATAGAGGGGGAAGGGACAAAAGAGGGTCCTACCAACCTTGCTTTAGTGAAGAATCACCCGCAGCCAAGAAAACTCATCTTAGCCTAAGGGAGATCCAAGGAGGGAGGCCAGCAATACTTGCCAACCCCCACTGAACCAAAGCAAGGAAGGTGTTGCTACTCCCAGGGAAAGGATCTTATCCTCCCACCGAGAACAGCAACAAGGACTAGTCTGCTAGATCACAAAAGAAGGAATCATCTCGTACAGAAACCTTCGGCAGTGACCTAAGGAGGCTAAGCCTCCTATGTCTGCGTCAGGCTAGCGAGGGAGACTCTACCCCAAGCCAGACAAACACAGACTCAGACTAAAAACTCTGATGTTCTGTCCCTCTCTGAAGCCAGACTTACTGGAACAGGGAGGTACAGTAACACCCCAGTATAGTTGTATCAAAAGTTAATTCAGATAAACCACTAGGGTTAAGCCCAAGGCTTAAACAGAGGGAAAGGGATTGCATACCTTCTCCGAAGAAAAGAAAGCAACCGGGGAGAAAGTATACTAAGGCTCCATAAGCAACTTAGCCTAGGCACCAAGAGAATCGATTACCTAAATCACCGAAACTCACTCGTATACTATCTTGGAAATACAGTAATCAACATAATCTTAAATGTATAAAAAACTGCCTAAAGCTTCAATAAAATTTTAAAACACTCGAAAATCCAAAATCATGCAGGAAAGTACTAGGACCAAACGACTAGGCTACATGGCCTAGCGTAGGCCAGAGTTGGCGAATATTTCGCCAAAATAAATAATACTAAAAGCACGAGAAAGGAAATCCTATGTAACGCTAAACAGCTAAAATTTAGTAAAGCAAAACAACCGGGAACGTCGCTCTGGCTAACTAAAACTCATACCTAGCGAGCGGCAGCGTCCATGACGCCTCCGGTAGGCAACGGCTCTTGTAACAAAGATTATTACTATTAATCACTTTAAAATTTACCAAGAGCCTACATTTATACATAAAAGAAATGGTACTCAACTTATCAGAGGCAGACGAAGTTGGAGAAGCCATGAAAAGATGAATAAATCCAAGATTTTGCGAGAAACACAGGAAAAAACACCGAGTTGTTAAGCTACGCAAAAAGGAATACAGATGGTGCCAGGATTGGCGCAATGCACGCTTACGAAACGGGAGAAGAGAGAGCCTTGGGAACGGCTCCCCTTTTTCTTTCTCGTTTTCGTTTTCTTGCAATTGACCCCTTCGATGTGTTATCTCTGTTCGGGGTGCAGATTGCCATGTGGCGTGTCAAGAATACGTCCTCTGATATGTCGCGATATCCCTTTCATTAGGGATATTCGCTCCAGGAGTTAGAATTCTGGGTACCTTAAGGTAAATTCTCTGGGAATATCGCCGTAGTTGTAATATACCCTAGGAAGCTACCCTATAGGAACTTCCATCAGGACGACATGGCTTGAGCCCAAAAATATATATATATACAGTACAGTATATATACATATAGCATAATGTGTAGAGTGCATGTGTAAAATCAAACTATCACGGAAGTTACATTAAGAGTAAACAAGACATTACTCATGCCCTCCCTGCAATAGTTAAAACTATGAAGCTGATATACCTGTATACTGGAAGCTGTTCATCATGATATATACAGAAACAAACATTACACACGATCAAAATTATAATATGCAAAACTGTATTTAAAACACACAACAGTAAAAGAGTCTCAATGAAGACCAGAAAATTGAAGATCCTTTAATTTGTTTAGGTGACAAAACACACTAAATATATCAACATAAGGGAGACAGGAGCCAACCTCGGGGAGTAATGTTTCTCTATCACTTCTGGGCTAGTTGATATACTGATTTTATATGATCTAATTAGATTCTTGTTTAGACTCATTTTGTCACCTAATATTGTATTGCACTTAAAGCATAAACTACTGTAAATGAATATTGGGTATGGGTCATTAGAGAATGATCTACAGTAATTACAACTTATGACAAAAGGAGTAAAATATAATAACATAATCCTTTAGATACATTCTTGCCCATCACTTATGCATCCCTGATGATGGGTCTTCAAATACTGTACAGTCCTGTGCATACTTTTCAATGTTACTACCAGTTACAACTTTTCCTTGTCAGGGTTCATTTTCTTTCAAAGGTTAATGACACACTATGTATTTACCCCTCAACTGCAGCCGCTGTCTCAACTGGTGCAGTAACTCTATGGCACTTGCTCCGAAAGGCGAAGGGGTTGCATCATCAGACAGAAGACGAATATTTCCGGGTACCTTGAACAAAACCGCAATTAAGGAATTACAGTACAGTACAGTAATAACTTTCCACATCTGTAAAATAAATTCCAGAACTACCCTGAGCGCTTGAGCCTATCACCATGACACATCACTATGCATTGGTTGCCCTTTGGTTTTGAGGTATGACAGCTATGGTAGTAGAAGGGGAAAACAAGAAAATAGAAAGTACACAAAAGTGTCTCTGTAAAAACAATTAGTTAGAACCTTATTTGGGAGATCAAATAGACAAGTGGGTGCAGTGACTAAGAAGGGACATCCCCGGTGAACTTAGCTTCTTTACTCAAGAGGTTAACTACATTTACTCCACTGTAATTGTTCAGTGGCTACTTTCTACTTGGTAAGGGTAAAAGAGACTTTTTAGCTATGGTAAACAGGTCTTCTAGGAGGACACTCCAAAATCAAGCCTCTGTACCCTTATCTTCCACTGTCTTGGATTAGAGTTCTCTATCTTGAGGGTACACACTGACACATCATTCTATCAGTTTCCTTATTTCTTTTCCTTGCTGGCCTATATTCCCTTGGAGCCTTGGGCTTATAGCCCCATGTTCTTCCAAATAGGGTTGTAGCTTAGCTAGTAATAATAATAATAATAAACCAAATCACAACATAGAGTTCAAGAAAAGCTCAAATTTGGAACTTGTTCTAATATTTCATTGGACATAAAAGGCCTCTGTAGAGTTAAGGTTTATACTTGTACTGCTCATGAACATTCTAAAATTCCTGTATTCTAGTAATTTGTTACATTAAAAGCTTAAAATCTGTTAAGACTACTAGCATCAAACACTCACCTTTGCTTGCTGCAAGTGCTGTTCTGACTGCATCACAGGTACAGCCTGCTGGTTAACATTGTTCCTCAAGGATCGCCTGACTGATCTTTCAGCTCTAGGTGATTTTCTAGTGTTCCTACTGCTACTGCTGCTGCTATTCCTCCCTTGAGTGACGATGTTTTGACCATTAACATTACTATACATTTGTTGGGGTACAAATTCCTGAGATGACGTTTCACTCTGAATCTGACGATTCACAATTAATTCAGACACATTAGATTGTTCAGAATCTGGAGTTTGAGAAGTCTTCTGATGCCAGGCCTGGTACTGGTCTGGCAAATTTTGACTAACAGACCTCTTTTTTCTTAAGCCAGACATCAACTCACTTTCATTAGAGCTTTCAATGGCGCTGCAGTTACGCAACACATTGTCCCATGTGTTATTCTTGGGCACAATTTCATGCTCTCTTCTACCAACTTTTTTTGACACTTCCACTGTTACTCTGCCACCATTACCCTTCTTCTTACTTGGAACAGTGGATGTTTTACTGCAAACATTGTTATTTTCCTTATCACATACTCTTTCCAATTCTTTCCTGACACCACAATCCCTAACATATGCTGATGGCTTTTGGACTGTATTCTGACTTGGCAGAAAATCCTTTGGAATTGTCTTTACTGTTAGCTCCACTACATTATTGGAATTCTGGAAAGTTTGCCGATGAAGTATCTTAGCCTTTTTAGACATTGCTAGCTATTAATGTCCAAGCTTCACACTATGTCATCTGTAAATACAAAATATATTAAAATAGATATAAACAATATTCTACATATCCAATAAATACTATAAAAAAGACCTGTATTGCCATCGGAAATCTTTCCTGCTATGCAAAGACTGAACAGCCTGTTTATGCTATAAACTATGACTGCAGGTATTTATACTGTAAATAAAAAATTTTACTACACCTCTTAGTTTAGTAATTAGTTCTGTTAAAAAGGCAAGAGATAATTTCTTTGATTATAAATCTAGTAAAAGCATGCTTTGACCTAATGAATTCATATCTTAAATCGGCATGTTTTATACTCTCTTATTCTTGCTATGACATTCATTCTCCTTCTCTGCCTATCAAAATAAAAGAGGAAATCCAGCGTAATGCAGCGTTTTTTCGGTCCCTCTGATGATTAATCTAGTCAATACCATCATCGAATCTACAAGAGTGACACACTGATTGCTTCAATTTGAATGTTAAGTCAAGTTGAATTCTGATATCCATGTTCAAACTATAAAGCAACAGGCAGGCTGGAATATAAATGTACCATATGTATATGAGACAAGGAAGTGGGCTATACAATTCTGGGCATAATGGTGGGCTACTTCCCTGGTGCGAGCCAGTGATGAGGTGAAACCACTTTAAACGTAACCTGTGATCGGGGTGTTAGTAAATATCAAAACCTAACAATCCCCAAATAAATAGAAAAAACAAACCAAGGCATCCTTGCTCATTTGTAGGACTTTGCTACACACTTACCTAAACTGACTTAAGAAGCCAAGGACCTTACTCATTGTGAATCAATGAATCTCTCAAAAGTACACATACAAAATTATGTCCTTAAATCCTTAGTAAGTAGAATATAGAATGGGAGACGCACCCCAAATCGCACGGTACATTCTTCCTAGCGACAAAGATCAGAGTGAATTCTTTTAGCATACTCAAATTACCAAAAATCATTTCCAGATTGATTTTTTAATTTGAAATATAGTATCACCAAATTTTGAGCAATGTAAGTGCACTACGACTAATGTTTTTTCTGATGTGTTAGGCTATGGGGCCCTATGGGAGTTGCAGTGGGGCAAAATCCCTGCATTAAGGACTTGGGGCCCTAGGTCAGGTTAGGTGAGGGTACCTCAGATATCCCAGTGATTTACTCAGACCAGTCGCCCTAACCAGTCAGAGCCAAAAAGTATTTTATCAGTGAGTTTCAATTCCATTTTCCACACCATAGCACTAGATCTCAATTCTGCAATTTGTCCTAAACTGTATGTGACTGATTAAAAAAAATAACCCTCAACATTGTCTAATCTACTTCCTATGCCTTAGCTAACCAACACAACACAGGTTTGGTCAAGGGGGATTATACAGTTTGTCAAGTGGTGAGCTAGTTCCTAGCAATAGGTAGCTCCATGAGTTAGGTAATTGACACTACCAATTAGGGACCGGTGTAAAAATAATCCCTAAATTTTTTTTAATTATATTTGATAGATTATAACTATGTGGAGGAGCTGAGGCTGAGGAGAGGATCAATGCTTAGGTAGGCTCCCATAGTGTTAGCTACACTGAAGAGTGAATAATAAATTTATGAATTTGGCAGGGCCAGGGCCTGGGAGTCAGTTCTATGCCCAAGTCCAACTGGGGGAAAATCCTGCCGTTGTCCTATGAAGTACCGTAAAAGGTAGAAGTTGGAGAGCAATAAGGATGCATTTACTATTTTACTTTACTCTAAGGGCTGCTTTCCTGGTCCTATCACACAGGGGAACCTTACACACAAAAGGATCTACAATATCAATTTATTGCATACCCTCTCAGTTATTTTGTGTATCACATAGCGTATTGCGTGTGTACTTTCAAATCCAAATTATTGAAGCACTTAGAAAACCAAAAAGTCTTCATTTTCTTCTTGAAAGCCTTACTATCTTCAGTCTTTCGTATGTCCAGTGGGAGCTTGTTGTATAGTCTTGGGGCCACATATATGAAAACCCTAGAATTTACAGTAGACGAACATTGTGGCTCCAATAATTTGAAACCATCTGTAACTACAGGTATTCTCATGTCTACATAACCCGTTGGCTGTACAATGTGTAGCAATTCTCTTAGATAATTTGGACGTCTGGTTCTGATAATCTGAAGGGTTATTGTAAGACGAGTCCAAATTCATACAAGAAGTAAATTAGTAAAGTTATAGTTATGGGCCGAACAACATTTTGAATAGAAAAATTCGTTTTTCCTGTAGTAAATAATGTGCTTTCACTGAATTTGACGTTCATTTCTACAGCAAATAAACCAAAAAACCAGTTACACTGTCTAAGAACAGGGATATTTTTTAAGAAATCTAATGGTTTTTGTTCTGCTGTGTGTTAGCGGAAAAAGAAAAACATAAAGCTCCTATGTACTAGCAAGCGGTACATGCTGAGCTGCGCACGCTAACCCCATTGATTAGTAGTTCTTAGATAATTAAGTTTTTATATCCAGTGAAAATAAGCGTATTTTTCAAAGAAAAATTAAATATTTCTATAAGAAACACCTGTTTTTTTGTTGAAAAGCTTATCCTGTCCATAACTGCATACTGTACAATAAAACGGTAAAAATATCATAATCTTCCATAACCTACCCTAACAATTAAATAAGTTATATGATGTACCCAACTTGCTACAAACTACCAAATGGAACAAAAGAGGTCTAAACAAGAGCATAATACAAGGTTATAAAGTGACCTTTAGGTAATGCCCACCAGTACAGTTCACAGAGGTTTTGCTGTTGGTTGGGATTGACCGGCGCAGTAAATAAAATGTGGGTGGTTAGGATGGACCGGAGCACTAATTAATATGTGGGTAAATATTTACTATAGCAGAATATTCCTCATGAAGAAACCAAAAAGTGTTCCTCGTATATTTATAGATACTTTGAACTGTTCTGCTGCAAATAACTTCGGGAAACCAAGATTTTTCAAATTTCAAATATTTTCAAATTCCAAACGTTACGACTTAAGAACCACAACTCAAAATGGAAACAAACACAATAACACCACCTAACTTAACCTAAGAGGCGTATCCTCACCTACTTCCCTACCCAGGGGATGGACCTAGGTCCCCCTGGGACACCCCCACCTTCACCGCTGTATCCTTGGCTTACCATAAGAGTAGGTCTAAACACGCTTTTATTACAGTTGAAAAGTTTTTCTATTAAAAATCAGGTGATTCCTAAAGAAAAAGTCCATTTTCTTCAAAAATTACAATTTCACTGCAAATAAAAAGTTAATTAGCTAAGAATAATCAATGAGGTTAGCGTGCGCAGCTCAGCATGTACCGTTTGTCACTATATAAGAGCTTGATGGTTTTTTTTTTACGCAAACGAGGCGAGCGCACGGCAGAGCAAAATCCATTATATTTTTTGAGAATATCCCGGTTATTAGACGGGTCTATCGGGTTTTCAGTTTATTTGCTGATGAAATGAAGGTACAATTCAGTGTGAAAATCATTCTTTACAAGAAACACTATTGATTCAGGTCAATATATTGGTCCGTGCGTAACTATAATTTTACCCACATACTTACCTACCCAAGGGGTTGGGGCTAGGTCCCCCTGCGACATCCCCATCTTTACCACTGTATCCTTGGCTTACACATCAAACATTTGGGTTAAAAGTGGTATTAGTACTAGTAATGAGATATAAATAGCCAAAATATATTAGTAAAAGAACTAATATACATAATTATGGGAAGTCCACCATAAGCTACGGTTACAAAATCTTACCTTAATTTCTCGGTACTATAATTTACATGCAGACATTCATTTCTTGCAAAGAATTCAATGAATTCTACTACATTTCAGAAAACACGAAGGTCTTTAGAAGTTTAGATAATGTATTAAAATGAATAAAACCTTGAAAAATGAAAAGTGTACCGCCAAAACGAAAAAAAAGAAAACTTCAGTTTGTAAACAATGAGTCCGATTTCTATCACATGACTTAAGTCAACTTTATCAACCCATTAAAAAAGTTATTAATGTTATAAAAGCACTAGAGAATATTCATATATGTAATTATCAAAGATTAGAATATATCTAAATGTCTCTGTATGTAACTTGACATTACTTTGATTCATATGGACATTAATAAAAATTTAGTCATGAACGAACACATTAATTTTAACATACTTGTAAATAAGAGTTCGAAATCTCGAAGATAATTTAAATTTAACTTCTTAAGAAGAAAAAAAATTGTTCCTAATCTTTTGACAAGACATATTATTATTATTATTATTACTTGCTAAGCTACAACCCTAGATGGAAAAGCAGGATGCTATAAGCCCAGGGGCCCCAACAGGGAAACTAGCTCAGTGAAGAAAGGTAAAAAAGGAAAAATCAAATATCTTAAGAATAGCAACAACATTGAAATAAATAATTCCTATATAAACTATAAAAATAAGTAGAGCAAACGAACACAGTCATTTCAAATGGAAGTCTGATTTCGCTCCTGAAGGCATGATGAATAATTAAAATATCTACTGGACTTTTCTAAAAACATATCTTTCAGAACGAAAAAAAATACGAACAAGTTTTGTAGGATAAGTATGTATCAGTTATCGTTTTTATGTATGTATATATATATATATATATATATATATATATATATATATATATATATATATATATATATATATATATATATATATATATGTCACACTAGAACACAGACTTGCTCCTCTATTTATTAAGGTTTGAAATTTCTTGTATTGCACATTGAGTAGATTGTAGTAGATGGAGTTGCAATAGTCTACTGTCTACCCTGGTAATATCCCAGTTTGTCACAAGTTTCTTTATGAAATATGTATCCAAATGCTTTTTATAAAGGGAATGTATCGGAGATGATATTCGGTGTTTTTTACAACATTTATTTTAGTATTGAGAATCACGTTATAGTCAAGTAATACCCTTAAGTCAATGACAAAATATGCATATGTCACCTTTACCCATATTTCCTTCATTATTATTATGAGCGATATTTGGGGGACAAAAGTTTTCGGGTCTCTCGTGTATAAAAATGGAAATCAACCGAAGAAGAAGAAGGTCTGTCAACTTGTATGTATGTAGAAGAAATTAGCTTTTATTTATTCTCAAAACATAAAGAACATCGTGAAATTGTTTATTCTTATCGTTATTGCACGTTTATTTTGCAATGCAATATGACATTAATTATATATTTATGAATATATAGGCTTGTACTTCCTAGAAATCGTCAACAGAACGTTTTGAGTTTTATATACATTTACTCTCTGATTTACTTCACAGATAGTGGTAAATTTACTAAAATACAAGATTTAATTAATGCTAAAGATAAAAATGGTATTAAGAATACTTTTCTTAATGATTTAAGCTCGTAATCCTTAAAAATCGTCGGCTGAACGTTGCATTTTTATCTTTTACATTCGGACCGCACCTACTATTTGTGCTCCACCAATAGCAAGAGAGATATCTATGATGTCACGAAAAAATTAACCAATAAGAATACAGCCTGTTGCAAACTAGCCAATCAGAGTAGGTATCTCACATGTTTCGTCACATCCGGGTACGGCTCAGAGTTGCCAGATTTTCTATATGGGAAAAGGCCAACTTATAATGAACCACAGCTTTAAAAGGCCAACGCATTATTAGAAAAAGGACAAAAATATAGGATTCAAAACCCACATTTTATTTCATGATATTACTAAAGGCAAACTAATTTAAAAAGACAAATTTGAGATTTTTTGGCCTGAAAAAAGGCCAAACTGGCAACCTTGGTACGGCTGCGATGCCAAGTCTTTCGCTCTGTTGCCGTCTCGTACAGATTCATTGAAAACTCCAAGCTGTGAGGTCTTACGGACACGCTACTCTCTAGAAGAAGCATCCAGGTACGAGTAATCATATTTAAGGTTGATTTACGGAGGTTATTTTACTGTATTCATCCTATAATTGTATTGTGTGGTACCTCAGTAATATACTCAATCTGTTAAACTGCATGGGAAAGTGATTAATGGTCTAAGAAGTTGTAATTTTGTCAAAGTGTTGACGGTAGGCTTTGTCTGCAGTGACACCCAGCCTGCCCCCCAAAATGGCGCAGTTCCCTCCACTTGATCTGTTTTGCGAAGTCGATGAACTGGCCACAAGTGGGGATGGGAAGTGTCTTGAAAATAACCGTAGTTTCCATTTTGATGAGGTAGATTTAGGCCTAAGTGATCACACAAGTACTGAAATGATTTTGGATGATTCAATGTTGGCTGTGGATTCTAGCAATAACATCCTGTTTGGCGACCCACTTTTCTATTTATCTGAGCCAAATGAAATGTTAAGTCTGCAGCCACCCAATCTTGATAGCAACCCTGAGACTCTCATTCCAGTTTCCCTTACAGCGGACTCCCCTACGTCTCCTGAACTTCCCAGCGACACCCCGGGCCAGACTGGAGGAGAAGCCATCACTGAAAGATCTCTCCTTCGAGACTCACAACAGGAAGAGCCTTCCAAAATCGACAGTGTAGAAAAAATTAACACCAATTTGGTAAGCTCCGATCGTGTTGAGGGTGTACGACCCTCTGCCATCCGCATTAAGATAAACACTGGTGCAAATTCATCTGATGAAATGGTAGCGCCTGCAATTTTGCCAATACCCTCCCATAATTTAGTCAAGATACCCAAGGGTAGCTGCAGTTCGCAGGTAGTTAAAGTGAAGCCTGTAGCAGCGACTTGTAAAAATGACCTCGACAAGCCTAAAGTGGAGCCGTTGCCACGCAGGTCTAGGCTCACTGCAGCTAAACGACAACGAAGAAGTCTTGGAGCGTGTGAATCTTCAGAGTCCGAGTCAGACTCTAGGGATGCTGTGCCAAAGGGATCGCCTGCGTCTAGTGGAATGTCTGAATTAGAGAGTTCGCCATTTTGGTCTTTGAGATCTAGGCACTCGTCAGCGTCGTCTGTTGTGTCGCAGTCGTCGGGAGCGAAACGGAAGGCTTATGAGCTTGATCCCCTTAATGATCCACGAATGGAACGCTGTCGTAGAAATGCCATAAACGCAAAGAAAAATAGGGAAATGAAAAAAGCTCACGTGAACGAATTGGAACGCAAGGTGTTTGTTGTGAGTCGAGAAAGGGACCAGCTGGCCGGGGAAAATGAGAGTCTCAGGGAGGCCAACGTCAAGCTCGAGGAACAAGTGAAGCACCTCCGTAATTTACTTGAGAATCAATCGCCGTTGGCAGCATTGATCGGGAAATTGTCGCCGGCGAGCGTCGTCGTTGGCGAAGTGCCTACTGGTGAAGGCGACGATAAAATTGTATCTAGTGGTATGTGTTTGCATGTAGATGGTCAAGAAGCCACCATCGAGTATTGTGCTTATTGTGCTAAAAAAGCTGGAAAGAAGCTAAAGTTGTAGGTAGATAATATGCGTATTTGGAAGTTTAAATAAATTGGAGGAAAAGGGATTTGAAACTATATTTTCCTAGCCAAGAAGTCAGACCCTATTTTTACAGTTTTCAGTTATGTAAATAGTGATGTTCATTTGTGACCACATTAAGGTAATCAATTTTTGGGATGACACATCCAGGTCAATTTTGTAACACATGGTTTTCTCTTTATAATGCACGCTGTAAACAGATATATACAGTAGGGCCCATGACTTACTGTAGGTGTTGTATTTAAAGTTGTCTCGAGCATAGCCTAGTGAGCAAGAAAGTCTCGCTATTTGTACAATATGAAGATAGGTTCATTATGATGTTGGTGTAACTTGTGCTCGCAAGTTAGTACAGTGTAATGAGATTTTTCGAATCTAACCTTACTCATAAGTGAAAGTCTGTTATCCATAAAATGTTAAAAAGAAAAAAAAAATTGTTACTGGCAATTTTTGCCTTGCAGAAATACAGTAGGTAAAATCCTGTATATAGGCTGTGGTTTGTACAGTTGTTCATGATGAACAATAATTTGTAATTGTAAGGATACAAATGTTTTTTTATTTGAATGGTGAATTGTGAGACGTATGTTACGCTTTCCTCTTTTTCTCCCCACAGCCAGCGGGAGGTAACCACGAGAACAGGCGGCAGCAGACACACGGCAAAGGTGGGATGGGATCCTCTGATCCAAGCACTGGACAGGGGCCCATCCCAACCACACCGTTTTAGCCTCCTGTTACCTGTCTCCTCCCTCTGTGGTAAGCATTTGTGTTTACTGTTGTCCTCCTTTACAGGTGTGTGAATGCAGATTTGCAGTGACCCAAATCATTGCCTACTTTGGTAGTCTTGTCAGTCACATGTATGTAGTTCTCATACTGGCTAAATTTGCTGGAATGGTTGGTACTGAAACCATTGTAAAAGAGCATTGATTATTAAATTGAATAGAACCTTTTTGAATGAGATTTCACTCAGTGTAAATTGTTACATTTCAATGAGCAATGGCAAAGCAAAATTTTGTCCTTATGTCAGTTACGTCCAGTTCAAAGAAATTTTGATAATTTGTATTTCTAGTAATTGGCAATTTATAGTCTGCTATTTCCCGAACAATTGATTGGAAAGGGTTTTTAATTTACAGCTGCTTCGCTGCCCCGCAGTTCCTGGTGTCGACTAAAGTTAAGTATCCTAGGTGAGTCCTCTATTTAGCCATGCAAATGACTTTAATGCCTTAGCTTCTCAATTTTTTTTTGTGAGAAATCAATGTTTCATTTGTCCTCCACCAGTTTATTTTATAATGGTAATTTTTTTTTGTTTTGAATTATTAGTAATGTTACTAAATTTACTTTACTGATATATCTCATTCCCTTTTATCTCCCTGACATTGGTTAGTACACTGTTCACTATGTTCTTAGTTTTAGTAATGATGAATCCTGAAAAAATTTTATGGTACGTTTGAAATGTATGTATCCAAAATTTTTTGAAAATCCTTTTATTGGTCATTGTTTCATTATTTAAGTGACATTTTTTGTGGCTGCAGAACTGCAATTACGGAAGCAAGAAAGCAATTTTGATTAGTAAAAACATTGTCATGAAAATTCCTATGTTGAGTCATTTACCAGAAATGTGATAATTTCAAGTGTGCTGTATCACTGTGATACATTTTATTATGATTGTGATATATTTTCATTTTCCTTGCATGTTGCAAGTTGCTTTTTTGTGGGTTTGGTATTTCATTCCTGAATGTATGAAATTTTACAAGTCTTATTACAATTTATGTACGTTGAAATTTTCTATTCCATGTGTTTTGATTTGACGGACTAAACCCCAATGTTGAAGTGAGTACCTCTTGAAAATGTGAAATTAGATTTTAGTCATCCAGACTAAAGTGATTTTGAGACAATCCTCCAATTTAAGCTGAATACTTTGAGAAGTACAAGTTATGGTTTGGTACATGACTGGGAAACCACTTTTTATTATACAACGCCCCCATTCTTGTTGCCTATTTTCAAACCTTGATCTTTCATATGCTTAGTAATCTGTTCCTTATTTTGATAACTGAAGTGATTGAAATTTTTAACATGCCTCCCATATTTAAAAACCATTGAAAATCCTGTTTTGGTTTGGGTGTTCAATTTTTTTTTATAAGTTTCGTTAAATGCAAGAAAACTGGTTTCCTTTTCAAACTTGTTGAATGACCAATATATTGGTCGTGAGTGTTCAGTTGTAAAAGTAGGATTGTTTTAATTTGATGTTACATATGTGATGCTTGAATGTACATGTAAAGTTTGTGAAATCAATTTATTTGTTGGGATTTTTTTATTTATGAAATGAAAATGGTCTTTCACTTCTAGATGAGTTTATTTTACATCCGAGGCATTTTAAGAATTTTTGTAAGCTGAGGTAATGTTGGAAAATTTTTGTAATGTAAAGGTTTTAAATTGTAAACTTACTAATGAAATGTTGAATTATGCATTCATGTTCAAAATAAAACTGTGTTCCTGTTGTATCAGTGAATCAAAATTGTGTAGAAATTTTCTAGGCTAATGTGGTTTCAGTGCTGTCAAACTTCCTGGTATGTAGCAGTTCTGTAGCAAAAATGTTTACAGTATATTTTACTGTAGATTTAACTTTTCCATTTCAGGGAGATAAAAGTATTCCATACAAAGTCTATATTGGCTAAGTGGTGTGTCACACAATACAGTATTGTATTTATTTTTCCCATTTCTTTTCTACAATTCACAAGTTTAAGGGTCCTGGTTATGACCATTTCTCTATGAACCATTTATACCAAAGATTATAAAAAAAGTAATCATTCTATGTATATATATAATATATATTTTGTACAAATAAATTTTTATATAATGATTTATACTGTTATTTTACCTGTTCGGTAATTGGCAATTTATTTGGTTTTGTAATCACAAAAGTATAATTGTTATAGTTTAGTGTACTGTATATTAATTAATAGTGACCTAACTTTTTAATTTCAAGTGTTATATGATGAGTACACTGCAGACCTCGCTTCCCAACATCTCCTTAGATTCTAGTAGTGTCGACATATTGAAATATTTTATGCATCCAATTAACAATGGAGCATTGAATGAATGTGGTGGGATTACATTTCGTGGAATAGTTTATAGAATACTATCATTTATTTCTGGTAATAAGGTATATTTTGAAATTACCTGTATTCAGTATTATAGTATAGTATTGCGAGCTTGGAACATTAACATTTGTTCCGATACTCGATACAAACCCATTTTGCTCTTTAATGGGAATGTGCTTCGACGAATCTGGAAACTAGCTATCAGACTTTTAGTGAGGTATAACCACCCACCGGTAGTTAGCAGGGTATGACCGCCCGGCCTGGTCACACTCGCTTGTGATATACCATCAATGTTTGCTTTTGTCTAGGAGGATTGTAGGCATGCATCTCTCCCATGAACAACTGGGTTTGACTATTCTTTCATGAAGATTTTGGGTTTCGGTGATCTCATCTTGTGGGTTGTCTTGGTCGTTAAGGACGCTAATGTGCCACCATCATGTCGGCTATTAAGACCGATCCCCATTACTTTAGCTATGCTTGCAGAACTTCCCTCAAAATAAGTGTAAGGAGTAGACATCCTCCTAGTGGGTGAGGTTCATTAGACAACAGAAGAAATAGTCTAAGAAGATTCTTATTTGGGGTTTTCCTCAAAGGTGAAGAAGTCCCGACATTTTCTGTCAGCTGGATCATGCCACTGACTGCTCGCTCGTTGAGTAAGACCGGTGGCTGCTTGACTCCCGGACAACCCTTGGGGGTTAACAATGTTGCTTCCATTAGAGAAGCAACTGTGTGTACCACCGAAGGAGTCTCTCGTTGCCGCTTGTGGCGGCACCTGCCTTCCTTTGGGATTTCCGGTCTCCCCTCTAAGGAAGTTATTAATTTTTCGTGAGTACGACAGTTTAAGGCAGGGCAGGAGTACATTTCTGCATGTCTACATTCGTCCTTTCCTAGAGACTGGAGTTAATGCACCAACAGAGTTACTCGCGTCCTCAACTGCAGTTCTCTTTGCATCTGCTTCCTTCGTTCCTACAGCACTGCCGTACGAACGATAGTTGCGACTGGTACTCCTTGATATTATCAGTCAGGGTTATCTCTTATGCATCCTATTTGTGCAGTACGAGGGTAACCTAGAAGCTGCTTGAATGGAAGCAGTGTTTCAACCGATGCTCCTTGGAGTTACCTGTCGGGATTTTTCTCCCTTGCCAAAGCTTGAGTATGAGGGTAACCCAGAATCTGCTTGAACTAGGGCTTGAGCAGCTTCAACTGGTACTCTTTGCAGTTCTCAGCCAGGGGTTTCTCTCTCGTGCCTCCTAATGAGGAAGTACGACGGTAACCTAGAAACTAACTTGCTTTTACTTTAAGGGCTGTTTTTCTAGTCCCGTACAGCAGGGGTAGTCTTCTAAGATTGCTGATTACGAGAACATCCCTCAGTGCCGAGGGCCTTTAGTGTTTGAAGCACTGAACTTCTTAGCCTGTTGTTGTGCCCCTCTTGTCTGCGAGTGAGGCCCTCCTCACCTGTGAAAGAAGCCCCTAGGCGATTAGGAACAAATGCTTGATTTGTTGGGCCTTGTTCCAACTCCTCAGAGTACCCATTTGACCAGTAGTTCTTTAGGGTTTTTGCAGCAGATGGCGAAACCTGTGGACTGCTTAGTTAATTATCCTGTTGTGCCCCTGGGACACAAGTCTTGTGAGCTATTACCCTTCCCTTAGTAGCTATTGCCGCTGATGGTGATCACTGCCGACCACTTGTGGACGTCGACTCCCATCATGATGTCCATAGGACACGGCAAAAGACCAGGAGCTTTGCTAGGAGAGGCCCTTTTGGACCTCTGGTTTTCCTACCCTTATGTGGGAAAGCTTGGTTATCCTGCTGTGCATTAACACAGAAAAACCTTTATCCATTCCCACTCGTGTGTCCTAATGCAGGAACAAATTAGACTTCAAGTTACTCGCCAACACCCCCATTGTGAGGTTTTGGAACAAGCAACTTATGCGCTCTTGCCTATGCTCGCCAGGTAGTTGTGAAACCCTGTGGCAATAAAATTCCCAGGTTTTCTGTCGTAGATGGAAATGCTTGCGGCCTCTGCATCCCACCATTGTGCCTTGATGCCTGTTACACACAATCTTGTAGTGTTATTGCCGCAGATATAAATTCTTTCAGACGATTTCTGCCCGCCACGTCCCACCATAGTTCGGAAGACACCAAGTCTAGTGAGAAGAGTCTTGTGATACATAATCCATTGGGGTAATTGTCCTTTTCGACCTCTGCCTCGTCCTCTCATGCCCTCGGGGCACAACTGTCTAGTGAGACATAACCCTTCGAGGTTATTCCCTTAAGCTTCTATTCCCACTTCTATTCCCAATGGTATTTAATCAGCTTGTGCTTACGTTTACAAATGATGGCAAACAAGTATTCGCTTGTTTACACGTACACGTGAACTGCCCACCAGTAGGATGATTTTTTTAAGCTATGATGTGCTTCATGGCGCGCGCACTGCTCCTGCTAGCACCTCGATGAGCTACGGTGCTCGTAACATGAGAAAGTTCATGAAGCTCAAACTCATTTAGTAGGTTGGCCAGGCTACCACCCACCCATTGAGATGCTACCGCTGGAGTTATTGGGTTCTCTCTGGTTACGCCTCGTTCTGTTTTTGCCTACAGACATCGATAGTCTGGCCTATTCTTACCACGTTCTCCTCTGTTTTCATACCCTTGACAACACAGATTACCAAACAATTCTTAATTCTTATTCGCTCAGCGGGTTAACTATTGTAATGTAAAGCTTCATCGGCTACTTAACTCTTGGTAAGGGTAAAAGAAGAGACTTTAGCTATGGTAAGCATCTTTTCTTGGACGCTCCAAATGAAACCATTGATCTCTAGTTTTGGATAGTGCCATAGCCTCTACTATGGCCTTCCACTGTCTTAGAGTTCTCTTGCTTTGAGGTATAGCCGGGCATGTTGTTCTATCTCATTTCTCTAATTGTTTTTTCAAGTTTTTATAGGTTGTATGTGATGATCTATTGTAATGTTTGTTATTGAAGTATTCTATATTGTGTATTTTTGTCTTGTTTGTTTATTTCCTTGTTTCCTTTCCACGCTGGGCTATTTCTCCCAGTTGGAGCCTTTGGGCTTATAGCATCTTGTTTTTCCAACTGGGGTTATAGCTTAGCTTGTAATATTAATAACAAACACTTTACCCTTAGCAAGGTAGTTACAATCTGTTACCCGCATGCTGGCAAGCATGATAATACTGCTTTACCAGTTGCATGCAATACCCTCACAGGCGAATGCACGCCCGTGAGGAGTAGCAAGGGCTTCTACCTTAACATAGGTAGTTAGCTCTCAAGTCGGCTCCATCCCCGTTATAGTATTGGTAATAATAAACCATTTGTTCTGTCCCGGGGTATTCGTCGCAGGATATGCCTGCTGTAAGATAACAGATAATAATATGATGTGTGATTCATTATATGATGTTTGATGTGATATGATTAAAGAATTTTGGCTGGCAGCAGGTGATCTACGTGTTTACGTATTTGCGAATTGAAAATAATTATAACTAGCTTCAAAAATAACATAACCGAAATATAAATGATGATAAAACAAAAAAAAAATGTTAGAAAATATAATCTATATGTATATAAATGAATATATATATATATATATATATATATATATTATATATATATATATATATATATATATATATATATATAATGTGTGTGTGTATATGTATGTCATTCACAAGCGACAATACATACAATATATAAA
Source organism: Palaemon carinicauda (assembly GCF_036898095.1). NCBI lineage: Eukaryota > Metazoa > Arthropoda > Malacostraca > Decapoda > Palaemonidae > Palaemon > Palaemon carinicauda. The sequence continues at coordinate 60,348,995 of NC_090752.1, read as the reverse complement.
TACCAGGTAGGGATATACGTAGTTGAAAATTATGTACGGTAAGGGTTGATTATAGTGTTACAAGTGCATTTAAAGGCAAGACTGAAGTACTACAAGGTGGAATACTGTCCCCTCTAATACCTGTTATGGTAATTGATTATGTTATGAACAAGGTAATGCAAGGAACAAATAATGGTATTGAATGGAAAGAGGACCAGAGATTGTGTGATCTTGAATACGCAGATATATTTCCAATTGCCTCTACAATGGCTGAAATGCAAGAAATGATTGATAGGATGGTACTGGAGGGAGAAAGGTTCGATTGAGAAAGACTGAGGAAATGCAGATTCAGCGTGGTGATCAGACGACCTGCTTTATCGGATGAATAATGTGTGTTTTGTGTTGTCAATGGTACCAGTAGATTGGGTTTGTACATGTATTGTACCACTATATAAGGGTAAGGGAGATGTGCATGAGTGTTGTAATTCAAGAGGTATTAGTTTGTTGAGTGTAGTTGGAAAAGTGTATGGTAGAGTATTGATTAATAGGATTAAGGATAAAACAGAGAATGCAATCTTGGAAGTACAGGGTGGTTTTAGAAGAGGTAGGGGTTGTATGAATCAGATTTTTACAGTTAGGCAGATATGCGAGAAATATTTAGCAAAAGGTAAGGAGGTGTATGTTGCGTTTATGGATCTGGAGAAAGCATATGATAGAGTTGATAGGGAAGCAATGTGGAATGTGATGAGGTTATATGGAGTTGGTGGAAGGTTGTTGCAAGCAGTGAAAAGTTTCTACAAAGGTAGTAAAGCATGTGTTAGAATAGGAAATGAAGTGAGTGATTGGTTTCCGGTGAGAGTGGGACTGAGACAGGGATGTGTGATGTCGCCGTGGTTGTTTAACTTGTATGTTGATGGAGTGGTGAGAGAGGTGAATGCTTGAGTGCTTGGACGAGGATTAAAACTGGTAGGCGAGAATGACCATGAATGGGAGGTAAATCAGTTGTTGTTTGCGGATGATGCTGTACTGGTAGCAGACACAGAAGAGAAGCTTGACCGACTAGTGACAGAATTTGGAAAGGTGTGTGAGAGAAGGAAGTTGAGAGTTAATGTGGGTAAGAGTAAGGTTATGAGATGTACGAGAAGGGAAGGTGGTGCAAGGTTGAATGTCATGTTGAATGGAGAGTTACTTGAGGAGGTGGATCAGTTTAAGTACTTGGGGTCTGTTGTTGCAGCAAATGGTGGAGTGGAAGCAGATGTACGTCAGAGAGTGAATGAAGGTTGCAAAGTGTTGGGGGCAGTTAAGGGAGTAGTAAAAAATAGAGGGTTGGGCATGAATGTAAAGAGAGTTCTATATGAGAAAGTGATTGTACCAACTGTGATGTATGGATCGGAGCTGTGGGGAATGAAAGTGACGGAGAGACAGAAATTGAATGTGTTTGAGATGAAGTGTCTAAGGAGTATGGCTGGTGTATCTCGAGTAGATAGGGTTAGGAATGAAGTGGTGAGGGAGAGAACGGGTGTAAGAAATGAGTTAGCGGCTAGAGTGGATATGAATGTGTTGAGGTGGTTTGGCCATGTTGAGAGAATTGAAAATGGTTGTCTGCTAAAGAAGGTGATGAATGCAAGAGTTGATGGGAGAAGTACAAGAGGAAGGCCAAGGTTTGGGTGGATGGATGGTGTGAAGAAAGCTCTGGGTGATAGGAGGATAGATGTGAGAGAGGCAAGAGAGCGTGCTAGAAATAGGAATGAATGGCGAGCGATTGTGACGCAGTTCCAGTAGGCCCTGCTGCTTCCTCCGGTGCCTTAGATGACCGCGGAGGTAGCAGCAGTAGGGGAGTCAGCATTATGAAGCTTCATATGTGGTGGAAATGTGGGAGGTTGGGCTGTGGCACCCTAGCAGTACCAGCTGAACTCGGTTGAGTCCCTGATTAGGCTGAAGGAACATAGAGAGTAGAGGTCCCCTTTTTGTTTTGTTTCATTGTTGGTGTCGGCTACCCCCCAAAATTGGGGGAAGTGCCTTGGTATATGGATAGATGGAATATATAGATATATCAGTAAATTTTTGTGTGGTACTGGTCTGTAATCAGACTTATGCTTACAACTGCCTGAGTGACAAACATCATTGAAGACAACATCTCGACCTTGTCTTTCGGAAATGGTTGCTTGTGACCGAGCATTTGCTTGACAGCGATCAACTAAAGAGGTTTTCCGTTATCCGGTAGATATAACTAGGCTACGATGTTTACTGGTCTGTAAGCATACATACACGACCAACTCCCATTTGGTGGACAAAATTCATCATCCCTTGCAGAGACAGTTGCTTGCAACCAGTCACATGACATGACAGTGATTGAATTGAAGTTTTTTTCTTGTTAAGCAACCCCTCGCTGGCCTCGTGCACTCGTAGGCGAAATGATCTTTCTCTTGTAAGTCAAATGATTCTGGTTCCCCTTAATTGAACTATCCTACCCTTCGGGGGTTGTCAATATACGCAATCCTGGGCGGTGATGGCTACCTTACTGGCTAATGAACTGACCAGGTAGCTCAGAGTCTGTCCCAGTTAACAATGGAATCAGAAGGGAAGACTTAGGTTTTACCTGGAAGGGTTGCTCATGCAACCTGTCTCCCTTTTTCCTCGAGTCATGATATGAGCTAGAGTATGCTGGATCATGCTTCAGGGAGGAAAGTAAATGGCAGGGTATCTCTCACTCGCCTTAACGGGGGAGATTGCCACAGAAGTATGGGATAATAGAAGACCCCAGTGTCCGATCCTTGGACTGTCTTAATCCTCTGCGCTAGGGGACATATCCTTCTTCTTTTCCCCTAATGTAGACTCATCATCAGTGACTTTGAGATAAAACCGCTTCATTCTGGATTAGAGTACAATGCTGCCTGCTCTTAGTTTCTTCCAATAACTCCCTTCTTGTCACATCATAGTGTTTTTATCGAAGCACTGGTGGTAGAGTACTTAGACAAAGTTATTCTTAGCACAGGTATAAAACACCCAGTCGAAGATAATCCTTGCAGACTACTGTTCCTCTAGCCGATACAAGGAGTTGGATGTGAAACAAATGGATTTTCGTCTAAAACAATTCAGTGCAGTCAAGAACCTCCTAACAGTCATTCTTACGAGGCATACTCAAATGGGCTTTAGGCTTCGAGGGGTCTTTTTCTCCTTCAGTTAGCCATCTAAGTCTTGACTCTGGCAGGAGTTGTGTATGAGAGGTCAGATCAGGACGTTTCATATCGAAAAGTTTGCAAATACAGTAACCCCTATGAGAGGTCCTACGGCATCAGGAGAATGCTTAGCCGCTCCTTGCACTTCTGTCTAAGGAGGAGACTCCTTCATAAAAGGTCATCGACAGACCGATCGATGGCCCTGATAGTGTCGCAGTGGTAACAGGCAGAATAGCACCCAGATCTATTGCTGCTTGCAGAGATATCGAAAGAAATGTTCTCTCGTTTCCAGGGCTATTCATACAACCTCACTCTGGGATTCACTGCGATCAGTCGTGTCCATATGACCTCTCACCTGGAGGGTATTCAACATCACCTCCTTCAAAAAGCTTTTTGCAATCAGTAATGAAAAGGATAGCGGTATACCCCATAGGTCGTCTAATTGCCTCCCATCATGCCGTGTGATCAGTGGAAGGAAGCTTCTGTTCATTATTTTGGAATAAACAGCATTTTTACCTCTAAGCATTCTAAGAATTGTTGGGGAGGCACTCGGTCCAGTCATTCCTCCAACATCACAGTTTCAATATTCTACAGTACTGAGATCTGCATAATGTTTTGTATAGTTTTGATTCTTCATGGAGCTTCTTGGTAAGACTGCTATAGGCAGCCTGACATTTTCCAAGCATCCATTCTCCCATGTGCTTGACCTTCGTGATGTTCTCCTCCCTGCGCAATGCCACTTCAATGGCTGACTCGTTCTCCCAGCATCCTTTATTGTGAAAGCGTCTCTCAGAAGTCTTTGTCAAACAACTACACAAGTGTCAAGTTATGCAAGAATTTATTACGTATTGTATCTGTAGTAGTACGTCTACATGTACACTTAATGTTCAATACTGAACGCTACTAATGTGCCTTAAGAATTGCATGATGCATTGCAATCTTTTACTGCATAGAACTTCATGAATGATAGTGGTGGTTGTGTACGTGAACTAGTTTTTTCATCTTATTTTTACTTATTACTGTAATATGTTGGTTGGGAAAGAACTACTAACACTGTATTTACAGTACGGTGTTGTTTGCGAAATACCATTCATCCCGGTTAAAAAAAAATATAGCTGATAATCTGCGCTGAATAGGGACGATACTTGGTTCAGAATGATCTTTGAATCTCTAGTGGCAAAGAGTCGCCTGACATTGTGGGGTTCCCTGATCATAGACTTGGTCGCCAACCATCTGAACAATAAATTATAGTTCCAGTGTATTGTTCTCCAGTCCCAGGCAGCATTAATGGAAAACACTTTCCAATACCCGTGGGATGGGATAGGCATCTATGCTTTTCCTCCGTTCTGCTTAATCCGTCAGGTTCTGAACAAAGTTAGGTCACAGAATCTAAGAGTGATGCTAGTTGCAACAAGGTGGCTGCAAGTGGAGTGGTATCCAGACCTACTAGATCTTCTCATTGAAGTTCTGAAAATTACTTCCAGATTGGTCAAACTTTCCATGTCAACCTCACATGAAACGTTTCAAAAAGCAGCCCACTGCCTGTCTCTTCACGGCTCTATGGTATCCAGCACTTCCTCTGAAAGAAAGGCTTTCCAAGACCGACTGCGGAGCAACTTTAACAAATTGTACCTTTACAAGTCCTTTATCAAGCAAAATTGTCACTTTTCTGCGATTGGTGTCGTAGAAGGAACATTGCTCTACTCAAGGCCACTATACCACTAATTGCAGACTTTTTAGTTTTTCTGTGGAAAGAGTAACTTCTCTCGGTCAGTGTTAAAAAGCTATTGCTCAGCCTTAGCCAGGTCTTTCGATTTAAGGGGATTGACCTTGTGGGAACTCTTGGCTTTCATCAGAAGTTCCAAGTAGTATTGCCCACCTCAGGAACTCAAACCACTGCCTTGGAATGGTTTGAAGGTTCTAAGGTCCCTAAAGTTGACACCCTAATATCCACTGTGCAAAACAACAGTCGGAGACCTAACATTGAAGTCCATGTTCCTCTTGGCTCTATCATCAAAGAGAGTGACCATGTACATAGTTTGCCTCATTTAGTGTTGCATTCGGGGGGGGGGGGGGTGGAAAGATCTGTATTTTCAATCTTACCAGAATTCATTGCTAAGACCCAAAATCTATCAAATAATCACCAATTTGACTCCTTTATGATTTCAACAATCAAGGAGATAACTGATGATCCGGACAGTTTATTACGTTATCCTGGAAGGGCATTCCGCCTCTATCTTAAGAGGACTACGCCTTTTCTTGCTGGTTTCAAATGACAATTTTGAGAGTACAGTAATACCTTGAGATACGGGTATCCCAACATACAAGAAATTTGAAATACAAGGAAAATTTTGAGCAAATTTTTTTCCTGAGATACGAGGCGGTTCCCTACGCGGCCGCCAGATGGCCGAGAGGCTTCTCACCAGGACAGCACCACTCGGTCTTTCCCGTCGGATCTCCGTCGCGTAAAGTTATCTCCGAGCATCGGCCTTAGTGTTTGCTTTTTTCGTGGTTTTTGCGTTAATCAATGAATTAAGTGAATAAGCAATGGGTCCAAATCAAGCGAGTGCAAACAAGGGTAGTGAAAAGGAAAAGCGTACGATGACAATGGAGATAAAGCATGAAATAATCGAAAAACATGAGAGTGATGTAAGAGTGACTGAGCTGGCTCGCCAATATGAGAGGAGTACATCAACAATATGTACCATCCTCAAGCAGAAGAATGCTATAAAGAGCACCAAGCCTTCCAAACGAGTAACTATCCTTTCCAAGCTGTGCAGTGATATCCAGGATGGGATGGATAGGAGGCTTTTAATATGGATAAAGGAGAAACAGTTGGCGGGAGATAGCATGACTGAGACTATCATCTGTGAAAAGGCCAGCAGAATGTACGATGACTTGGAAGGGAAGCAAGCAGCCGAGAGAAGGGAGACTTCGACGCCAGCGGAAACCTTCAAAGCCAGTCGTGGCTGGTTAGATAAGTTTAAAAAGCGGACTGGGATGCACTCGGTTGTGAGGCATGGGGAAGCAACAAGTCTCGACTCGAAAGCTGCGGCGGACTTCATCACAGCCTTTGCTTCGGTTATCGCACAACATGGCTACATCCTCTAGCAAGTTTTCAACTGTGAAGAAACTGGCCTTTTCTGGGAGAAGATGCCCAGGAGGACATTCATCACGGCAGAGGTGGAGAGACTACCGGGCCATAAACCCATGAAGGACCGGTTAACTCTAGCCTTGTGTGCCAATGCCAGCGGTGATTGTAAGGTCAAGCCACTGCTGGTGTACCACTCTGAAAACCCACGTGCCTTCAAGAGCCAAAGGATCTTGAAAGAAAATCTATAAGTGATAAGAGCCAAAGGATCTTGAAAGAAAAACTGCAAGTGATGTGGCATGGGTTAGGCAGCATTTCTTCACAGAATGGGTTAAACTGTGCTTTGGTCCGGCAGTCACAAAATATTTGGCCGAGAAAAACCTGCCAATGAAATGTCTCCTGGTCCTCGACAATGCCCCTGGTCTCGAAGAGGACATTCTTGATGAGTACAGATTCATCAAGGTCCTTTATCTCCCCCTCAACACTACACCACTCCTCCAGCCCATGGACCAACAAGTAATTTCCAACTTTAAAAAATTGTACACGAAGGATTTGTTCAAGAAATGCTTTGATATCACATACAACACCAATCTCACCCTTCGTGAATTTTGGAAGGAACATTTCAATATCGTCCATTGCTTAAAAATTATTAACGATGCATGGCAGGGTGTCACAAGAACAACTCCTAATTCAGCATGGAAGAAATTGTGGCCAGCTTCCGTCGCTGAGAGGGACTTTGAAGGGTTCGGTACGACAGACCCTGATGACCCCGAACCTATTGTGGTGGATGAAATTGTATCTCTTGGAAAGTCCATGGGGCTGGAGGTAGATGAGGCAGACGTGAACGACATTGTTGAGGAACATCAGGAAGAGCTCCAGGAGATGCAACATTCAGAGGTGTTGCAGGAGCTCAGTAGCAAGGAGGAAGAGGAGGAGGTGGAAGATGAGGGCCGCCTTTCTACAACGGAAATCAAAGATATGTAGGCGAAGTGGCAGGATTTTTCTAATTTTATGGAAAAGAGGCACCCGGACAAGTTGGCGTGTGGTCGTGTGTTAGCCTTTTGTGACGACACTTGCGTACGTCATTTTCGCAACATTTTGAACGGGAGACAAAAGAAAACATCCCTAGATAGGTTCCTTTTAAAAAGGCCAGCAAAAAGAGACTGTGAAAGCGAGGCAAAAAGATCAAAGTCGGAAGAAGAAAAGTAAAAAAATAAAAAGCAAAATTAGAATTAAGTTTAGTGTAACGTAAGATTAACATTTAGTTTTAAGTGTGTGTACAGTGAGCTAATTTCATTTAAGTTAAATTTGAAGTTGCTAATTTCATTTAATTTGAATTTAAAGTTTGTTACGTAGTGTTACAAAAGTGTTGCCGTCAAGTCTCTCTCCCTCCTCCTCCTCCGCACACACCGCCGTTAGCCACTACCGTCTGTCTCGAAGGTAAGAACTCCATAACAAGGTTACATTTTATAGAGGATCATAACCAGTACATAGGCATTTGTTATTTTGTTAGCGTAGAATGTGAATTAGAAAAATTAAAGTTTTTCACTAATATACTGTTTTAGGTGTTTTTTCAGAGGGTGGGAAACGATTATTGTTTTTAGTTATTTTACATGGGAAAAATTGACACGTGCTTGGTCCCGGAATGCATTAAGCTCGTATCCCGGGGGTATTACTGTTTACAAATTTTCAGAAGCATTGACTGATGCCCCTCCCAAGGCTTGTGACATACACAGTATCACCATGACCTTAGTGTTCCGCAAAAACCACTCGATGGTACAGATTCTCAGTGCTGGCGTCTGGAAAAGACATCACCTTCGTTGCCTATTACTTGAAAGATTCTACCCACAGATCCTAGGACACGTTCTCCTTGGGTCCAGTGGTATAAGCTCACGTCACCTGTTATTTTGAGCCTTCCTTCCTTACTTTGGATTCTCCGTTCCTTGGGATTGCCCATACAGATGACCACTTATACAGGTAAGAATACCTCTGTGATATAAGTTTATATATATATTTATAATCATAAACGTTCTTACAAAAACTCTAACTTATCATGTTGTGGCGCTGTAGCATACCTCCAATTCGTTTGAGGCTGACATCATGACCGTGCCTCTCATCCGATCATGACGGTTGATTTCTCTTTCTTGGTCAAGGGCTAGACAGATGCCCTAGTTGTCGCTTGAATACTTCTTCCCTTTTCAGAAGGACTACCGTATAGATAAAGAAACTCACGTAAATGACTATAGTCCATTTCTTTAAGCGATGCATATTTGCACAGACTCGCAGTGGTGCCCTTTTAGCTCGGAAAAGTTTCCTGATCGCTGATTGGTTAGAATTATCTTGTCCAGCCAATCAGCGATCCGGAAACTTTTCCGAGCTAAAAGGGTACCGCTGCGAGTCGATGCAAATATGCATCGCTAAAAGAAATGGACTATAGTTTTTAGCTAGGAAAAATACAAATGACTTGAAAATTTCTATTTTTGCATTGCATTATTCCCACTCATGAAAATCTATTACATATTTTTGTGAAATAGATACAGAATGTTACCTGATCAAACACTAGGGCCATTTTATTTCATTTGATTTTCAGGTCCATTTGCTTGAAGGCTTTCTGTACCATAACTTAAATTCAGACGGAGACTCCTTAATACTTTACCAGTAACTTTTATGATCAAGAACATTTTAAACCCCCCAAAATTTGGTTTTGAAACTTTAAACATCTTCACAATGCAGGTATGGCATAAAAAAGTTATATACTGTAGTTATTTTATTTACAATAAGTACAAATTCACTTACATATTTATATATATATATATACACAAATTCAGCACAAGTCTGTGAACTCACTTGACTCGTCCCATGACTAGATCTAATCAGCTGATAATTCCGAAGTACAGTTATAAACACACATAATCTTCGATGCAAGACTATTTGGTCAAGGTTTAGAGGAAACGCTTTCAGAGGCTAAAAACATCCACTTTAAATAAACGACAAAGTAAAAAAAAAATTAGCCTAAATAGAATCAATGAAATTCCGAGATACTTCGGCACTTTCCCGATGCCTTCGTCTTAATTTTGAAAATGATGACACTTACGATGGCTGTCGAGCAGAATCAATAAACGTATTTCTAAGGCTAGGAAAAAATATCAATGAAAATTTACTATGTGATGCATCAATTAAACTTCCTTCACAAGTTGTCTCAGCTAACATATAACACAAACAGCTACAAAAGCATTTGAAGTAATAAGTAGTATAGTAATTAGTTCAGACTGTCTTGTAGTGTAGTTTGCATGCACTATAAGTTACCCATTATATGTGTTTAACTGCATATGTTTATGCTGCTGATTCTTAAAGAGGGGATAAAACATTTGCTTATACATATGTCATTGACCAGGTTGATAAGCACCTTCACGTTATGCATTAAGAATTCAGTTGGCTTCTGTGCCTTGACACTTCAGTATAAAAATGACTAATATATAGAGCTTACATTAATGATAAATTAAGTAGAAGATAGTAAATGTCTTAACAATATAATTTTGCCACTCTACGGATTTGTCTTACTTGGAATTTTCTTCTCTTTTCCAAGTTCCAACCATTGAAAGTACAACAGTGGGCTCGAGAGAAAATTTAATATACAGTACTGTAATTTCAATAAGTGGTAATAGCCAAAATGTCAACCACTAATATTAAGTGGCACAAGGTATACGCATGTGATTAGTGGACACGTCTTCCTTTATCAAACTTAACGGAATGAAATTTACTTTTTCACTTTTTTGGAATTCATGGGTTTATGAATAATTTGCAGAATTTATATTAGAATTAAACATAGCTGCAATCCAAATAAATGCGAGTTGAAATGTTTTTAAATTTGCTGTTGACCAGGTCACCTGTAAGAGTAGGCAGAATGTTTGCCAAACAGGAAACTGTCCTTGAGCAAGATCTTCGAGTTTCGAAGTACAAATTTTTAATGATCTTTTGGAAACTGCTGTAATTTGAGCAGTTTATTAAGAAACTCCAGGTGGTGGCTCACACCTTTCAGACAGAGAGGTAATGAAACGCTGGAATTTTGCATGACGTCCTTCGCTGTCGCCGGTAGCACCTGTGCTTCCCCACAAAAACTTGAGGTGAAACTCGCTTCGGAACATGTCGAGTGTAAGGTCATCTACAATAATTGAATCTGACAGAATGTGATCTGCATTACGACGATACAGAGGCAAAGTTTGTGTTACAGCTCTTACTTCTTGAAGGTGGGTAAAGAGCATTTGCAAACCATAATCAGCTGCTGTACTCTCCCACTGTAATATTGATGATCCCTGCAATAAAATTAAACCATTAAAAATTCTGATGATCATACGAAAATGCTCATATTGAAGCAATATCAACTAATTTCACTATCGCATGATTAACCAACATAATCCAATTCCGGAATGCAGAGATTATAAAAACACCACAATCTAAAATTTCTTTTGGCTATCCAGTTTTTAACCAACAGTAAATAATGTGTGGGCGGGGGAACAAATCTCTAAAAATTAATCAAAATCATCAACTCTGTGATCTGAATAAACTATTTTCATTTATCATATTATAATAACTTATAAACTATAAAACAAGGAAGGAGTATGAACACACTGAATCAAATAGTTTGAATTACCTAGTTATCTACATTATCTTAACATCTAACTTCCCCATCTTCCTTTAATATGCTTATTTGTCCCTATGTGCATACAAACTTTTGTCCTTTAAGTAGGAGTAAATTTCCAGTGGAGCTGAACCGTTAATGAAGTAGGTGGAATGGGAGGGAGAGCATTTTGTCTTTGCCTGCAACAAGTACGGATCAACTGTACTGTTGCTGCGCCAACCATTGGATTTTTAATTACTTTTGCTTGTGATGGCGCTTGTTTAGTTTTTGTAAGCGTTTTGCTTGCCAGCAGAAGTACATCGAAGTTAAGCATCAGGTAAAGTGAAATTATTCCTATGAAGCTACAAACCTTCACTCCCTCGTGTTGTGTACCTTTGTGAAGGGGAAAACTGTGTACAGTTCTGATCAGGAAGATGACGAACCTCTCCAAAGTGTAACTTGGCATGACCATTAGTGACATAACCTGACTACACTATAATGAAATGTAGTGTGCGCCCAGTCTAAGTGACAGATTTTCGTTGACAATGGATAGTAGAGGGAGTTTGCTCTCGCTCTTCCTCCTCTACTAACCTCTTTTTTCCTTCCCCTTCTCTTCATTGGGTACTTGTTTTTTTTGGGGGGGAGAAAAGATGATGAATGGACGTAGGAGTGCCTTTCGCTGCATTTCCTAGAGCACTCGCTCTTCTCCTTTACCCAGGAATGACGGTACTTGCCCCTACCTCATTACCCAGGAATGACGGTACTTGCCCCTACCTCATACATTTGGGGTTGGATAAGCGGATCATTGTGATATTTTCCGCCGTCACATAAGGTGCTGGTGAACGGTCTTCCCTGTAACAAACACCAGTATTGTAGGCTAAGAGAAATATGTGTGCTCACCTGTCCCATTTCCAGTCAGGATCATGGAGGATTCTTCCCTGCTTTACCGTGCCTCACTGCATGGCGCTCGTCCATCGCCTAATACGTTCAGGGTCCGTTAATAATTATGTATCTCATGGTAGACTAATAAAGGTATCAACCATGTTACCTCCTCCATCTGGTATAGAGCTCAAGCATTTACTGCAATCGTGATCTGGCTGTAAAAGCTCCCAGTTTTGGTTATTCACCAACACCACATGGTAGACAAGATGGTTTCAATCATTACTTTTCAATTCCCTTCGTTTTCTCACTGATTGGTACCTTTGGGGTCAGTCAGAGGGTATGATAGTTACCACTGGTTGCTCTGTGAAGAGGTGAATGGTCTTCCCTGGACTGGAAACACCAACTCTGTAGGCAATTGAGAATAAAGATATACAATCCTCCTACTTTGGAGGGAGGGGTGCTCGGTTTGAAGGTGAGGGATCCCTTATGGGGTCAATCACTGAAGTGGGAAAATTATGTGCCTGTGATTGCAACCCCAGAGATTCCAGATCCTGTTGAAGAAGTCCATGTGGCTTCTTCCTCTGGGAGCATATCTGTTGGTCACTCCACTCAACACCGACAAAGACTGGCACAGGGAAAAAGCATGCTCGCTCCACCTTTACCATTTCTTCCTCCTTGTCTTCATCTTCTGATTCTCCTACTTCTTCCCAAAAGAAGCCAAGATTTTTTTTTGAGACTTCACGCTATCTCTCTTCTAGCAAGAGAAAGGAACAACATTTGATCTCGATGGTTGACCCTGTGAGGAACACGACTCGGGTTGTGGTATTGGTACATGGCCTCCTATGGTACCACTCACTCACACGAGTCATGGTACTGGTGATTGGCCTATGGTAATAGTCTCCCCTCTCCACCATAATTTCCTGGACGGTTGAGAACGACCTTGGTCACTCTTTCCCAAGATACTCTTGAATCAAAGGGAGGGAAGAAGATGGCATGAATCAAAGGGAGGGAAGAAGATGGCATGGGATAACGTTCCATATTGTATATGCAATCGGGAACTTGTAGTGAGAGAAACCAGTGATTAGTCATCACGTGGCCGAGACATTCACACGTGCACAAGTGACTAGGAATACAATCCTGGTGCTCCCCGTGGCTCGTACACCCAGGAAAACACTTAACACACCTGCACCACTGGGAAAACTATCACCTGTTTCCTGACCGTTGCCCTCTTAGTTCGTATACAAAACAGAAAGTTCCAATACCCACTTGCAGTCGACTGGGACCATGGTCACTTGATTACCCTTGACGATCTTGGCATGGCTTGCATGTGCACCGAGATATTTCCGCTCGCACACATTATCGGGAACATGGTCCTGGATCTCCAGGTTCACCTAGTAAATGATCCAAATGCGGTACTCGCGCTCACCTTCCGAGACTGTCTACACCTGAATGTTCCTCCAAGGGAAGAGTATGGGATGCTTCTGTTTTGAAGGGCATGATCATCATCATCATCATCATCTGAGTAACAACCCGGTTCCGTTCTTGGCACGGAGTGCGCTTTGAAGCACCTGACCATAGAAAAGATACACAGTTAGATCTCTCTCTTGATCATTTGGTGGTACCAGGGATTAGCTACAGACATGGAATGGGACTGCTCACAGCCTTATCTGTGGTTTTCTTACGTATATGCGTTCCAAAATCTGTTCTCTGATTTGACAGTGCATTCCTCATAGAAGGATCAAGCCTTAGTCTGAGCATGTTAGACAACCACCTTGGCCACGGTTCCCAAAGGTCCTGGCCATTTTGAGGTGTTTAAAATTCCCACATGGTTTGAACCCTGACAGTTAGCATTGTGGTTTGGACCTTCTTTAAGGTCCTGGATGAGATGAGAGTTCAGATCTAGGGATCTGAAATACTCACTTCGGTCTAGTCTAACCAATGCATTAGATGTCCAACAGACTGATACATTTCGACTCTGATCATGGTCGCCATCTCGATGGGATATCAACCTGACTGGCTTTTGCCACAGATATGATAGTTGCCCTTTACTCTGGATTAGTTATGAACCATGACACTTGGTCGGGTTGAAGAATGGTTCTTGGCCTTTTCCAAATCCCAGCAAGCCTCCAGCAACCTCTTCCTCTGGAAGATGTCAGGCTTTGCCCCTTCCATGCTTCTCATACCTCCTCCTAGGATCAGTCCAGAAAGGGATTAAGAGGAAGAGGAGTTGGAGGTTAAATGACAAATATGTCTCCTGCCGTCAAAGGGGGTGGTTTCCCAGCCTGGCTCTTTACCTCTCCATCCCGTATCTAGATCCAGTCTATACCTACCTTCCATGGAAGCTAGGTATGATCATTATCCAGTCTTCTCCTGTCAGCTCATATGGCATCATGACGAGGAAGGATGGTCTTGTTCCTTTCAGCAGAACTGGTTCTTTCAAGACTATGTTCAATTGAATTTTGTTCAGTTTACAGAGAACACAACTTCATAATTTCAGTGACCGCAGAGACTGGACCTCCTTGGAATGTTCTCTTGGGAGCCTTTCCTTGCAGAGATTCAGTCCATTTGACTCCTTTGAACTGAGAATCATGACAGAAGTAGTCCGATCTCACGTCAGAGCAAGGCGAAAATTGATAAGCCTGTGCATTTGTGAAGTTTCCTAGCACTCGCCTTTACAAACTCAGGGAGACAGCGCACTTGTTCCTGTTCAATAAGAACTGATCACTCATGGTGGCAATGACTGGTAATGGAAAAGATGCGAGTTCCCTCCTTATTCCTCATCTACTAATTCCTTCCTCCTCTTTCTTTTCTTCAGACTTCTTACCAGAAGTGGGATGAAAAGACGAGTAACCATTTAGTCTCAAATGAGAAGCTCCATGGGACTTCTGCTGTGTACTCTTCTAGTATTCTTATTCTTTGGGAGGGAACGATGGGTTCACCCTCTGATCACTACCTTATGATTCGAGCTTATGCAATCTCCTTCACTGTTTCTATCTGAATATAGGAACCCCTTAACATAAGGAAGACATTTTTTTTCCCCTTTCCCTGAGGGAGTATTTATCCTCTGACAGGTACCTTTGGGTTTGGTTGACCGATCATGAGCCCAATACAACAGCTGCCTTTTCAGAGACATTGGATTGGTTCAACTGGGTCTCGACACCATTGCCATATGCCAGGTGAGGGCGAAGTGTCTTGCTCATTTTCTCATTTATTGCCTTCACATAAGAGGAGTGTCCCTGCCCCAATTTCATCACCGACTGATTTGCTGTATACAAAATACCGTACTATACATAGATAAAGGCTGTGTATTGGGTGACAAGCTGGTAGGATAGTCAATGGAACATGAGCCCAGTATTACAGATCCTGTGGTTACACAGGTAGCAGGTGAACTGTCCCATGTGGAATGATGATCTACAACGTAGGCCAAGTAAGGGTAGGGGTTATGCTACGCATGGTTACCAATATATTTGCTCTTATTTTATGCGCCAAGAGAAATTTATTAGGCATTATCTAAGATAGGAGTTGTAGAGAACATGTCTCTCTGCTTAGAGTACCATCAGCAGATTGTGGACTCCCTGGCCTTTTCAAGGCAACTCTTGAGTAGAGTTTGGATCTCCTCCACAGGCGATCGGTCCATGCTCAGAGAGAGCTTTGATCAGAGTTGACTAACCTGGAATTTAGGTCCTGAGGACATTATATGGACTTATCCTTCAAGACCGTCTCTCTCCTCTGCTTAGGCAAGAGGTAGGAAATTTCAGGCTCTCATCATGTCAACCACAGAGGGATGGGGATTTTGTCGCCTATGTAGTCAATGAGATGTTATAAAGACCAGAACCTTCTTAAGCCTATCCCTTCTACTGTATGGCCTTTTGACAATGAGGACCCTGCAGGGCTACATAGAGGGTTTAACATCTCACGCTATTGTCACAGTCTTTTCGTACCTCTACAAGGACATTGAGTATTCTCTGTCTAGACGCAGTTCCTGCCAACTCCATGAGTCTGATGATGGGCAAATGAGGTCAGTACAGTCTTCAGCTGTTTCGAGGAGTAATTCACAAATCTAGTCTTATCAGTATCCTCCTGGATTACCAATCTGTGTACTGTACTCAAGAACTGAAGGTTAGTGTCTGAGAGGTTTAAAAAAAACTTTCACCACTCGTTACTTTTAGGATGTTGCCTGCAGGTCAGTGGTCCGCCTTCTTTGGGTCCTGTGGGGGCTGCTCAGTAGTTGTGTAATTACCCTGGCTCCTGCAAGGGCCAAATTTGCATCTAGTCAAAGGTAATACAGTACCTTTGGCATAAGTCTGGAGCAAAGGTGGAATGACTAGCTGCTCTACTTTTTTTTTTTTTTTCCTCTTGAGAGGATGTAATGACTGCAACTGTTATATGACGGATCACTTTCTTGGCAGGTTATATAAGAAGCAACTCCTCCATCCTTCTTATAAGGGGGGGATGGGTCAATGTCTTACATTCACATTCCTCTAGATTCGTCTGGTTTGACACTTGCGACATTATCTCCCTTATAGAGAAATGGGTTTTCCATGACCTAGCACTGACTTCCTCTAAGTCAGTATTGACTGAAGTCCTACCAGCTTCTAAATCCTTGTTAGGAGGTTGTTCAAGTCATATGTGCAGGGAAGAAAAGAAATTGCCAGTTTTGTTGTAGGGGGGCTGCCTCCCACCCAGAGTAAGCCTCCTAGTTAAAGGAAAAACTTTTTATGCACATAAAAATAAATAAAATTTCTTAAAGTAATTCTTAATTTTTCTAGCTTTACAAACCTGAGTGCTTTATATCATACTGCCTCCTGAACCACCCCTCTTAGTTCTTAGGCCAAGAGTGATGTGATACAGTTAGGCAGGCAGGTGGCTTCCCTCTCCTTCCACTAACTACTGCATCTACCTTGTTAATGATTCAATAGTCATTCAAGCTCTGCTGAAGACATTCTCCTAATATAATTTGTGGTATTTTGCACTTGAACTGATATTGGTAGTATATATTTAAGCAATGGAAATTACGAGTGAAAGACCCGACAGCTGGGGAAAAATGACAGCTTCCATCCACCAAAAATTTGCTTAGCAGGCTTTGTTACAGGCCATGACAATAACTGGTTTTATACTGCAATGAAAAATTCACAGGAAGCCTTCTATATAACGACATCTTTTAAACAATTTAGGACCAATGCAAACCCAACTGGGAGGCATGACTAAGAGGGAACCCTTTCTGAAGAGGAACCTCTACAACGAAGTGTTAGTGAAGAATGCCACAGGGAGAGATGGTTAGGTCTTGTCTGAAAAGTTACATTAAAGGCAAGCTAGGAGTGTGGAATCCTTTGATTGATTATTTTTGAAAATTCAATAAAACTTGCCAATATAAGGTTGTATGATTACTGTAGACTGTTTTTAGAGAGAATTACAACGAGGGATATTTATGAAATTAAAATATTTCAGCATATTTTAAAATTTTTGAGGTAATGAAAGTTACTATTATTACCTTTTTTAATAAATTTCACAAAGAAAAGTGGGGTTTATAGACCATCTCAAAAGTGCATCATAGCCTCCCAAGGGTACTTCATAGCAACCATCAAATTACAATACTGTAGTTCATCATACCAGCTGTCATCTTACTGTAGTTGGTAATTTTAGAATGATTTAACAATAGCTCTATAATCTCCTAATGAATATAATAGGTTCATTCAAAGTGCGAGGAAATTGTAATGTAGAAAATACCAGAGGACCACCTAGTACTGTGCTTCTATTGTAGAGCCGACATAATGTCTTATCAACAAGAACGAGAAACTGATAGAAAGAAGCACCGTCCCTTGATTCTACTTAAAGAAGGTTGAAAGTAGCACTGTTAAAGTGTGATTCCTTTAATTTGGTCAAGATATCTAGCACAAGTGGTCTACTTTAAGCTCAAATATCTAGGATCCTTTAGTCCTATCTAAAATGAGAGCTTTAAATCAGCAAGTCATATATATAAGAATATTGGGAAATGAAAAGAGAGATTTAGGACAAGGTAGAGATGCAGCCACCAAGTGTCATCTACAGTAGTATAATACGAAGATAGACCAAGAATATAATCTCTACACAACACTTGTTATGATATAGTCGTTTCACAAAACCACCGAGATGCTTAAAGGATATCTCCATAAATAAACTTGGATACTATAGTTATTATAAGGGTGAACCTTTAATGATTCACGAATTTCACTGAAAAATGTTATTTTGATAAAATAAATTTTTGAATATACTTACCCGGTGATTATAATAGCTGCAACTCTGTTGCTCGACAGAAAACTCTAAGGTAAAACTCGCCAGCGATCGCTACACAGGTTGCGGGTGTGCCCAACAGCGCCATCTGTCGTCCAGATACCCAGTACTCAATGTAAACAAAGACTCAATTTTCTCCTCGTTCCACTGCGTCTCTATTGGGGAGGAAGGGAGGGTCCTTTAATTTATAATCACCGGGTAAGTATATTCAAAAATTTATTTTATTATCAAAATAACATTTTTCAATATTTAACTTAGCCGGTGATTATAATAGCTGATTCACACCCAGGGGGGTGGGTAGAGACCAGCAATATATGTTTACATTAATATGAGCTAAGAGTTTTTATTTCATTTTAGAAGTTATCAAAATAACAAAAACAAAATAAATAGGTACCTGGTAAGGAAGTCGACTTGAACAATTACTCTGCCTTTTTAAGTACGTCTTCCTTACGGAGCCTCGCGATCCTCTTAGGATGCTGATCGACCCCTAGGATCTGAAGTATCAAGGGTTGCAACCCATACAACAGGACCTCATCAAAACCCCTAATCTAGGCGCTCTCAAGAAATGACTTTGACCACCCGCCAAATCAACCAGGATGCGAAAGGCTTCTTAGCCTTCCGGACAACCCAAAAAACAACAATAAAAACATTTCAAGAGAAAGATTAAAAGGTTATGGAATTAGGGAATTGTAGTGGTTGAGCCCTCACCCACTACTGCACTCGCTGCTACGAATGGTCCCAGTGTGTAGCAGTTCTCGTAAAGAGACTGGACATCCTTAAGATAAAAAGACGCGAACACTGACTTGCTTCTCCAATAGGTTGCGTCCATTATACTTCGCAGAGATCTATTTTGTTTAAAGGCCACGGAAGTTGCGACAGCTCTAACTTCGTGTGTCCTTACCTTCAGCAATGCTTGGTCTTCCTCACTCAGATGGGAATGAGCTTCTCGTATTAACAGTCTGATAAAATAGGATAAAGCATTCTTTGACATAGGCAAAGATGGTTTCTTAACAGAACACCATAAAGCTTCAGAAAGGCCTCGTAAAGGTTTAGTTCGTTTTAAATAGAACTTAAGAGCTCTCACAGGGCATAAGACTCTTTCTAGTTCATTGCCAACCATATTCGATAAGCTGGGAATATCGAACGATTTCGGCCAAGGTCGAGAAGGCAGCTCGTTTTTGGCCAGAAAACCAAGTTGTAGTGAACATGTAGCCTTTTCTGACGAAAATCCGATGTTCTTGCTGAAGGCATGAATCTCACTGACTCTTTTAGCTGTGGCTAAGCATACCAGGAAAATAGTCTTTAAGGTGAGATCTTTCAGGGAGGCTGATTGTAGCGGCTCGAACCTGTCTGACATGAGGAATCTTAGTACCACGTCTAAATTCCAACCAGGCGTAACCAAACGACGCTCCTTCGTGGTCTCAAAAGACTTAAGGAGGTCCTGTAGATCTTTATTGTTGGAAAGATCTAAGCCTCTGTGACGGAAGACTGATGCCAACATGCTTCTGTAACCCTTGATAGTGGGAGCTGAAAGTGATCGTTCTTTCCTCAGGTATAAGAGGAAGTCAGCTATTTGAGTTACAGAGGTACTGGTCGAGGATACAGATACTGACTTGCACCAGTTTCGGAAGACTTCCCACTTCGATTGGTAGACTCTAAGGGTGGATGTTCTCCTTGCTCTAGCAATCGCCCTGGCTGCCTCCTTCGAAAAGCCTCTAGCTCTCGAGAGTCTTTCGATAGTCTGAAGGCAGTCAGACGAAGAGCGTGGAGGCTTTGGTGTACCTTCTTTACGTGTGGTTGACGTAGAAGGTCCACCCTTAGAGGAAGAGTTCTGGGAACGTCTACTAGCCATCGAAGTACCTCGGTGAACCATTCTCTCGCGGGCCAGAGGGGAGCA
Organism: Palaemon carinicauda; assembly: GCF_036898095.1. Classification (NCBI taxonomy): domain Eukaryota; kingdom Metazoa; phylum Arthropoda; class Malacostraca; order Decapoda; family Palaemonidae; genus Palaemon; species Palaemon carinicauda. Next base: position 60,329,079 of record NC_090752.1, on the reverse strand, counting down.
ACTAGCGTCAACCTTGTCCCTTCGTGAGAGGCGAACTTCTGCAGTACCTTGTTGACAATCTTGAACGGTGGGAATGCGTATAGATCCAGATGTGACCAATCTAGGAGAAAGGCATCTATATGAACTGCTGCTGGATCCGGGATTGGTGAGCAATATATTGGGAGCCTCTTGGTCATCGAGGTTGCAAAGAGATCTATGGTTGGTTGGCCCCAAGTGGCCCAAAGTCTCTTGCATACATCCTTGAGGAGGGTCCATTCTGTTGGAATTACTTGTCCCTTCCGACTGAGACAATCTGCCATGACATTCAAGTTGCCTTGGATGAACCTCGTTACTAGCGATATGTTTAGACCTTTTGACCAGATGAGCAGGTCCCTTGCGATCTCGTACAACGTCAGTGAGTGGGTCCCTCCTTGCTTGGAGATGTACGCCAAAGCAGTGGTGTTGTCCGAGTTCACCTCCACCACTTTGCCTTGAAGGAGAGACCTGAAGCTTTTCAAGGCCAGATGTACTGCCAGTAGCTCCTTGCAGTTGATATGCATTGTCCTTTGACTCGAGTTCCATATTCCCGAACATTCCCGATCGTCTAATGTCGCGCCCCAGCCTACGTCCGATGCGTCCGAGAAGAGAACGTGGTTGGGAGTCTGAACAGCCAGGGGAAGACCCTCTCTGAGGCTGATACTGTCCTTCCACCACGTCAGGCAAGACTTCATCTTCTCGGAAATGGGGATCGAGACCGCTTCTAGCGTCTTGTCCTTTTTCCAGTGAAATGCTAGGTGATATTGAAGAGGACGGAGGTGTAGTCTTCCTAATGACACAAACTGTTCCAGGGATGATAGCGTCCCTATCAGACTCATCCACTTCCTGACTGAACATCGTTCCTTCTTCAGCATGTTCTGGATGCATAACTGGGCTTGGCTTGTTCTGGGGGCCGACGGAAAAGCCCGAAAAGCTAGACTGTGAATCTCCATCCCTAAATACACAATAGTTTGGGATGGGACCACTTGTGACTTTTCCATATTGACAAGGAGACCCAATTCCTTGGTCAGATCTAGAGTCCACTTTAGATCCTTCAGACAGCGACGACTGGAAGAAGCTCTGAGAAGCCAGTCGTCCAAATAGAGGTAGGCTCGGATGTCCGCTAAATGAAGGAATTTGGCTACATTCCTCATCAGCCTCGTAAACACAAGAGGAGCTGTGCTTAGGCCAAAGCACAGGGCTTGAAACTGGTAGACAACCTTTTCGAAAATGAATCTCAGAAAAGGTTGGGAGTCCGGGTGGATGGGGACGTGGAAGTAGGCGTCCCTTAGGTCTAAAGAGACCATCCAGTCTTCCCTTCTGACCGCTGCTAGAACCGACTTTGTGGTCTCCATGGAGAACGTCTGCTTTGTGACAAAGACATTCAGCGCACTGACGTCTAGCACCGGCCTCCACCCTCCTGTCTTCCTTGACACCAAGAAGAGGCGGTTGTAGAATCCCGGGGTTTGATGGTCCGAGACTTTGACCACCGCTCCCTTCTCTAGTAAAAGAGACACTTCCTGTTTCAAGGCTCGTCTCTTGTCTTCCTCTCTGTACCTGGGAGAGAGATCGATGGGAGACGTTGTTAGAGGGGGTTTCCGTACAAACGGGATCTTGTACCCCTCTCTGAGCAACTTCACAGATTGTGCATCTGCGCCTCTCTTTTCCCAGGTCTGCCAGAAGTTCTTGAGTCTGGCTCCCACTGCTGTCTGAAGAAGCTGGCAGTCAGACTCTGCCCTTAAAGGACTTGGTTCCTTTCTTCTTTCCTCGTTTCCCTTCGGCACGAGCACCTCCTCTGCTGGAGGCTCTGCCACGAAAGGGCGGAATAAAACGGGACGCTGGAGTGTCCATCCTTGGTCTAGCTGACAAGGTAGGCAAAGGGGTGGCTTTGCGAGCGGAGGACGCAACAAGATCGTGAGTGTCCTTCTGTATCAAAGAAGCGGCAATTTCCTTAATCAGGTCTTCTGGAAAAAGGCACTTGGAAAGAGGAGCAAACAGAAGTTCGGATCTCTGGCATGGTGTAACTCGAGCTGAAAGGAATGAGCATAGGTTTTCACGCTTCTTAAGGACTCCGGACACAAATGATGCAGCAAGCTCATTAGACCCATCACGTACGGCCTTGTCCATGCAGGACATAATGAGCAAGGAAGTCTCCTTCTCAGTTGGAGATATCTTTCTGCTTAGAGCTCCTAGACACCAGTCTAAGAAGTTAAAAACTTCGAAGGCTCTAAAGATACCTTTCAAAAGGTGGTCCAGGTCCGAAGATGACCAACATATCTTTGAGCGTCTCATGGCAAGGCGGCGGGGAGAGTCTACAAGACTTGAGAAGTCGCCCTGGGCAGAGGCAGGAACTCCCAAGCCGAGAACTTCTCCCGTGGCATACCAGACGCTCGATCTAGAAGAGAGTCTAGCAGGGGGAAACGTAAAAGCTGTCTTCCCTAAACTCTTCTTGGACTACAGCCATTCTCCTAAAACCCGCAAAGCTCTCTTGGACGAGCGTGCGAGGACGAGTCTAGTAAAGGCAGGAGTGGTTGACGGCATGCCTAACACAAACTCTGACGGAGGAGAACGCGGAGCCACAGAAACAAACTGGTCCGGAAACATCTCTTTGAAAAGGGCCAAAACTTTTCTAAAGTCCAAAGAGGGTTGCGTAGACTTAGGCTCGTCCAGTTCAGAATGCGGTTCATCTACGTGTGCAGCAACATCATTATCAGAAAGTCCCTCATCCGATAACTGATGAGGGAACGGCAACGGAGTGGGTAACGGCTGGATAGCTGAGTCCGGTCGCACGGGTGCATGCGTGACTGAGCCGGACGCAACGTCATGGAACTGCTGCCCAGTCTGTGAGCTGGCAACAACCATAGCAGCGCGGGGACGCACAGCGTCTACTCCAGACTGTCTGGACTGATGTGGGTGAGCAGTGGCAACCACACTGGGTTGCGGAGGTTGACGCACCGCGTCAAAACAAAACAACTCTGACGGTTGTTGAACCTCACGAACGTCAACGGAGACCTCCGTGCGTCGCTGAACGTCAACATGCGGCTGGCAGATCACACTGGAACGCATGGGTGGCGGAACTCTCTCAACTGGAGTGCGTGAAAAGGTTACCTCAGCGTCCACAGGACGCACAACCGATCGTGTGGGCGGTTGTAGGCAAGGAGCTGCACTAGCTGGTGCGGCAGCAACCTTCTCCGCACGAAAGTCCTGCATAAGAGACGTTAGTTTAGACTGCATGTCTTGCAGTAGAGACCACTGAGGGTCTACAGGAGCAGGTGCGGCGACAGACGGTGTAACTGTCTTAAGCGGTACCGCTTTGCCTCTCTTAGGAGGTGAGCAGTCATCGGATGACTGCAGCGAGTCCGAACTGACCCAGTGGCTACAACTGAGCCATTGGACTTGTGCGGAAGGGACCGACTTGCGCTTTAACGGTCGTGAGACCTTGGTCCAGGGTTTCTTGCGAGAAACACCTTCCGAAGACGAGGCATAAATGGGCTCTCTCGTCTTAGTTAGGCAGGGGCGATCTTGGGTAGATACGCCCGATACCACGGAGGGAACGTCTGTTCGCTGATTAAAGCCTCTCGAACCCATTTGTCGTACGACATTGCTTCTCCCCTGGACTTGGGAGCTTGCAAGAGGTCCCGGACTAGGAGGACGACAGGCACGAACAGACGAACCCTCAAGCGCAACACTATCCACAACACTATCACTCACTTTAACACTTCCCACTGCACTTTTGCACTTCAGCTCCTTCACATCCGCCATAAGTTGATTACGGTCACTAGCAAGGGACTCAACTCTCTCACCCAGAGCTTGGATGGCACGCATCATATCAGCCATCGAAGGTTCCTGAGTGCCAGGAGGGGGATTAGGAGCAACCACTACAGGGGAAGGAATAGGTTGTGGGGCATGAGGAGAGGAAATATCAATAGAACGAGAGGAACTTCTCCTAACTCTATCTCTCTCTAGCCTACGTGTATACTTTTGGAATTCGATAAAATCGAATTCCGAAAGCCCAACGCACTCCTCACACCGATCTTCCAATTGACAGGTTTTATCCCGACAATTGGAACAAACAGTGCGAGGGTCGATAGAAGCCTTCGGAAGACGCCTTGAACAGTCCCTAGCATTGCACTTCCTAAATTTTGGGACTTGTGAAGGGTCAGCCATTTTGAATTGGTCAAAGGGGAATTCAAAAAACTATCAAAAAGTCATCAACAAAGAATCCGTTATCAAAAAGAGTTCAAGGATTTGTGTGAAGAGAATCCCTGCACAGCGAAAGCTCAAAACTAGAATAATGTACTTCACCAAATAGTTGTGAAAAAACTCCAGTTTAGCAACAGCGAGTAAGTACGTCTTGTCGATAGCACGACAGAGAGAAAATTGAGTCTTTGTTTACATTGAGTCTTTGTTTACATTGAGTACTGGGTATCTGGATGACAGATGGCGCTGTTGGGCACACCCGCAACCTGTGTAGCGATCGCTGGCGAGTTTTACCTTAGAGTTTTCTGTCGAGCAACAGAGATGCAGCTATTATAATCACCGGCTAAGTTAAATATTGAAAAATCAGCTTTGTTGTGTAAAATGATACGACCCTTTAGAAATAGAAAAAAAGCATAGATAGTATGGTTAAAGTAGTATGGTTAAAGTTAAAAGTACAAAGTACTACTGTACTGTTTAGTCTTAATAGGGATGATTCTTAACCTTAATATTATCAAGAGGAACTGACAAAATAAAAATAAATGGATTCTTCTAAGCAACAACATTCCATTTATGTATACTTGACTATCCTCTGAAGATTGTACTGCCTGACCCTTTTATTGCTGTAGATTTTTTAACTAAAAAATTCAAACTTACATGTTTGTGCATGGAGTAGATGTCGTCTAAGTTTCTCTCGCATAAAAGCATGAATGGGAGGAGATGCGGAATGGTTGTATTTGGAGCTTGAGGGTTGGTACACTCATTCATAGCCTTCAGCGTTGACCGTAGTTTCGACTCAAAATTGAATGCAGAGTCGGTGTACTTCTGCCGAACTGTGTGCCACGTGTTGGTCAACCGCTGAATCTGTAATGCGGATAATTTGATTCCATTTGTACATTGAAAAGTTCCTAGAAACTTTTAGAAATACAGAAGATACCAAACTTGCAAACATTGGGTGATACAAACACAAATCCAACTTAAAATTATAAAGATAGAATAAAGAACAGTACTTTAATAAAATAATATATCATTTAATAGAGTAAGCAAAAGGACATTTGTAATAACCTGAAATCTATTTCATATGAAACTCAACTATTTGTTGATTATTGTAGCTGGAAATCATAAACATGGGAGTTTCTAAGTTCAAAAGACCTTCTGTACTGTATAAAATAGAAAAAATATAGCAATTTTTTTCAGTATTAAACAGTGGAAACCATTCAGAAATATTACCTCAGGCATGCAAAGGCCAAGCATCAGACCAGTGAATCCATACAGATTGCCCATCGCAGTTTTTGTGTCAATAGCCATCTGTATCCAGCGATGAATAATTTCTGCTCGTTCATTCAGATCTGGGCTCATGAGAATTGTGACTGCTACAAAGAACTTTAAACACTCCGTCCTGAAATTAGAGTTGGGTATTAGGTTTACACAGCTGAAATGAATATTCTCAAATCAGTTTACTATTTCTACTTAAGAATATCTGAATTTGAGGTTTTCTTTACTCATTAACCCTTTTACCCCCAAAGGACGTACTGGTACGTTTCACAAAAGCCATCCCTTTACCCCCATGGACGTACCAGTACGTTCTTGCCAAAAAATCCTATAAAAATTATTTTTTACTTAATTTTAATAATTTTTTGAGAAAATTCCGGAATTTTCCAAGAGAATGAGACCAACCTGACCTCTCTATGACAAAAATTAAGGCTTTTAGAGCAATTTAAAAAAATATATACTGCAAAATGTGCTGGGAAAAAAATAACCCCCTGGCGGTTAAGGGTTGGAAATTTCCAAATAGCCTGGGGGTAAAAGGGTTAATGAACAGAATGAAAAAAATTCTTTATAAATTAATGTTACTCTATTGCCAAGGGTAATTATTTGGTCCTAGGATTATCATTTGATGGCTATGATTAGTGAACATAAGGAATGGAAGACATTAAGAGTAACCTATTTCTTTTTAAATAAGTACTGAGTTGACCAAGGGTTTTTTTTTTAGTTTATCAAGAAATTCCCCAGATGCATTTCCTTGAAACATATAGCTACATGATCACTGTGAGGGTTTTCATTTTATATATAAAAAAAAAAAATTTGAGTAAATTAACATTATAAGGAATGGGAAATTCATAAAACCATAATACTGTCCTAGTCATTATACCTTGTTTGAATAAACATTAATTGTTTATATTAACTATCAAAGAATGGAGCACTGGGTTGTGTGGGCCAAACTTTTATATAGAACAGAAAAATGTGAACAAATAAACATTATAAAAACACTAAACTTTACGGTATACTTTATCTGGTGCTGTGGTTTTTTTGTTTTTTTAAGAAATGGAAAATTTGGATCAAATATTGTGGAAAATTTGTATCAAATATTGTACAACTAATGGGAGGAGTTTAGACACGATAAAATTATAATAAAAAAGTAAACACAGCATAGCTTATATATAACCACACCTTTCAATTAAGTCTGTCCGTAACTGAGCACCATGGGGAAGTGTGACTAGTTCAATACCAGATGTAACACCAAGACCCAGGTCACAATCGCCGGTTCCGTTCAGCAACTCAAGGTCAGCCCTTGTCAGATGAGCTGCTAAAACTCTGATAAAACATAAGTTGGTTTATAGTATTTGACAATTTAAACAAGGCGAGTTTCATTCGAAAATTACGAATTTGGATACAATCTGTAATTTTCCCTAACTAATACAAACCTAGAGTTATTTATGTGGCTGAAAGAATATCCACATAAATAACAGGTTTGTTATTATGGGAACATATGACAAATTCAGAGATAATTTGTATTTTTCCCTAACTAATACAATCTCTTACAAATATCAATTTGCTTATAGTTAAGTGCTTCCTAGCTGGTGAGTTTTATAAATATTACTGTAAATATAAAATAAGTTTTCTAATTAAACAATATATGAACATTACAAATCCGAAGTCATAAAAAAATGAACGGGAAATGAGTTATTGTAACATATCCGACACATAAGGAAATGTTTTATATGCATTTTAGGCTGCTGCAGTGTTGCTTGCCTCTTGATAGCAGTATTCTAGGACATAATAAGAGTTATCTTGTGAGAAAACTAATACAAAATCATCTTGGAAACTGTGAAACGAAACTATCGGTGAATAACTATAAAACTCACCTATCTAAATAAGATACATTATTATACAGTACTTGTACTCAACTGTGTTTAAATAAAATGCATTACAGTTAACTGTCTAAATGAAATGCATTAATATACTCGACTGTGTTTAAATTAAATTCATTAATAAACATAGGGTACATCTTACCTTGAGCCACTTTCTAAAAGGGTATTTTTAACACCATTCATTGCTGTGCCATCGAGTGGTTTGTTTTCAATAGAGCTGAGGAGAAGAGTGCTGAAATTTTCAAGGTCAAATGCAGTTGTCGCATTCATTTCGGGCATTGTGAACAGTACTGGCTCTTCATCAACCACAGAATCCTCCTCTAGGTGAACGCTACCACTGTCGCCAAAAGATGCTTGACTGTCACGGCTGTAATAAAACAAAAAATATTAGCCTGTATATCGTTCACAAATTTGAAGGTGTTGGTAAAAAATTAATAATCTAGTAATGTGGTAAAACTGAAATTCTTTTTAATTTTTAGACAAGATTTCAACTATACTGTACTGTAATACGACATTGTTTGGCTATTTGCAACATGTAATGAATGAAAAGTAAGCAAAATAATACTACACCTTAAAACAATTAAAAATAGAATACTCACTTTCTAGTATCACTTGCAGAAGTCTGTACGGAGTCCCCAGAGCCATTCCCTGAATCTGATCCAGAAGGCTGATACATCTCTGACAAACGCGAGTGCCTTGGATTTGACGCTGTATCTGCAGTGAGTGTCCCGCATTCAATGCTTTTGCCATTATTTTCCAAGTCTCCACTCTCTGTGGGAGTTATGAGGTCTTCGACAGATTGCTTCTTGCCGTCTTTCTTATCGTCTTCTTCCGTTTCGTCGATTTCAGCATAAATTCTCTCGGATATTGCTGAAGTGGGTACGTTGGCCTGAGGCAATTTTTTTGGTTTCACTTTAAAGGATGGAACCCTTGAGGGTTTGGGTGGTGGAGCCTGGGGTACTTTGTCGTCAATAGACTTGTCTGTGGGTGTGAGATCTACTCTCATGCTAACGTTAGGGTCAGAAGGCGTGTTTGCAAAATGCTCGGGTGCCACGGAGAAAGATTTTGTGGTCATTTTTCTCGGTAGTGACTGAGAAGCGAATTTATTTTGCTCTACCACTGGACGTGGGCCAATGACACCATCATTGCTGCAACTTCGTTCTTCATCACGCAAGGCACCTAAAAAGATTTCATATTTATTAATAATGAACAAAGTATAACCCACTAAATTTTACTTTGTTAATCCCATAACAATGTAATCTTTCCTAGTTTCAATACACTTTACAAAATTTGTAACAATTATTAGTAAGATATTAAACTAACCTGTACTACCTTCAAAATTTTCATCAGAAGCCCTAGAAGTACTGTTGTTCCTAGTTTTGATGGGCAAAATGGGAGCAGTGTCTCTTCGCATTCTAGGTGGGGAGTGAGCTGGACTCCTTACAATTGTACAACCAACACCAATTGGTCCACTGTAGGAATGCTGGTGACGTAGTGTGCTTCCAGTTATCCTGCCAAAAAGAAAACTCTTGATAATATAAAACAATATATAATTTATTGCAATAAGCAAGACAACATTTAGGGGTGCAGATATCTATGGTTATCTTCGGATATGTCCCTGATTATACACGATATCTTCGGATAGTCGTTCCGAGGGTTAGAACCCTGTGATACCTGACGGTAATTCTCTTGTAATATCACTCGCAGAAATATTATACAGTAGGAAGCTGCCGAAGGGAACTTCCATCTGGACGACATGGCTATCTCACCTAAAAATAGGTTTTTCCTACGTCAAAATTTGTTTATTTGTTGACTTTTGCAGCTGAAAACTAGGCATGCCCGATAGGTGAAGTCTAAATTCAACAAAATTCGACAAACAGCACTTTGGAATCTATCACATTAGTAAGTTAAGTGCTTTCTGTAAGTACATGATTTTAAAATTTGTTATCCACCACAAAGCAGAATAATTTATAAAACATTTAAAACTCTTTATGTATTACAGTATAACACTGAAGGAAATAATAAAAATCTTTAATAATTAAGGTGTGGTGTCCTTAAAAAGGGGAAAAGCACCAAACTTTACTGTATACTTTATATGGTATAAAGAAAAGCAATGAAATCAACCGACCAATGAGATAAGTAATAATTAATGAAATCTAAGAGTAGGTTAGTGAAGTAACTTAGACTCCAAAAAGGTTACAGTACTGTGGTTTTGAGGATACCTGTATCACTAAACATTTAATACCCTGCAAGAGGATGATCATGATTTTATTTATTTATTTATTTTTTTTTTTTTGGGAGAGGGGGTTAAAACTTTACCAGGAATAAAAAATCTCCAATTTCTTGAAGGTGAAAAAGGGTATATGGTTGTTTTTTAAGACCTAACAGATTCAGTACGGTTATTATTTTGAACATTCCCAAAACGCTATAAGAAGGTTAAATTGAGGACTTATTCTAACTTCGGTCTTTATAAAAAGGTATATAGTAATGCAGTTAGATTTCAGCAGCTGGAATTTAATTTAGAGGCATCTATAAGGATTTAATATCAATACTGATTGAATAAAGCTATTTCATCTTTCTATGAAAGATTAAAAAAACAATAATCGTCATAAAGTTATCCTCTTCAACATCTGTTATTTAATAAATGCCTGCTCAATTTTTTCCTCATTAACTCTTGGACAACAATTCTCTCATGAAAAACACTCCCTACTGCTGCCATAATACTGACATGCTAACATCTTTTCAACTCACACTTTCTAATCAACTGAAGTACTGTAAAGTGTAAGTAGTCACAAATGAGCAGTTAATTATGCAGTGTCAGGTTAATATAAAAGACAAGGATTGATAAAATAACTTTCAGAAGGCTATATTCAAGTCACAAGTGGTATAAAGGCGTTGGCACATTTGTTCATAATGAATACATAAGTCCATTTATTTCCAGTATTACCATTATATCATAATGAATACAGAAGTCCCTTTATTTCAAATGCATACAGTATCACCATTATACCATTATATATCACATTATCTTTCAAATTGATATCTCTTATTCCTTACCTTGGTGTTGGTTCAGACGACCTATTGATTGGCCGTGTCAACGTGCCATGGGAGAATGTGTGAGCTGTTTGAAGGGCGTATTTAGAGGCATAAAAACTGAGTGGAGCTGTACGATTGACGGGGGTTGATATTCGAGCACCAGAGGAAATGGTGATGGGTCGCTTGCCTCCCACGTAAGCCCTCACCAAGTCAGGTATGGTATCGTAAGCTTCGTCTTCCAACTGATATTGTATCCTCTCGTACACAGTGTTGGGTTGAACTACTGTCTGAAATGACCAGCAAAATGTGTTATTAAAGTTAGATTGTGGAAAGAATCAGCAACTATGCAATCTGCAATATCCAGTTAAACTGTTAATGAAATATGAAGGAGGGTTTGGCAAGAATACTGTAATATTACCATCTCATCACTTTAGTCAAAGGGTATGACTATCCACTTTATGTGTCAACTGACCAAACCTTGATAAAAGAATGAAAGATTCTGGGCAGTTTAGCAAGATAAAAATCCTAACTTCGTATCTTGTATTTTGAAAAAGGCTTTCAATTTCTTGAAACCATAAAACTATACTGATCATTAGTATTAGTAGTTAATAAAACAACTAAAGTATGGCGCACTGGGTCGTAAGGGCCAAACTCTTAGCTGTAACCGACGGCAAATATTACTATGAATTTAAAAACAAACATTTTTCACAAATAGAATACATTCTCACAGTACAAGATAAATGGACATGACTATTCCTTTGAACGGAATGCCCCTAGGTAGATTATTACTCAGTGGCAAAAAGCCACTAATAAAATGCTAAGACTTTCAGGCCTCTGCTGAAGGATTTATTCTGAAATGCAAAGCGAAAAACAGAGCCGGAGCAAGTTAATTAAAGCTACATAGAAAGACGTGAGAAGACCTAAAGAATCTTTTTTTTTTTAAAGCTAAAGAAAGGAAACGTGTACAGTAGGTGTAGATGAAGAATGAATATAAGTACATCCAATAATAAAATTGGATACGGCATACAGGTTACAATATATATTTGATAAAGACTAAGAAGAGAAACTGAACATATGTAATAAAAAAAAAAAAATATCCGCAGTCAAAATCCCAACCAATTAAATTTTTCCATTTGCCCTCTACCTTTTCGATAAATATTTACTGAATATATGAATAAAGGACAAAACGTTAGTGGTCGGGGCATAAAATATTAAAGTGAATGAAATATGCAGTGATAGAAAGAGGCAATAGTTCATGTTCAAAATGCTTCAAGAAAACTAAAATTATAGCCAGATCTTTACTCTGACTGAATCTATAACATGTAAAATGCATTCAGAAGGCTAAGATTACTGCCAAATCTTTCTTCAGACAGCCTCTATAACGTTTAAAAAACTTCCCCAAGACTAAAATTACTGCCAGATCTTTGCTCATTAACAATTGGTAAAACTAATTAACTGAGTAAATATAATATGTCCTATTATAATGAATCAGTAAAGTGGAATAAAGTATTTTACTAGGCAGAAAATTCTTAGACATGAACAGATATTTCCCAATCTCTCCTAGAATATTTTTATCAAGGTTCCAACAAACTAAGAAGTCATAAATTTGTGAATGCATTTACAAGAAAATATTTGAGTTTTCTACAATATAATTATTTTACTATCAATGCACCAGATAAGGTCGAGCCATCTCTATTTTTCTTTTGTTATATATAATCGGGTAATTTCTTTTGACTTCCATCGTGATTTCTACGACCAGACGTCCTAAAAAGTATAATCATTAAAGCAGAAAGTATATTTTTCTATTACGTATCCTTAATTCTTAGCTTGCAATTGGGTTGGATTCCATTGTTTAATACATATATTTAACAAGGATTGAATTACAGTATATAAGAATAAAATAAAATTCATGACAGGAACTACAGTATATTGGTTAAATAAAAGACATACTGTACTGTAATTCAAATACAAATTTTGAAGACAAACTATCAAAATGGGTATCCTTAGATGTAATTTGACTTCTAAAAGTTAGCAATAAAACCTGGTTCAGTTTTTTTTTATACCATTAGAGGTCTCAAGCCAGACCAGTTCTCCTTGAAACTGAGGTCGAACTCAAAGGCAAGTGATATTATTATGGAAATTCTGTAATAGGATTCCTGTACCGTACCATCAACCACTTAGGTCAAAAACCATGAGAAGAAAATATATTTCCAGCACAAAAAAACACACACACACACACATCATATATATATATATATATATATATATATATATATATATATATATATATATATATATATATATATATATATATATGTATGTATATCTTTGTATATTCGTACTGCTTTTAGAGCCAAGACTGTCTCTGGTGATGCACCTTTGTAAAAACAATTAATCACTCTGTTGAACATTAATGTCTTACTCTTTAGTAATAAATCTGAAGCTTGAACATTTTTTAATGTAAATATATTTTTGGTATCTGGCAAGAAAATGTGAAATGTTTTTAAATATTTAAGATCCATGTTCTGCACACCATAAGATAGATTTAAATGGGTTTTAAAGACTTGCTTCCATCTTTGCTTTAATTTCTTTTTCATATCCTCTAACTTGACTGTTTGGATTCTTTAAATTTACTATTTTTTTCACCTATCAACAGCAATTTCTTCTGGAGCCTTGTACGAGTCTACACTGTGGTTTAGACGTCTCGTAAAACTGAATTGCTAAAAGTCACAGATTCCTCATCCATATGGCAAGTTATTCCTGATTTATAGTCAATAAAAAAAGCTCCTTAAGGAAGGAGGGTCATCAACTGCACTCGGTGTATTACAGGCATTAGATAAAGGGTCTTTGAAACGTCAACATTTAAGTTTTCTACTTTAGGGTTGTGGTGGCTGATGTGGTAACGTCCCTGACTGGTGAACGCCAGACTGGGGTTTGAGTCTGGTTCAAAATCGTCATTTCCCTTGGTCGCTGCAACCTCACCATCCTTGTTAGCTAAGGATGGGGGACTTGGGGGAGCCTACAGGTCCATCTGCTGAGTCATCAGCAGCCATTCCCTGGCCCTCCTTGGTCCTAGCTTGGGTGGAGAGGGGCCTTAGGTGCTGATCATATGTATATATGGTCAGTCTCTAGGGCATTGTCCATGTCCCTTGCCTCTGCCACTCATGAGTGGCCTTTAAACCTCCTTCCTTTCTTTTCGATCATCCTATCCAACCTCTTTTAAATATTACTCCATACTGTAACTGCTTCTCTGAGGTAAATAAAATACAAAAAATTAAATAAATAATAAAATATTTATATTTACCTTTTGTATAACGAAATGGAGCGTTTGCGCCGACCATCGGCACGTAAGGACATAGTCGCCCGGTTGAGATATGCAGTCCCTGTAAAGAAGGGAAAAGAGTTCAAGTTTTTATGCAGAGTGCATACCTCGACGAAGGGAATTGCTCACCGGAGGTAAAGTGGCCGGTGGAAATCATGTCAGGTTATGCAAATGCCTTCAGCAATATGGTCCCTAGACCATAAAAAAAGGGTAACCAAGTCTTAAGCTAAATTTTACTTTTGCTATTTTCTTCTGAGTTTGGCATGAGAGAATAGACACTTTAACGTATCTGTTTAAAATGTGGTTCTGATTTAAGTTGTTTTCTCCAGACAAAATTGATAAGTTTAATCTAACTCGTTGCAAAACACTTCCTGCAACATCAGATAAAAATATTCAACAATTATATATTGATTATAAGAACTACATTCGACCCTCAGCTCCGTACGAGTTTTGTAAACCCATAAGACTTTAGGTTTGTACCCCTAGCCTCTGAAACAGCCATTTATTATTATTATTATTATTATTATTATTATTATTATTATTATTATTACTTGCTAGGCTACAACTCTACTTGGAAAAGCAGTCTGGTTTAAGCCCAAGGGCTCCAGCAGGGAAAATAGCCCAGTGAGGAAAGAAATTAGTTAATAACTACAAGAGAAGTTTAAGAACAATAATATTAAAATAAATCTTTCATATATAAACAATAACAACTCCAAAATAACAAGAAGAGAAACAAGGTAAGTGGGCCTGAGTGTCCTCAAGCAAGAGATCTCTAAGCCAAGACAGTGAAAGACCATGGTGCAGAGGCTATGGCACTACTCTAGAATGGAGAACAATTGTAAATTTTTTTTTTTTTTTCCTATGAATAATACCTAATGAGAAACTCCCCCTCCTTGATGACAACTTCTTCGGCACGCACTCTAGGAATCGTGCCGTGATACCAAGCGTGAGAGCGAAGATCGCCAGCGTCCAGACTTAGCTCCCATTCCAACAACTTCTTCAGCTCTCCAGCTTCGGCGTTGTTGACTTCGCCGGTGTCTACATCGAGTTCGAACGACTGGAAGAATGAGAGAGAGATGTAGATTACAGTATTATTATTATTATAATTATTATTATTATTATTATTATTATTATTAAAAGGAAGATATTAACCAGGCCTACGAGTCGAGCTCGACTCTTAACAGAACTGGCCCTCGTAAATTAGGGAGGTTCCTGGAAACATTATACAATTGAAGATATTTAAGGTGGAAAAAAATGAGAACAGTAAATTTTCAAGGTGGAAATATGTATGGTGATAATACACAAACGTGAAATGTATTTTATGGCGAAAATATACTAAAGAAAAATATACACAAGAGTACACGTTTATGGTGAAAATAAACATGCGAGAATTCATACTCTGGGGCAATAAACACCTGAGGAATGCATTTCAGTGGTGAAAATATACACAAGGGGAATGCATTTTTATCGTGAAAAATGTGCCTACGTGGTAAATTCATACCTGAACAATGCATTTATATAATGAAATTATATAAACATGAGTGCATTTCGATAATGAATATATCCAATTTAGGAATGAATGATTACGGTTAAAATATATACTGTACTTCTCAAGGAAGAATTTTTATGTTAAGATCAACAACATGGATGATCATAGTGAGATATCAAAAGTTATAAGTAGATTTTTGTGGTTAAAATTTGAGCCCCATGTTTACCGCAAGGATACCGATAGTGATTTTCTGATAGTGAATTTAGTAAGTCACTATCACCAGTATAAATCGAATAAATAACTGTATATAGTTATAAGAAACACTATCACTAATATTTGACATAGAATGGTCTAAGATACATTACTCGAGTTAGACCAGACAAATCAAAATCGGAAAAATACATTACCAATAATCTATGCGAAACAAGTCATGCACTCTGGAGCAATTTAAGACACACACACACACACACACATATATATATATATATATATATATATATATATATATATATATATATATATATATTAAAATACACACTTTTCAGTGTATTTATTATAAATAAAATAACCCACAATTTATGAAAAAAAAATGAAATTTATTTTGAGCTTTCGAAATATTTGAAGAACTGTAACAACATTTGAATAAATATATCCTATAAAAACTTTAACAAAACAAGAAGAAGAGAAATAAGATAGAATAGTGTGCCTGAGTGTACCCTCAAGCAAGAGAAATCTAACCCAAGACAGTGGAAGGCCATGGTACAGAGGCCATGGCACTACCCAAGACTGGAAAACATGGTTTGATTTTGGAATGTCCTTCTCCTAGAAGGGCTGCTTACCATGGCTAAAGAGTCTCTTCTATCCTTACCATGAGGAAAGTGGCCACTGAACCACGGTGCAGTAATTAACCCTTGGATGAAGAAGAATTTTTTGGTAATCTCAAGTGTTGTCAGGTGTATGAGATCAGAGGAGAATATGTAAACAATAGGCCAGACTATTTCGTGTGTGTGTAGGTAAAGGGAAAATGAACTCAAAAGGTATTAGCTTCACTGAACCAATTGCAAAGGCATCTTCTGCCAAGTAGAGATTCCAATTTCACTGGCTGACCACATCAAATGCCTGATGACAGGTTTGTGGGAGGTCCTTTGGAAGTCTTGCACTTCCAATTACTTATCTGGGTTCGAAGGCGTAACAAGAGTATACCGACACGTCACGTTTTAAAGGAAACCAGCTTGTAACCGAAGTCTAAAGTGTATATATGTACTGGGCATCTCGCTAGTAAAGTCTAAAGCGTATATATGTACTGGACATCTCGCTAGTAAAGTCTAAAGCGTATATATGTACTGGGCATCTCGCTAGTAAAGTCTAAAGCGTATATATGCACTGGACATCTCGCTAGTAAAGTCTAAAGCGTATATATGTACTGGGCATCTCGCTAGTAAAGTCTAAAGCGTACATATGCACTGGACATCTCGCTAGTAAAGTCTAAAGCGTACATATGCACTGGACATCTCGCTAGTAAAGTCTAAAGCGTATTTATGTACTGGGCATCTCGCTAGTAAAGTCTAAAGCGTACATATGCACTGGACATCTCGCTAGTAAAGTCTAAAGCGTACATATGCACTGGACATCTCGCTAGTAAAGTCTAAAGCGTATATATGTACTGGGCATCTCGCTAGTAAAGTCTAAAGCGTACATATGCACTGGACATCTCGCTAGTAAAGTCTAAAGCGTATATATGTACTGTGCATCTTGCTAGTAAAGTCAAAAGCGTATATATGTACTAAGCATCTTGCTAGTAAAGCCTAAAGCGTATATATGTACTGTACACCTTGCTACTTAAGTCTAGAGCGTATGCATGTACTGTACATCTTGCTAAATGTAAAGCGCATTCATGTACAGTACATCTTGCTAGTTAAGTCTAAAGCGAATGTATGTACAGTGCATCTTGCTAGTAAAGTCTAAAGCATATATAAGTACTGTACATCTTGCTAGCAAAGTCTAAAGCGTATTCATGTACTGTACATCTTGCTAGTAAAGTCTAAAGCGTATTCATGTACTGTACATCTTGCTAATAATGTCTAGAGCGTATACATGTTCCATACATCTTACTAGTAACGTGCATATGCAGTTTTTAACGTGTCTATGTGTTAACAAAATGTTACCTTGTAAGTACTCTCTTTTCCATTATAAATTGCAATATATACATATATATATATATATATACACACACACACACACACACACATATATATATATATATGTATGTGTATATATATATATATATATATATATATATATATATATATATATATATATATATATTTCTTTCCTCGAAGAAATTCAATACCTCGGGAGAGATTCAAGTTATCAGTAAGTAATCTCTCTCTCTCTCTCTCTCTCTCTCTCTCTCTCTCTCTCTCTCTCTCTCTCTCTCTCTCTCTCTCTCTCTGAGAGCCAGAATACTTTTTTATCTCTCACATATGCATTTAATGTTTTGAGGAATAAAACAGAGAGTAAACTACATATTATATTCTCAAGGTATCCACGTTCAGTATTAAATTATGGAAAACTATTAAAATTCAAAGGCAAAGTTTGCGAAAAAGTAGCACGTACATATGTTTAAATAAAGCAAAATCTATATAGAAAAGAAGCATGGCATTGAAAAGAAATAACTAGCATGAATAGTTCCAAATAACTGCAATTAACATTAACTATCTTACTGGACCTGTCATTGGAAAATCATTGTAATTGAAATACTTATATTTCAACACCGATTATTTTAACACTAAAGGTTAGTTAGATCAATTAACATGAATATTGAATATTTATGATAGCAAGAAAATTGTATTTTCATGTAAATAAAATTGTGGCTAAACCACACTTTACTTTTACTAATGGTTGACTTTCCAAGCTATTCCCCTCCTTAAAAAAAAAAAAAAAAAAAAAAAAAAAAAAAAAAAAAAAAAAAGGGGGGGGAGTGCTTCTGGTGCTTATGAAGTAATAAAAAAATGTATTTTCAAATAAAAATATCGTAGGATTCGATCCAATGCCTCTCAGTCGAAAAATTGCCACAATGTGTGAAAATCAACAGGAAAAATATATAATTACGAGAATACCTTGAGAATCTTTCACGTCTCCACAATCTACATATTTCCATAATCAGATCATTCAATTCATGTAAGAATCATGTTAAAGATGTTTTCACAGATCAGTGTTTCTAACTTAAAAACAAATTTAGAAAAAATAATAAAATTGTCATTTCTATATTATAATAGATATTATAATGTACATACAAAAATGTAAAATATAATTTGTAAAGGAATATTCATTAATAAAAGAAAAAAAAAATCATGAGATTGGAGGCTGCAACAAATATATTTTTGCGGTCAGTAATTTCATCTTATTGCAAATTCGTTTCTTGATTAGATAGCTATCTACCCTCCCTTTCTTTCACTCATCTTCATTATCAGTTAAAAAAAATTAAGATAAAAAAAAGCATTCGCTGTTGCTTTGGGAAGCAATGTGGTCTAAAGGAAAGATGTGTAATGCAAAGCAACAGTTGAAACTGCAGAGGTTGTAGAAATGGTTAGAAATGGTACCAGTTAGTTACATTTCTTAACAGGACTCCCGTAACCCCCCCCCCCCCCACCCACCCCCACCCAACAGCCCACTTCTAAAAAAGACCTTCCATGTCATCAAAATGACCCCACAATGACTGAGCGCATTGTGACATCTTTTTCCTCTTAGTCTCGTTTTCAACAGATGTAAATTAAATTAGTTAATTACTACAAGCAGAGCTAAAAACTACTTTTGAAAAAATGCATCATATGTAATGCCCTGTATATAATTTTACAGATACAAAAGCAGACATACAGAAAGATGAGAACTTCTTATTTTACAGACACAAACGTAGAAATACAGAAGAATGAGAATTTAGTCTACAGACACTAACCTAGAAATACAGAGGGCTGAGAACTTGTTATTCTACAGACACAAACGTACAAATACAGTAGGCTGAGAATTTGTTCTACAGACACAAACTTACCAATACAGAAGGGTGAGAATTTAGTCTACAGACACTAACCTAGAAATACAGAGGGCTGAGAACTTGTTATTCTACAGACACAAACGTACAAATACAGAAAGCTGAGAATGTGTTATTTCACAGACACAAACGTAGAAATACAGTAGGCTGAGAATTTGTTCTACAGACACAAACGAGAAATACAGAAGGCTGAGAATTTGATATTTTACAGACAAACGTAGAAATACAAAGACTTAGATTTTGTTATAATCTAGATTTCACGTTACTGTACTCTGGAGAAAAGAAAGAAAAAAGAAAAAAAGTTTATAGCAGGTAGCGGATATGAAGGTTAACCGCATTATTAAGATAGTTTGAAAAAAAATGGAGTTATAATATCCTCTATAAACTTCACTTGTAACTAAACTCACTGATTTGAAAAAGGGAGATGACTATGTAAGTATAAAATTCTTGATAAACCTCACTTATAAAACCAAAAGAAATATCTTTAAAAAGGGGCTGGGGTAATTTTTTATCAATATCAAATGTAATACCAAACCAATTTTGTTTCAATAGTCAGCACATAATGGAGGTATAAAATTCTTAATAAACCTCAATTATAATTAATTAATTTTTCAATAAAAATCAGTACGATATTATCCATTAAAGACGGAAGTCTATACATTTCAAAAAGATCTTTAGGGAGAATATTTTTATCGTTAAATATATAAAGTACAGTTGATACTCTGTACAAGGTCTGATAATTGTTTTTTTTTTTTCTTGTAAAGTTGTCTTTAATATTAGACGAGTCATGCTTCTTTTTTTCTAGTAAGGACTAAAATGGCTAGACAGGTTACATTTTTTGTTTTTTAGCATTTGCCCGAAGCAAGATTATCATGAACTCTCTTATAAGAAACCAAACACAATTAAGAAATCTCTAGCTTATCTTGGTCAACTTTCACGAGCTTCCATAACCAATAATGATAAATAAAACACTATTCTCCCTTTAGAAGAGAGAGAGAGAGAGAGAGAGAGAGAGAGAGAGAGAGAGAGGGGGGGGGGGTTCACAAGCTTCTATAATCAATAATAAAACTACTCCCCCTCTGAAAAGAGAGAGAGAGAGAGAGAGAGAGAGAGAGAGAGAGAGAGACGTTCACAAGCTTCTTCTATAATCAATAATAAAACTACTCCCCCTCTGAAAGAGAGAGAGAGAGAGAGAGAGAGAGAGAGAGAGAGAGTTCACAAGTTTCCACAATCAATGATCATAAACTTTAATCCCCATTTGGAGAGAGAGAGAGAGAGAGAGAGAGAGAGAGAGACGTTCACAAGCTTCTTCTATAATCAATAATAAAACTACTCCCCCTCTGAGAGAGAGAGAGAGAGAGAGAGAGAGAGACGTTCACAAGCTTCTTCTATAATCAATAATAAAACTATTCTCCCTCTGAGAGAGAGAGAGGTTCACAATTTTCCATAACCAATGATCATAAACTCTAATCGCCATTTGGAGAGAGAGAGAGAGAGAGAGAGAGAGAGAGAGAGAGAGAGACCTAGCTCTAAAAAGACCGACTTTGCAATCCTGCCCAAGGCAACTTCCAATGTGATGAAAACTGCATTTCTATTTGCTGCTACTCACCATTTTGCCAATTGTGTTGGGACTCAAAATAGCTGCCTCTCTCTTCCTGGCATTTCTTCTATAAGCTCTGTGGAAAAAGAAACACATTCTGGTTAACAGTTCGGTGAAAATAGAAGATTTTCTTGTAGCTTCGCTAGTGATAATAATAATAATAATAGATTCCTACTGGCGTAGAATATTTCTATCATTTCTCACTGACGTCAGAGAATTTTCATTTTAACTGACTTCCAGGTAAGAGAAAATGAATTAATTTTTAAAGGCTCTAAAGAAATCAAAGGATTGTAATTAACTTTTATTGACTTCGATGAAGTAGAGTTTTAGCTGGTTGGTAAAAAGAAGATTCTTGAAACTTTAAGTTTTTTCCTATCCGAAGTTTGAAATTGAGTTCGATATAGACGTCGTATATAACAAGAAGCAATTATCTACTACTACTACTACTACTATTAATAATAATAGTAGTGGTAATAATAATAATAATAATAATAATAATAATAATAATAATAATAATAAAAATAATAATGAAGATCAAGAAAAATATATACCGTCTTTTAAAGATGAATTTCCAAATAAATTTCTAATAAATCAATTTAAAAATAAGCGAATAAAGGGTTTAATAAAAATAATAAGAACAAAAATAATAATAATAATAATAATAATAATAATAATAATAATAATAATAGATTAGTTAACAAGCAACAAAAAATTTATATGAAATTAAGCAAACCTATATTTGCATAACACCGAGACATACTGATTGACAGACGTGTTCAAAGGCACGCCAGAGGGTAACCGAATCCAACCCTTTAATTTAATTCTATATCTTAGTAACCCTAGGATTCAGAACCCACAAAAACTGACACCCACCCCCCTCCCGCAACACCCCACCCGCAAGTGATATGGCAGGCTTTGAAGGCCCCCTCCAAACCTGCAAGTGATATGGCAGGCTTTGAAGCCCCCTCCAAACCTGCAAGTGATATGGCAGGCGATTTTGCAGCATCGAACACCCCCCCCCCCCCTCTTGCCATTTCTCATCCCGCACCACCTACGTAAACATACCGCACGATCTATGATCAAGGTCAGCAATCAAGTTTGGCAGGGTTAAACACTGGCCCCTTCTCAGCTATCAGGTTCGCAGGGATGTTAATACTCTCGTAGATATGTCAAATTGGATCTCTTAAGCTGATAGGAAAGATGGGTGAAAGAAGAGTGAGGGTAGTTAGCTAGCTAGCGAGCCACGGTAGGGAACAGTCTAGAAAGTTGGGTGAAAGAAGAGTGAGGGTAGTTAGCTAG
The DNA here is from genome assembly GCF_036898095.1 of Palaemon carinicauda. NCBI lineage: Eukaryota > Metazoa > Arthropoda > Malacostraca > Decapoda > Palaemonidae > Palaemon > Palaemon carinicauda. The sequence continues at coordinate 60,306,921 of NC_090752.1, read as the reverse complement.
CTAGCCACGGTAGGGAACAGTCTAGAAAGTTGGGTGAAAGAAGAGTGAGGGTAGTTAGCTAGCTAGCCACGGTAGGGAACAGTCTAGAAAGTTGGGTGAAAGAAGAGTGAGGGTAGTTAGCTAGCTAGCCACGGTCGGGAACAGTCTAGAAAGTTGGGTGAAAGAAGAGTGAGGGTAGTTAGCTAGCTAGCCACGGTCGGGAACAGTCTAGAAAGTTGGGAGAAAGAAGAGTGAGGGTAGTTAGCTAGCTAGCCACGGTCGGGAACAGTCTAGAAAGTTGGGAGAAAGAAGAGTGAGGGTAGTTAGCTAGCTAGCCACGGTCGGGAACAGTCTAGAAAGTTGGGAGAAAGAAGAGTGAGGGTAGTTAGCTAGCTAGCCACGGTCGGGAACAGTCTAGAAAGTTGGGAGAAAGAAGAGTGAGGGTAGTTAGCTAGCTAGCCACGGTCGGGAACAGTCTAGAAAGTTGGGAGAAAGAAGAGTGAGGGTAGTTAGCTAGCTAGCCACGGTAGGGAACAGTCTAGAAAGTTGGGAGAAGGAAGAGTGAGGGTAGTGATATAATATGCAAGAGGTTGCAGTGATTAAAAGACAGGTCTTGATGGCTTGAGTGCTAGGTAGAGACTGCCCTTTATTCATAGCTACATGGGACTACATGATACCACATCCCCCTTATCACATACAAAGCATTGATTACACATAATAACTAATCTGGCATATAAGTACAAAGAAATAAACGATGAAAGTTCCATATTCAAACGTATTCCATTGTTTTCATCCCTTCACAATAAACATGCATAGTACAATTTGTGATTGTGGATAGTAATATAAACATAATAGCTATTATCTTTGCGGACTTTGGTCCGAATAGTGTTGGTTACAGCAGGGCAGTCATAAATATAAAAATAAGTGGCAAATTATAATTTTTTTTTTTTCTTTTTTTTGATGCAAAGAACAACACCCAAAATATATTAAAACAAAATGGAAACCTGATACACATGTAACGAGTGTTCGAAATGGAGCCTGTTCTCCAGTCCGAGACTCGTAAATTTTCAAATAAAATTCATTATTCTGAATCACTTATCAGTCCTGAGACTGATAACTTTTCTTGAGTTTCAAACTCTGGTAACGACCTCTCAGAATTTTCGGTCATGAAACGAGGGGGGGGGGAGTTGTATATTATTATTTAACTTAACACTTTATGGGAATTTACGGTATGTGACCGCGTTACTTTCAATATATCTGGATGGGGTTTTCACCAGCCGGCCTGACTTGGTATACACCGCTGTCGGGTCTGTAGTGTTATCACTAGTTGCGGGTCTTTGGTGGGTTATTTCGGTCTCACTAGGTGGCGGCAGCGATATATCGGCGGGTCGTGGTGGAGGCTGTGCTGATGATGTTGGAGCCTGCTGCCGGGTGTTGGGCGGTTCTGTGTTTGTCGCGAGCGGTGTCGGACGGATGTGGGACCGGTTCCTCCTGAGGCACGCTCCGTTTTGGGCTTCCACAATGTATGATTGGGGTTCTTCTGACTTACGTACCACTCTGCCTGGCACCCATGTGTGGCAGGCCTTGTCGAATATTCGGACTGGTTGTTCGGGTTGGAGGTCTGTGAAGTGCCGTTGTGTCCGATTTGGTCCTAGGCGGTCCTGGAGGTGGTTGCGGGTCGTGATGTGTGTGAGATGTGGTTCGTATCTGCCTGGTAGGTCAGTGGTCACATTGCGACCAAACATGAGCTCTGCGGGGCTGGTTGTCTTATTGTCGATCGGGGTGGCCCGTAAGTGGAGTAATGCAGTATGCATATCACCACCTGTCTCAAGGCATTTTTTGATAATCGCCTTGCATGTTCCAACTGCGCGCTCCGCGAGGCCATTGGACTGAGGGTAATGTGGGCTTGATGTGATGTGCTCAATACCCCAGGCTTTTGTGAAGTCCCTCATGGCTGCTCCCGTGTATTGAGGTCCGTTGTCTGAGACCAGGGTTTTGGGGCATCCGAACAGCGAACACAGGAATTTGAGGTGATTGGCCACACTTTCAGATGACAGGTTTTTTAGTTCGGTGACTATCGGGAATTTTGTGAAATAATCAGTTGTGATCAGATATGTCTTGTGGCCAATTTGGAAGATGTCCGAAGCAATTTTGAACCAGGGCATTGGGGGAATGTCATGATGCGTGGTTTCACTAGGACTTTGCTGGGGCTGGTACTTCTGGCATATGTCACATGCCCTGACCTTGTCCTCTATATCCTTTGCAATGTTGGGCCAGAATACACACTCCCGTGCCAGGGCTTGTGTTTTTGTGATCCCTTGGTGGGACCGGTGGAGCTGGTCCAGTATACGGCCTCTGACCTCTTTGGGGATGATAACTTGTCGCCCTTTGAATATGACTCCGTCTTCCACGGCAAGGCATTCTCTGTATGAGAAAAACTGGCGGATATCGGGGTGACAGCCTTTTACTGAGGTAGGCCAACCCTCGATGATAGTATGCTTGAGAGTGCGCAGCACTGGGTCGGTGTCAGACCTATGGCGGACCTCTTCCAAAATCTGGGGACCAAATTTTATGAGTGCAACTGATATCACATCGATGTCATCTAGTTCCAGTCCGTCCACTCGTGTATCCAAAGGGATTTCCTTGTCATTTTGTGGGTTAGGAAGGCGTGATAGGGCGTCGGAGAGTACAAGGGTTCGTCCTTCCTTGTACTTGACCCTCATGTCATACCCCTGCAGTTTCAAGAAGAGACGTTGTAGTCTAGGTGGGGCACTGATCAGTGGCTTCTCCCAGATATTAACGAGGGGTTTGTGGTCAGTGACAGCTTCGAAGTCTCTTCCGTAGAGGTAGGTATGAAATCGTTGCACGCCGTGTACTAGTCCAAGGGCCTCTCGCTCGATATTGCTGTAATTTGCCTGCGTTGGTGTCAGGGCTTTGCTGGCGAAGGCTATTACCTTCCCGTCTTGGATGAGGGCCGCCCCGAGGCCTTTTTGCGATGCATCGACTTCAAGAGTCACGGGTCGAATTGGGTCATAGTAAGACAGCGTGCTTGATGGGGCTATTTGGCGTTTCAGGTGTTGATAGGTGGATTCATGGTCTTCTTCCCATTGGAAGGGCACATCTTCCTTGACCAGATCTCGAAGTCTTTGTGACTGAGCTGAGTAATGTGGTACATAGGGGCTGAGGTAAGTCATTACTCCCAGGAATCTCTGTAGTTCCTCTTTATTGGAGGGTGACGGCATGCTATGCAGGTCGTGTACCTTTGACGGGTCTGGCATTATGCCCTTGCTGGTATAGCGTGTTCCGAAAAACTCGATTTCTGGTTTTGAAATGGAGCATTTCTTCGAGTTTAGGCTGAGTCCGTGTTGGGCTGCACGCTGCATGAACCCCATCAGGTTTTTGTCGTGTTCCGACTGGTCTTTCCCACATATTGCCACGTCATCAGCGATGCCAACAACACCTGGGAGATTCTCGATGATGGAGTCCATCCTGGCTTGAAATATGTCCTGGCTTACATTCAGCCCGAATGGGAGCCTTGTCCAACAATACCGGCCGTGTGGTGTTCGGAACGTTGTCAGTAGTTGTGAGTCCTCGTGTAGCGGTATACTCCAGTAGCCTGCTTTGGCGTCTAGCTTGGAGAACACTTTCGCTTTGGAGAATACCGGGTTGATCTCTTCTAGAGTGGGAATCTTGTGGGGACATCTTTTGAGGTTTTGGTTGAGCCGCTTGGGGTCCAGGCAGATCCGTAGGCTTCCATCGGGTTTTGTGACATACACAAGGCTGCTACACCAGTCTGTGTGTGCCGTTACGCGTCTGATAACCCCCTCTTTCTCCATAGTGTCAAGCTCGGACTTGATGCGGGGCTTCAGGTGGATACTCACCTTACGGGGCGGATCACAGAAAGGTATCGCGTCATCCTTGAGGTGGAGCATCGCGGGCTCTTTTAGTTTGCCGATACAGTCAAACTGTGCTGGGAATTGTGCTTTTAGTTGTTCGACTGACCTAATAGGGCCTTGTTGGCTTGGTTGCTCAGGTATTCCAGTAACGTCATTGACATTGATATCCACAATACCAAGTTTTTGGCATGAGGGAAGGCCAAGTATGGCTGGACCAGACACATCAACCACGAAGAACTTTTCTTGCGAGAATGCTGGGTTGCTGAGTTTGCGGACGCTGAGCATTAGTGACCCTAGGCAGGGAATATTGTCGCCACTGTATGATGTTAGTCTTACTGACGGTTCTGGGGATAGTACGAGGCTGGTGGGTGCATCACCAAACATTTGCTTGTATGTCCGCAAGGGCAGCGTATTGCCACCGGAACCTGTGTCGATTTTGAGTTTCAGGGGCCCATAGGCTGGGGGGTTTTCATGCTTGACCATGAGCTTTGAGAATGCTTCTCGTTTCGGTGCCACTCCTATGTCGGATATCGTTATCATGTCGAAGTTTGGCATATAATCTGTTTCTTCATCAAGATTAGGGTTTTCATTAACCATGACTTCGTGTTGCCTGTGGTTAGGAGCCCGATTCGGCCGTCGGTAGAAGCGCCCTCTTGTCTTGCTCTGACGTTGTGTCTGCTGCATGTTGTCTCCTGGCATTGTTCTGCCTCCATCAGTTTTGCGGCACATCTTTTTCCAGTGCCCCTTGATGCCACAACCACTGCATCTGTCATTGTAGGCGGGGCAAGACCTTATGGGATGGCTAAGCCCACAGTTCCAGCAGGGATTGTCCGTGGTTTGTAGTTTGTTCCGTGGCTCGTTGCTTTCCCTTCGAATTGCATCCACGTTGGTATGGCTTGTACTTGTGTTCTCAGAGCTCATCTGTATGGAGCGTAATGATGCCGTGGAGGCCGCAATGGCCTCGTATTCCCGACCTCTCTCTAGAACGTTGCTCACAGCATAGCCCTTCGGTTTAGTTAGGAGTTCTTTCCGAAATTCTTCGAATTGTGTTCGTAGTATGGTCATTTCGATAAGTCGTTCGTTGAGTTCTCTGTCTTCAAACTCGCACTTTGTCGCTTTTTCACGGAGTCTGGCCAGGAATTGACTGATTGTTTCAGCAGGTTTCTGTTTGGTATTTGCAAATTCGAGGCGGTGAACTCGGAAATTTATTTTCACCGTTGCATCAACCTCACTTTCAATAAGCCTCCATATGTTCTGCGGCACACGTTGCTCCTGTTCAGTGAGGCCGCTCGCCAAGATACGCCTCATGCCCTCATCGCCGAGGGCAATTTTAATTTTAGTTGCTTGCTTGCCCGGGTCTGTGACTTCCTGGTCTTCGAGGTATAAGTTCATGCGCGCCTTGAATGCACGAAACGACTCTGCCAGGGGCTGGTGAGCCCAGTCCATACTTGGGCATTTAGGCTGGGCCATGATTGGATTTGGTTTCGAGTGTTACACAATAAATAGATAGTGATTGGATTAATAACACAGTTTACGGTTCACAAAGAGACATATAATGAGAGTATGGAAATCACTACAAAAACTTGTCACTGGTAGCCGGCACGGTTTTCAGTTTTGTTTACACTGCTGAATGTACGTTGTTGTTTGGCTCATTTTGTGAAGTAGTGCGTGGATAACAATGGCCAAAATACTTGTAAGTAATCTATTCACAACTTTCTTCACTATTCTCACTGTAATCACTGTGCACTAATGTCCATTCTATGCCATATCCTGACTATATAGGTTATGTATGGTTGTTATCTGGGCCGATATGACAGTCTTTGTCTGGTTGCTGTTGGGTGAAAATGGCGTCTTCTGCAGCCACTGGTAATAAACTCTGGCTGATTATGAGTCCTCTTCTCAGTTATTACGGACAGGAGAGGTATGTAAAGTGTCTCTATGGTCCGGGTTTGTTGATGGAATGGCGTGGGGTGCGTTACCACGCTGCCACCATGATATAATATGCAAGAGGTTGCAGTGATTAAAAGACAGGTCTTGATGGCTTGAGTGCTAGGTAGAGACTGCCCTTTATTCATAGCTACATGGGACTACATGATACCACAGGTAGTTAGCTAGCTAGCCACAGTAGGGCATAGTCTAGAACATTAAGTATTAGTAAGAGTAATGGAATGTGTGGTTTGACCTTTTGGCCAAAATTAGGTTAATTTCCGGGTAAGAAGTCTTCATCTGATGAATCGTCTTCTGAATTGGATCTGTGATTTTAAGCCAGGGGCCAGGAAGACCATTCAGCGTTCATATGCAACAGGGGATAGACCCCGCGGGTATAGAATGATGGATATTTTAACAGGTTGGTCAGCAAAATGGAAGGACACAGGCATGGAGATATAGTAGAGTACAAAATGCAGAGCTCTGTAAGAAGGGAGTACAGATGGGGAAGAATCTCATGCCTACAGCCCACCGCTTCTGTCGCACTAACCCACTACGGCACATGGGTTATTTTACTCCAAGACGCGTGGAATTTCAGGGACTATATTCAAGGGGGTAGCCAGGATTTATGTCTCCGACTGGACTTGCACCATCTGGGCCTGCTGGGGATCTAGGGAAGTTGAAAGGCTTTTACCTCACCTTTATCATTATTCATTTCACATTTTTATTTGCATCTGTTTCCATAGAGCACTATTAATGCTTTGTCACTGATTTATTATTATTATTATTATTATTATTATTATCATTATTATTATTATTATTAGCTAAGATACAACCCTAGTCAAAAAAAGCAAGATGTTATAAACACAAGGGCTCCAACAGGGAAAAATTGCCCAGTGAGGAAGGGAAACAAGGAAATAAATAAACGCTAAAAGAGGTAATGAAAAATTAAAATAAGATATTCTAAAAACATTAACAACATTAAAACAGATATTTGATATATAAACTATAAAAGGACTTATGTAAGCCTGTTCAACATAAAAAAAAACATTTGCTGCGAGTTTGAACTTTTGAAGTTCTACCGATTCAACTACTCGATTAGGAAGATCATTCCATGTCATAGGTCATAGGTCAATGGATAGCCGTGACGTAACATTAAGTACAGTTTTAGGCCTTGTATGGCGTACAATACTATAGTCATTTTTTTTAATGAGGCGCATTTGCACTGATTCACAGCGGTGCCCTTTTAGCTCGGAAAAGTTTCCTGCTATCTGATTGGTTAGAATTTTCTTGTCCAACCAATCAGCGATCAGGAAACTTTTCCGAGCTAAAAAGGGCACCGCTGCGAGTCGGTATAAATCTGCCACACTATAAAAAGAATTGACTATAGGTATGCAATTCATTCTAAAAGTCATGCCTTCTCCATCATGAGGCTCAAAACTACTCAGTATTCTAGAAGTTTTATTCCAGATGTGACCAAGACGTGGAATGTTTTTCCTAATCAGGTAGTTGAGTCGTTGGACCTCAAAACTTCAAACTTGCTGAGCATATTTTTTTTTTTATGTTGAAAAGGCTGACATAAGTATCTCTTTTATAGTTTATTTACGAAAGATATATTTTAGTGTTGTTACTGTTTTTAAAATAGGTTATTTTAGTGGCTCATTTTCTTGTAGTTTGTTTATTTCCTTATTTCATTTCCTCACTGGGCTATTTTCCCCTGTTGGAGCCCTTGGGCTCATATCATCCTGCTCTTCCAACTAGGGTTGTAGCTTAGATGATGATAATAATAATAATAATAATAATAACAACAACAACAACAACAATAATAATAATAATAATAATAATAATAATAACAACAACAACGATGATAATATTATTAATAATAATAATAATAATAATAACAAATATACAAATATGAGAAACGAATATAGATATTCTTGGATTTGAATTATTAAAAGGTTGAAGAATATCAGAGAAAGGTTTAATCAATTTGCTTAGTTAAGAAACCTTGGAATGAATTCAAACTGTACTTAATCAACAAGCCATCCAAGATAAATAAAATATGGGTAAAACTTTTGTTTGGTACTAGTACACACACACACACACACACACACACACATATATATATATATATATATATATATATATATATATATATATATACACTCTACCTAAACTTACAGCCTTACACCTATGTATAATAATTATTCAGCGTTACCAAGCCAGCTAAAGCTATGTATTACATATTTTAGCGTACATATTTTTAGCTTTATCCCTAAAAAAAGCTATTCAGCTAAGTTGACTTTAAAACCAGTTTGCATTACCTATTTCTTAAACCACCCCCAGGCACTTCACATAAGTAAGTAACGCGGAAACAGGCGATATCACGAGTGATATTAGGAGTTATGCAATCTACTTTTACATGGCAACAATGCTCGCGGGCGGTTACACTACAGAGTATGAGTGCAGTGTTGCCAACTACGATTTGCATGGGATTAAAATTCGGAATTTTAACCCCACCCAATGCGTACTAGACCACCGCCCTGTTCCCAAACCCACCCACACACACACACCAGCAAACCTGCAGAGTAGACGGCCCACACACATGCATACTTCCTCATAATACAGAGAGAGAGAGAGAGAGAGAGAGAGAGAGAGAGAGAGAGAGAGAGAGAGAGAGAGAGAGACCAGTCCCAATTCTCGATCGAACAGTGGTTGAAGAAGAAGCAGCTTAGGATGTAAACAAAGACGCGAGAGAGGTACTGCACCGTAGGCGCTCATAATGAATACGTAGTCAAGGATGCCAGCATAATGTTCTAGACCGTATGTGAGATACTGCTAATGATGCAAGGATTTTGGTCCACTTATAGCAGCCTGCTAACCCCCCCCCCCAACCACGCAGCCAATCATCAGAATGATCATTACGAGAGCCATGGAGAGTTGTGTAGGCTTATCTTCGCGGACTTAATTAGGGATGTATAATGAAGATCAAAAAAAGAAACACTACTCGGGCGAAACTAGTTTTGAATCTCCGTTTTATATCTTTTTCCTTTTTTGATAACTACTTTATCGAAACCCTCTTCTTCTGATAATAAACTAGAAATCACTAATAGTTTAAATAGAAAACATATCAACCGTACTGACGATTCCAAACACAGACACAAATAAGATATTCCAAACAATATCAATTTCTATAGTAACTTTTCTTTTTATTATTTTCTTAATACACATATTTCTAAATTGAGATTCAAACAAAATTATAACTATTTTGTATATTTTTTTTCCTTTAGAGGTTCTGATAAAGGGCTTCATTGGCTCTACCATTTTACCTAACACTGTCAAGTATAACCAAGGTGCTTCCAACTCTGTCAAGTAAACCCAAGGTGCTCCTAACAGTATCAAGTACACCCTAGGTGCTCCTAACACTGTAAAGCCTGCCTGACACTTGCGCGCATTTTTGCCACGCACTGGCACGCATTGATGCGTGCCAGTGTGTGCCACATGGGTTTTTTCCCACACTGTTCACGACCAGTTCACGACACGTTCACGCATAGTTCACGACAAGTTCATGCCACGTTCACGCCATGGCACGAATTGGCACGCCTAGTTCACGACAAGTTCACGACACGTTCACTCATCTTTCCGCATCGTTCACGCCAGTTCACGAATTGGCCACTCCATATAAAAACGGGGCTTCTCCAACCCGAGGACATTCTTGGATTGGCTTCAGAAGAGACAACAATGCTTTCTGTCAGAGACACCATTGCATTGAGGAGAAGAAACGTATCTTTTTCGTTTGTATTTTTTGTTGCCCTTTATTTTTGTTTCAATAAGAAAACATTTGATTTACATATAAATAGCAGACATAGAATATGTACAAGTATTAAGAAAGCATTTTATTTTAACATTAAAAGCAGCAAACATGAAAAGTTTTTAGGCTGTTGATTTTAAGGTAATAGAGTAAAAAGTGTGTTGAAATAAGAAATCATTTTATTTTTACATTAAAACAGCAAACAGAAAAAAATTTGTTTTGCTCTTCATTTTAAGGTAATAAAGAAGAATAAGTATGTTGATGAAATAAAACATCATTTTATTTTTACATTCCAACAGCAAACTTAAAAATTTCTTGGGTTTATTTTTCAGTTCATTTTTATTTAAAACAAAAGTTTTGGCTCTTGATTGGTAATAGAGGAAAATAAGTGTGTGCAAGAAATAAGACATCATTTTATTTTTACATTCAAACAGCAAATATAAACAATTATTAGGTTTATATTTTTCTTTCCTTTTCATTAATTTTTTCGTTTCCTTTTTGTCTCTTCATTATAAAGTTATAGAAATAGTTTGAAATAAGATATCATTTTTTTTTCACATTAAAACAGCAAATATAAAAATCTATTAGGTTTATTTTTCTTTCCTTTTCATTAATTTTTTCGTTTCCTTTTTGTTTATCTTCATTATAAATTTATAGAAATAGTTTGAAATAAGATATCATTTTTTTTTCACATTAAAACAGCAAATATAAAAATTTATTAGGTTTATTTTTCTTTCTTTTTCATTAATTTTTTCGTTTCCTTTTTGTTTCTCTTCATTATAAAGTTATAGAAATAGTTTGAAATAAGATATCATTTTATTTTCACATTAAAACAGCAAATATAAAAATTTATTAGGTTTATTTTTCTTTCCTTTTCATTAATTTTTGTTTCCTTTTTGTTTCTCTTCATTATAAAGTTATAGAAATAGTTTGAAATAAGATATAATTTTTTTTTCACATTAAAACAGAAAATATAAAAATTTACTAGGTTTATTTTTCTTTCCTTTTCATTAATTTTTTCGTTTCCTTTTTGTTTCTCTTCATTATAAAGTTCACGCCACTTCCCGCATCGTTCACTCCAGTTCACGCCAGTTCCCACACTGTTCACTCCAGTTCGCGCATCGTTCACGACTATTTTGTGCGTGCCAATGCGTGCCACAAACTTTAAACATTTCAAAGTTCTGGGCACGCATGCCACGCATGCCACGCATCGTTCCCGCACTGTTCACGACAATTTCACGCGAGTTCGTGCATCAATGCGTGCCAGTGCGTGCCACGAATGCATGCAAGTGTCAGGTACCCTTAAAGTATATCCAAGGTGCTCCTAACAGGATCAAGTACAACCTAGGTGCTCCTAACACTGTAAAGTATATCCAAGGTGCTCCTAACAGTATCAAGTACAACCTAGGTGCTCCTAACACTGTAAAGTATATCCAAGGTGCTCCTAACAGTATCAAGTACAACCTAGGTGCTCCTAACACTGTAAAGTATATCCAAGGAGCTCCTAACAGTATCAAGTACAACCTAGGTGCTCCTAACACTGTAAAGTATATCCAAGGTGCTCCTAACAGTATCAAGTACAACCTAGGTGCTCCTAACACTGTAAAGTATATCCAAGGTACTCCTAACAGTATCAAGTACAACCTAGGTGCTCCTAACAGTATCAAGTACACCCTAGGTGCTCCTAACACTGTCAAGTATAACCAAGGTGCTTCCAACACTGTCAAGTAAACCCAAGGTGCTCCTAACAGTATCAAGTACACCATAGGTGCTCCTAACACAGTCAAGTATAACCAAGGTGCTTCCAACACTGTCAAGTAAACCCAAGGTGCTCCTAACAGTATTAAGTACACCCTAGGTGCTCCTAACACTGTAAAGTATATCCAAGGTGATCCTAACAGTATCAAATACACCCTAGGTGCTCCTAACACAGGCAAGTATATCCAAGGTGATCCTAGCAGTATCAAATACACCCTAGGTGCTCCTAACACTGTAAAGTACAACCCAGGTGGTATATCCAAGGTGCTCCAAACACTGTCAAGTACACCCTAGGTGCTCCCAACATTGCCAAGTATATCCAAGGTGCTCCTAATAGTATCAAGTACATCCAAGGTGCTCCTCGAGGCTTGAAATGCAATCATGCATTAATAACAATTGTTCTCATCCCGCCTCCAACCATCTCACACGACCGGGCTACATAAAAGCAACTGACACTTTAATAATGAAATATGACATTATGGTTGCAAGGGGTGTAACCCTTGAGGATAAAGAGAGAAATTTGCTTGTAACCTTGGTTTAAAAATTCACTTTATCCACATTATCATACAAGAAATAACAATTGATTTAATTTTGAGAGAGAGAGAGAGAGAGAGAGAGAGAGAGAGAGAGAGAGAGAGAGAGAGAGAGAGAGAGAGAGAGAGAGAGAGAGAGAGAGAATAATAATATAATAAGGACATACAACAGAAGTGTCATTTTATCATACATGAAATAACTATTAATTTTCTTTTCCATAGAGAAAGAGAGAGAGAGAGAGAGAGAGAGAGAGAGAGAGAGAGAGAGAGAGAGAAGGATGATAATAATAATGATAAAAATAATATTAATAATAATAATAATAATAATAATAATAATAATAATAATAATAATATAAAATATAGAAAGGACATAGAACTAAACATTATTTCGCCCATTCTTTAAACTCCTTCTCTTCATCATCTAACATGCGAGAGAGAGAGAGAGAGAGAGAGAGAGAGAGAGAGAGAGAGAGAGAGAGAGAGAGAGAGAGAGAGAGAGAATAATAAGAAATCAGAAACAAGACAATAACATAAAACCTAAAACGTCGTTTTGCCCAGTGTTTGAACTCCTCTTCTTCTTCATCATTTAACATGAGAACATCAGACCAGCTGTTGCCTTCTCGCCTCTGTGCAAGAGTTTCATCATCGCCAGAGACAATGCATTTATAATGAGCGCGAGGCAGTGAAATTAAGTGCGCAGCTAAATAGAAAAGTTTGCCCTGGCAAGCAGATGGTCCTAATTTTCGTCTGAGGACCAAGTGCAGAATGTTATCTCTCTCTCTCTCTCTCTCTCTCTCTCTCTCTCTCTCTCTCTCTCTCTCTCTCTCAAGCCAGCATACCCGTATTCGTCTCCCGAACCCGAAGTATGCCTGTGTTTACTCTAACTGTATATTAGATACCAGGTCTTTGGAGAGAGAGAGAGAGAGAGAGAGAGAGAGAGAGAGAGAGAGAGAGAGAGAGAGAGAGAGAGAGAGATCAGTGCTTACCCAACAAAATTCATACATAATTATAAAACCAGGAAGGCCTCAGTGAGTTAGTTCTTATATCACATGGGTAAACCCCCCCCCCCTCTCTCTCTCTCTCTCTAAAAGGACACAACATAATTCACAAGAATTTAACCTTTCAAAGTTAAAAATGTTCTAGAAAAAGAAAGTTAAATAAAAAACATGAAACAGGAAAACTGCCAGAAAGCGCCAGCTACTACAACTACGAATCTACGTTGCTGAAAATATTAGAAAGAAAAAGATCAAATCCTCTTAATAAGAATCAATACCTATAATGAATTAAGGGAATAACTACAGAGAGCCTCTTAGGAACAACAATCGGGGAAGATGCATGGGGATATCAGGAGAGGAGATGGGGAAATATGGGGATGAAGGGAGAGGATATAGTCGTGTTACTCTTACAAGCAGGGTTGCCAGTTTTATAAATGAGAAAAGGCCAACTTCTAATCAACAGAAGCTTTAAAAGGCCAACCCCTCAGTAGAAAAGCCCCAAAATATAGTATTTAAGGTCTGCATTTTTTCATATTACTAACGGCCAACCAATTTTTTTTAAAGCCCAAATTTGAGTTTTTTTGGACTTAAAAAAAGCCAAACTGGCAACCCTGCATACAAGTATAGCTTGAGGGTGTTGATGTAGGCTGTGATATGTTAAAGGAACGGGGGGGGGGGGGGGGGGGTTTAAATACTAGGAGGAGGGGGAGATCAAGGAAGAGGTTGATGAGACATTTCACGATGCACTGATGTACAGTAATGGGGCTGTCTTAAATTGGGGCTATATCTAAAATTGTCTCATTTTAAAATTGGGGCTACATCTTAGGCCGTTTCAAAATGGGCCTATATCTAAGACTCAGACTAGGCCCTTTATCTAAAACTATCTCAAATTCGGGCTATATCTAAGGCCATCTCAAATTGGGCCTATATTCAAGGCCATCTCAAATTGGGCCTATATTCAAGGCCATCTCAAATTCGGGCTATATCTAAGACCGTCTCAAATTGGGCCTATATTCAAGGCCATCTCAAATTCGGGCTATATCTAAGACCGTCTCAAATTGGGCCTATATTCAAGGCCATCTCAAATTCGGGCTATATCTAAGACCGTCTCAAATTGGGCCTATATTCAAGGCCATCTCAAATTCGGGCTATATCTAAGACCGTCTCAAATTGGGCCTATATTCAAGGCCATCTCAAATTCGGGCTATATCTAAGACCGTCTCAAATTGGGCCTATATTCAAGGCCATCTCAAATTCGGGCTATATCTAAGACCGTCTCAAATTCGGGCTATATCTAAGACCGTCTCAAATTGGGCCTATATTCAAGGCCATCTCAAATTCGGGCTATATCTAAGACCGTCTCAAATTGGGCCTATATTCAAGGCCATCTCAAATTCGGGCTATATCTAAGACCGTCTCAAATTGGGCCTATATTCAAGGCCATCTCAAATTGGGCCTATATTCTAAACCGTCTCAAATTACTTAATTCTGTCTCATAGTTGGTAAAAAATTCCCAACAGTGCCAAATTATAGATTTTCCAGTTTAAATTCACTAAGATTAAAGTTTTCAAAAAAGAACAAAAGTTTCCCAAGTCTTTCAAAGTTTCTACAAACGAATATTAGAAAAATGTAGATTTTCAAAATGATTAGTATATATATATATATATATATATATATATATATATATATATATATATATATATATATTCCCTTAATATCTGGATTCTCTCTATACCTCGGGATCAGAGACCCAAGGGGGAATCAACTCAAAGATAATAGCTTCTGGCCGGCCGAGGAATCGAACCCTGGTCCGAGAAACTGGGATGACAGTGACATACCATATAGCCACAAAGATGGATTTATAATATATATATATATATATATATATATATATATATATATATATATATATATATATATGTGTGTGTGTGTGTGTGTGTGTGTGTATAGTCTTTAAATTTTCCAACATTCATATCTCAAATGATTCTCTTAAATGTTTAATCCAAAGTGCATTCTGTGTCTGCCCACACGAAAACACAGAAGCCTTTGGCCAATTGGTCCTTCCACTGAGGCCTGCCAACAGAACGACCTCAAAACACAATAGAGGACGAGGGAAGACACGTCCCTGTGAATGATGTCACCAAAGACGAACTCTATTGCGTTAACGACTTCAAGTTACCACTTAATAGATCTCGAGGACCACTTCATCGCTGGAACTCGACGCTGTTTTGGGCCCCGAGGCAGACCTTGACTCTCAACAACTGTACACGCCTCTTTTCTACCTCGCTCTGTTAGATTACATTCTTGTCCATCTTTTCTACCTCACAAGGCTAGACTTCTTACATGTCCGTGATGTTACTTGGGGCACTTATCAATTTCCTGACTGGATTATTTTTCCTTCTTGTAGGCCTTGGGCTTATTGCATCCTGTTTTTCCAGCTAATGTTGAAGCTTAGCTAGTAGTAGTAATAATACTAATAATAATGCTACGATGTATTGTGGTGTGTGCATTCAGAATTTACTGTGCCAATACTAATAGCAGTTTTTGTAGGCTATTTATACAAATAAATACCTTCAAACTATAAAAAAAACTTGTCTGAATTGTTCTTACGAATGTATAACCTTCTTACATCAAATTGCTATTTAAAAAAAAATATTTACGAAAACAAATTTAAAGACATTAAATTGCTGTTAGGCAATAGCGAAAAAAAAAAAAAAAGATTGAACTGCGGTATAGAGGAGTTCCAAACTTTTTTTTATTCATTTATAGATTTCTGTGTAGGCCAACCTTTAAATTGATGACGAAAAGAAGCAATATTGAAATAGACATTGTGATGTATATAGGTAGTAGGTTGGCCAGGGCACCAGCCACCCTTTAAGATACTACCGCTAAAGAGTTATGGGGTCCTTTGACTGGCCAGACAGTACTACATTGGATCCTTCTCTCTGGTTACGGTTCTTTCCCTTTGCCTACACAAACACCGAATAGCCTGGCCTATTCTTTACAGATTCTCCTCTGTCCTCATACACCTGACCACACTGAGATTACCAAACAATTCTTCTTCACCCAAGGGGTTAACTACTGCACTGCAATTGTTCAGTGGCTACTTTCCTCTTGATAAGGGTAGAAGAGACTCTTTAGCTATGGTAAACAGCTCTTCTAGGAGAATTTCAATCTAAAATCAAATCACTGTTCTCTAGTCTTGGGTAGTGACATAGCCTCTGAACCATGGTCTTCCACTGTCTTGGGTTAGAGTTCTCTTGCTTGAGGGTACACTCTGGCACACTATTCTATCTAATTTCTCTTCCTTTTGTTTTGTTAAAGTTTTTATAGTTTATTTAGGAAATATTTATTTTAATGTTGTTACTGTTCTTAAAATATTTTATTATTTCCTTGTTTACTTTCCTCACTGGGCTATTTTCCCTATAGGAGCCCCTGGGCTTATAGCATCCTGCTTTTCCAACTAAGGTTGTAGCTTAGCAAGTAAAAATAATAATAATAATACAGTGCAGTACATGACTAATCTCTCAGATCCAATGTACACCCACAGGGGAAAAAATGTACAACTGGGGGTACATATACCCCAGGTTGGAAACCCCCGGGTACAGAGTAACCTCGAAATAATTCATAATAAAAACAAAACATTAAATTGTTAAGCAAAAGTGAAAAAAAAATATCAGTACACTTTAAAGGTCGCTCATGAATGGCAGAGGCAAGGGACAGCGACATTACCCTAGCAGGACAATGTCGTAGACTGACCATAAATGATTAGCACCCAAGCCCCCTCTCCTCCCAAGCTAGGACCAGGAGGGCCAGGAAATGGCAACTGATATTAATGGTTTTATGGAGGCAATAAAACACAAGACAAAACAAATTATGAATGGAATGAATTGAATATAATATAGAAGAGGAAATGAATTGTGAATGGGATAAATAATCGAAAATAAATCACGATTAAAGACGCTAAAAGATGATGATGGAAGTAAAGTGTCGAAACAATAACAACAATAACAACACCTGTCGATAAGTTGTAGGAAAGTCACAACACTTCAAACGCAATACTTAACAATTTCCTACTTGGAAAAGCAGGATGCTATAAGCCCAGGGGGTCCCACAGGGAAAATAGCCCAGTGAGGAAAGGAAACAAGGGACTAATAAAATATTTTAGGAACAGTAACATTAAAATAAATATTTCCTATATAAACTCTAAAAACTTTAACAAAACAAGAAGAAGAGAAATAAGATAGAATAGCGTACAAGAGTGTACCCTCAAGCCACAGAACTCTAACCCCAAGCCAGTGGAATGCTATGGTACAGAGACTAGAAAACAATGGTTTGATTTCGGAGTGTCCTTCTCCTAGAAGAGCTGCTTACCATAGCTAAAGAGCCTCAGCAGGAAAACGATCTCTATGAAATCAATCTAATATATATATATATATATATATATATATATATATATGTGTGTGTGTATATATATATATATATATATATATATATATATATGTGTGTGTGTGTGTGTGTGTGTGTGTGTGTGTCTTTAAAACACGAATCAAACAAAATATCAATAAATAAGATAAACAGATTAAAATGAACATAAATACAGAATGGTAAAAAAATCCTCTTAATAAAATCAGAATAAAAATAAAATCATGGTATCTTATTAGACTTAAGTTATTAACCAATTCTTTTACAACTTGTAAAGAAAATTTTATTTTTAATTCTGAAGGTTTAAAGGATACTCATGAGTGGAAGATGGAAGGGAGATTAACATTGCCCTGTCAAGTAATGTCCTAAAGACTGGCCATATATGAAGGTAGGACCAGGGAGAGCCAGGTAATGGCTGATGATGACTTGGCAGGTAGACCTATAGGCTCCCTTTACCTCGGAAGGATAGGGAGGTTGCAGACACTAAAGAAACTATCGAGTTTGAGCGGGACCCGAACCCCAGGCCGGCGAGTGCCAGGCAGGGACGTTTCCAATAGGCCATCAAAAAGCCTTTGAAATGGGGGAAAAAATAATCCTTCCGCCCGAGGTGATCCTCACAGAAAACGGAAGTAGGGTAAACTACACAAAACTCTGGTCGGTTGAGAGGAGATTCCAGGTGCCTCCTAAAAAAGTAGTTCGAGGTAAGTCTCTGTGTTGGAACAAATAAAGTTTAAGGCACAGCTGAGGAAACTTAATATAGAACTCTATTCGCTATGGCAGCAAACTTGCTTGATGGATACAACGAGGACCCAGAGAGGAGCCTCTAAATATAATAAACTCGGAATATGATAATAAAAATAACTAATAGCTGATATCATCATTTCGGGGTTACGCCCATTTTGTAAGATTACCGCATTTCACAAGGCAATTCCGCCCATTCCTGACACCCATACAACGAAACTGGGCTAAAGAGGATGTCATAAATCCTTGAAGGATTCACCTCCGATGTAATCGCTCTCCTGCCAATGAATATGGATGATGATTTGATTCAATAAATCCCCTGCCTCTCAAGGCACTCGATTTTTTTCAATGAGGCACATTTGTACTGACTCCCAGGGGGTGCCCTTTTAGCTAGGAAAAGTGTCCAGCTAGCTGATTGGTTGAACAGGGTAATTATAACAAATCAGCTAGTAGGAATCGTTTCCGAGCTAAAAGGACACCCCTGCGTCAGTGCAAATGTGCCTCATTATAAAAAATTGAGTATACGTTAGCCAACTGTCTTGTGATACCGTGATCGTAAAGTGCATACCTCACTTATATATATGAATCACTGATATACATGAGATTATTATTACTAGCTAAGCTACAACCCTAGTTGGAGAAGCAGGATGCTATAAGTCCAAGAGCTTCAATAGGGAAAATAGCCCTGTGAGGAAAGGAAATAAGGAAAAACATAGAATAGTGTGTCTGCGTGTACCCTCAAGCAAGAGTATTCGACTTGTCTAAGGTATTCAGTGAATATTTATTTCCATAAGAGCTGCAAATGGCAAAAACAGAAATAAATAGAGGGGTACTCAGTAGAGCGCAGACCTCCGCCACGGCAGCTTATTTCTCGAACTTTTGCTCGACCTTGAGCTTTGGCCTTAAGATGTAATAATTGGCGTGGATTTTCATACAGTCAAATATGAACCAAGTTTGAAGTCTCTGTGACAACAATGTCCAAACTTATGGCTGATTACGTGAATTGGACATTTTGCTTTACCGTGAACTTGACCTTTGATCTTGTCCTTGGCCATGACCTTCCAAAATTTAATAATTTCCAGCTTTTTACATAAAAGTTAATCCCTGCAAGTTTCATTAAGAGTAAAATTGTGGACAGGCAGCTGTTGACAAACAAACACAAGACACAAAACAGGGGCGAAAACATATCCTCCTTCCAACTACGTGGGCGGAGGTAACAATAGAATAACGACTCATGATCTCTTTAAGATTACTAAAAGGGTATTGTTTCCTTGTGATCTGATCGGAAAAAAGCAAAACGAAATCGTATTATTCAATAACATTTATTTCTTCGTCGGCAATTATTCGAGATTACCACCGATTCTCAACCCGGAAATATATTCCTCTTCCCCTGATGGGGATTTGGGACTACATGGGGGGGGGGGTGTCACACCCCCAAAAAGCACCCCGCCCCTCCCTCTCCTTCTCTTTATGTTGTTATTATTTGTTGGTTGTCGAAGCACGCCCTCTGTCCTCTCCATCTCTGACGGCAATAATATTAGTTGTGTACGCATTTTAGTCGTCATACATTGTGTACGCAATTTAGTCGCCATACATTGTGTAAGCATTTTAGTCGTCATACATTGTGTACGCAATTTAGTCGTCATACATTGTGTACGCAATTTAGCCATACATTTTGTACGCAATTTAGTCGCCATACATTGTGTACGCACTTTAGTCGTCATGCAATATGTAAGCATTTTAGTCGTCATAAATTGTGTACGCAATTTAGTCGTCATACATTGTGTACGCATTTTACTCGCCCTACATATTGAGGTTACATAATCATCTCTCATAGCTACGTCCTTTCTCTCTCTCTCTCTCTCTCTCTCTCTCTCTCTCTCTCTCTCTCTCTCTCTCTCTCTCGCTATAATACCCGTCAGGGATGTGCCTAAATATAGTATTACATTATCTGGAGCTGAGGTATTTCAGAAATACTTATTCATTTCCTTTGTCAACTTAAATGCCTTTAACATATGCATAAAAAATGGAGATAAGAAAATAATTGCATTGAAAAAGAATAAAAAGCTAAAAAATAATCTATTAAACTATTCAATCAAAATCAAATCAATTTTCCAGTCCAAAACAGAAAGACCAGTAAAATCAACTCTCAATTTTAACTTGCAACACCCAGATACATGTAACCTAGCTTCCAGAAACATGTTAACACAGAACTTGCAGAAACCTGCAACCTAGCTTCCAGAAACCTGCAACCTAGCTTCCAGAAACCAGTAACGCAGAACTTGCAGAAACCTGCAACCTAGCTTCCAGAAATCTGTAACACATAACTTCCAGACACCTGCAACCTAGTTTCCAGAAACCTGTAACAGAACTTGCAGAAACCTGCAACTTAGCTTCCAGAAACCTGTAACACAGAACTTGCAGAAACCTGCAACCTAGCTTCCAGAAATCTGTAACACATAACTTCCAGAAACCTGCAACCTAGCTTCCAGAAACCTGCAACCTAGCTACCAGAAACCTGTAACACAACTTCTAGAAACCTGCAACCTAGCTTCCAGAAATCTGTAACACACAACTTCCAGAAACCTGCAGCCTAGCTTCCAGAAACCTGTAACACACAACTTCCAGAAACCTTTAACACAACCTCCAGAAACCTGCAACACCTAACTCCCCCCCCCCCCCAAAAAAAAAAGTCTGAAACAAAACCAGTCAAATTCAAACAACTTGATCGAGAAACTCCAAAAAGAAAAAGATGCCGACGAGAAAGGCTGGAACCTCCAACCTCCGAGCGTAACGACCCGTCCCCTTCCACGATTCTCCAAAGGGTCCCCCGAATTTCTATCGATTCTCCGCCACTCCCACGAGGGGACGCAGGATGATGCCCAGCCTGCCTCCATTGTGTGGTAATGTAGAAGGCCGGTGTAGCATTTCATGCCAATCTTATTCCACCTCATGCACGCATCGCTGAAGGACGTCGGGACGTCAAAAGTGCTGGATTATTTTATTTTCTTTTTTTACTTTTGGGACTGACCGCGTCGTGTTTGGGTTGAGTGATTCAGAGAGAAGAAAGAAGGCATTAGGAATGTCTTGAGAGAGAGAGAGAGAGAGAGAGAGAGAGAGAGAGAGAGAGAGACTATAGAACAATTGCAACCGCTTCGGATGTACACGCTTTCCTTGAAACCATTTTTGACATAGGATAGGCGTCCGATAACTAACATGGCCTGATTTCATTAATGATTTATGACCTGATTTCATTTATAATTCATGTAATCTGGAGGCTCCAGGAAACTGCAAGAAAGGAAGCAGGAGCAGATGTAAGAGGCTAAAAAGTGGGTTGCAGTTGGTGATTGAACAGGCGCTGCAAAAAACGCTTACAGTGAACCGAGTGAGGTGTACTGACGGGTACTCCAGTGCAGTTGTCTCATAATACACAGTAAATGAAGAAACGGGAAAGTGAATGCGAATGAGATCGACATAACGGGAAGAGGATGATTGATATGACTGTTAAGTAGGAGGTCGACATGACTGCTTAATGGGAGGATACCGACAATAACTGTAAAAGGATGAATGATATGACTGTTAAGTAGGAGGTCGACATGACTGCTTAATGGGAGGATACCGACATAACTGTAAAAGGATGATTGATATGACTGTTAAGTAGGAGGTCGACATGACTGTTAAGTGGGAGATCAACATGATTGCTAAGAGGGAGGAGATCGACATAACTGTAAGAGGGAAATGGATATGACTGTATAAGGGAGATCAACATGATTGTTAAATAGGAGATCAACATGACTGTTAAGTGGGAGGAGATTGACATGACTGAATGGAAAGTAGAAGTCGGGGACACTGCAGAGAAAACTCGGTGTCTTCTTGGGTGCTTTACTCACAGCACACTGAATATCTTGCCTCAGAGACTGGAGACGAACTGCTCTCAGTCTGGCTATTAAAGCAATTCACTAATTAGGGTCATCACTGATTGGGGGTCATTCAACTTTGCAGTGATCGTATGACTCCAGTATAGATCTTTATATATTACAAAATGCTTTCCCTTACATTTTGCTTATTTAAATATGTATAATTTTATGTTTGATGTTTATTCATTGCAAATAGATTTTCAATACACCTTACCAATTAAAAGTGGCAATTAAACTCTACTGAAGGGACAGCAGTCAAAAAATTATTATAATTCACTTAACCCTTTCACTGCCAGTGGTGATTCCAACAAAACTTTTAATGTACCAAAATCTTTCAAGATCATACAAAACCTAGCTGATATTTATTGGGAAGTTCTCATCAATACCTTTCCACTGAATGCCAACTTGCTATAGTTTGTGGAATTTTAAAAGAAGTTTCTTTTTTTTTTCAATTTTGACAGTTAAATACAAGAAAACAAACAAACTACATCTACAAATACATAACGGAAAGTAAGTTAATTCTTTTACCACATCCAAACAAGTCCAGGGTTTAAACTTGAGCATGTGATCATTACCTTAGATGCTGCTGCTCTTTACCTTAGATTACCTTAAAACTTTTCAAATTTCCTTAAATTTGAAGCAAGTAAAAGCGAAATTACCTCTAAAATATCATTAGCTTTAAAAAAATTACTTGGAAACCATGCAAATTACCTCAAACTAAGGTAAATTACCTTGAAAGTTCAAATCCTGCAAAAAACTGTTCCTCCAATAGTCCTCTTACAGGTCAAAAATGTTTTTTTACGTTTATTATAATCTAATCCCTCGTCTTCTCTCTTTAAGAAAATAACCTTTCCAATCAAACACTATCTTGGACCCTAAACTTTCATCAGTGCTCCCTATATCTCTCTGGGCTATCACACACAAACAGGATTATGGAGACACGGAGCTCTACCTGACTTGAAACTACTTTCACGCTTCGCTAATTCCTCTCTGGTCCATAGATTATACAAAATAACTCTTAAGAGGGTTAACGTCCAACATCCATTATTATTATTATTATTATTATTATTATTATTATTATTATTATTATTATTATTATTATTACTATTATTATTATTACAAGCCAAGCTACGACCCTACTTGGAAAAGCAAGATGCTGTAAGCCCAAGGGCTCCAACAGGGAAAAATAGCCCAGTGAGGAAAGGAGTAAGGAAATAAATAAATGATGAGAAATAGATTAACAATATATCATTCTAAAAACAGTAACAGCGTCAAAACATATATGTCCTATATATAAACTATTAACAAACGTCAAAAACAGATATGTCATATATAAATAATAAAAAGACTCATGTCAGCGTGGTCAACATAAAAACATTTGCTCCAACTTTAAACTTTTGAAGTTCTACTGATTCAACTACCCGATTAGGAAGATCATTCCACAACTTGGTCACAGCTGGAATAAAACTTCTAGAATACTGTGTAGTATTGAGCCTCATGATGGAGAAGGCCTGGCTATTAGGATATTGTGAAGATGATGATCTTAAAGGTAAAGGCGTTGACATAAGACGTTAAGCATCAATATACGAGGAAGTGAAAAAAAGTATTTATCTCTAGAACGAAGAAAGGCTCTCAGGCAATGTGGTATATACATCATAATTAAAAATCCACTCCCAATCTAAGCGATAATTCCGCCTGATAAAAAGTTAATTGAAGTGTAACGTAGCAATACCTGTTTTAAACGTCACGGTCCACTGACTGCATCCGAGAGAGAGAGAGAGAGAGAGAGAAGAGAGAGAGAGAGAGCTGTCTTCTGAAATGGCCAAATGATTTAAGCAATGTCTGCTAGAATTTCTCACCAGAGAAAAAAAAAAAATTCAGAAATGCTCAACCAAATTCCAACACCCTCTTTTTAAAGAG